>NC_136483.1:183708829-183726329 GCF_053919585.1 Euprymna scolopes
TTGAAGAAAACATTTTTTAATAGAATATATTTGAGGGTTTTTTTCAAGTCGGTTTCTATTTAACCCATAGTTGGGACCCTAACAGGCACTACCACTCCGGGTCAGAGTGGACCTGGGAGCAATGGCAATTAAAGGGTGGCTTCACACTGCCCAAAGCCCGCAAGCTGGGACCTCACCACTGGATATAGTTTAAGGTCATATCCAGGACCTTCGATGCGTACTAAATTTCTGATTCCGATACAATCACCAATTTTGATTCCGGTTACGCAACACACCAAATAACATATCATACAATACATCTTAACAAAACACCCTATATATACAATACCACACAACGATATAAACCGAACAACTATCATTCATACCAGCAAACACAACCATCCATTTCCACACACGTTACATCGCCCAAACAAACCACCAAAAATACATTTACTAACCCCCCTAACCAAAACATACCCAATAAACAACAAATGCCACCGACATCATATAATTCAAAACAATACATACAATAATCGCCCATATATATCACTCAAAGAAGCAGACTCAATATTCCTCTCTCACCAACAGACACAATTTAAATATTCCAAACATCACTAATTTAAAAAAAACAAAAACATTCAACAACCTACAATACAAATATCCTCCACAACAGCATCAACTTCAACCAGAATACAACTATCTAAAACTAACAACATTCAGTAATAACCCCTTCAAACATATTACACTCAACCCTTCAATAATTCACACAACGCCGAGTTTACAAGGGGTATCGCATCCCCCTAAAATATACAAAATTTACAAAAATAAATCACCTTTAAACCCTCCAAAACAAGGAAACTGTTGTGTCTGTATCAATAACACGAACGCAGAAAGTAAAGGTAAAATAAATATATTAAGACGAAAATAAAATACATATTTACAAATGTGCAGCTTTACTGCAGTCGGAAGATTGTCCGGCAGAGGGCGTGTTTAAGTCTTTCATGGAGCAACCGGCACATGCGTCTTGCTTATCCGGCGTTCGAACACAGCTCTCCGGTCTTGCTGACTTTATACCGTTATCTATATCTTGTTCACCCACGTATGCTAATTAGTGGGCGTCTCCACAACAGAAACCAACAACAGCTACCAATTAAAAAATAATGTTTAAAAATCTAATTAGGTCAGAAACACATCCGGGTCAAAAGTTGTATAAAGATTTACCGAAATTTAAATCCTAAAAATAGAAATACGAAAGCCATCAGAAAATGATTTAAACAAAAACATGGCGAGCGAATTCTATTACTTGGTACCGTTAATAACAGGATGAAAAACTGTTCAGATACGTATTAACCTTTGTATCTTTTTTTTTTTTTTTTAAATATGTCTGAAGAAATGCAAACGACATAAAGTTTAAAACTGTCCGAATGGTGTCGTAACAATTGTATGGCTAGACTAGCACTTTTTCCTAGCTAAAGATTGAGCCTATAACCATCGCGTTGACAGGCATCAGTTCCTAATTCCGGCCCATGGTGTCGGTGCTATCAAATGACCTCAGCAAATGTCCATTAAATAAACATTCGCCCACCGCTTTTACAGTCCTTGAGTTGCTTGTTGATTTACAAACAAACAGCGAGCTTTGATTTATAGCCAATTTAAGCAGCAGGTGGAATACATTTACAATACTGCTCTACCCAAAGAGGGGGGAGGGCTTAAAAATATACATAGTCATCCACGTACAGTACTTTTGTGTAGTATCACAACTCATCATTGCGCGTAGCCGGAGATTGAACCTACAAATATCGCGTTGACAGTGGACAGTTCTAACTTTCGATATATATATATATATATATATGTGTGTGTGTGTGTGTGTGTGTGTGTGTGTGTGTGTGTGTGTGTGTGTGTGTGTGTGTGTGTGTGTGTGTGTGCTAGCTGTACCCGGCCACGCGTTGCTGTGGCTCAGTTTGATTAAATGGAAGCAAACACAAAAGAAAATGTATCATTCTATGCATCTACGCTAATGCCCGTTCTCCCTGAAGGTAACAGAGGGGAAGATATGAGAGCTTAACTTTACCATGAACATATATGTGAGCAGGTAATGAAATGTGTTAAATGTGAAAATTTAGCAGACTTTTTATTTTTATTTTATTTTTTCATTAAAGTATTATCGATAATAAATCGACGGAGGAAATGAAATGAAAACTGTTTAAAGAATAGACCAACAAAATGGGAGATCGATGATAATTCAAAAGGAAACCAATTGTAGAAAAGAATATTAAATTGTTGTAAGATAAGTTTTTTTAAAAAAAGAAGATAGTTGTGTTTTATTCTTCAAATGAATATGCTTATTTTCGCACATTATTGTTTTGGGGAAAATATTGCTTTCAAATGTAATACATGTAAATGAGAATATGCGAAAACTTTTTGGGTGCTTCTTCGTTATTGCAACGAAATCCGAAAATTGAAATATTGACCGTTTTTAAATAGAACTAATGACATCTACTGAATGGCTATGTCGCAGTAATGAAAATATCTAAAACTCACGAAAAACGATAAGGTAGAAAATTAATTATTAAAGAAAATCGTTTTCGAAGAAATTAGAAATTTAAGCTATTTCTCTTGTGTTTACGTCACATGTCGCGTACAAAACAAACATGGCCGAAATCATTTTTCGTTGAATCATGGAATTAAAGTCTTTATGTAATATTGCAAAAAATATTTAACTTATTGTGACATGTTGATTATTTAGATTACATAGCTTATTGTCGAAATTAACCAAAAATGTAAGTAGTTATCATTGTTATCTTTAAATTAAAAATCAACTTTTCAGCTGTCAGATTTCACTACGATAAAGAGAGAAGCACTCAATTTTTATCCACCGAGTTGTACAATAAACACCCTTCATATATTTTTTTATTTTCGTTCCCCCCCCCAATTTTGGAGCGGACTATTAGCGATTGGAAAATAATCTTCTAGAGTATCCAAATTTTAAGAGGGTGCTGAATTTCCAATGCGAACTTCCAGTAAATCAATCCCCTTATTGGAAACACTCAACAGAAACTCGAAACCGAATTATTGTCGGTATGCTAGGCTCTCTTCGTCTTTTTCAATAGATTATTATTTAATAGACACTCATTTACCAGATTCTGTTTTTTTAAATGCTACAAATTCAATATTTAAAGATTTTTAGGGGTCGCTCAGTTTATAATATAACGCAAGAAGAAGTTGAAGTTTGCGTTGGTTTCACGATGAAATTTGTTATAACTTAGTGTCTTAATGTTATATTTTAAGTATAAAAAAAAACGTTGTTTGGGCGTAAATTCCAAAACTTATTTCACTCTAAGTAATTAAAGTGGTGACTAAAATAGGAATTAACTACTATTAGTAACCTTGTCCTCAGACAATGACAAACATTTAAGCAAACTCTTCAATAAATTGATAGGTTTACCAGAAGATTTTATTAGAAACTGACTACCCCCTAAAAGTCATTAAATGTTTTTTTTTAGTTTTTGTTTGTTTGTTTTGTTTCTTGTTTTTACATTTCTTTCGGTAGATTAAAAATTTTTAAGAAGACGAAAACTATAATGGGTGTGCGTTGTACAGGTAACCTTTTTATCGATTAAATTTTTAACGATTTTTATGTCAAATAATAATAATAATGTTGAATATTGTGAAAGTATAATTGTAAGCATATGGCTAATGAATCACTGCCGTAGATAGTATAATAAAATGACAACATCGTTACACAGAAAACCATGTAATTTATGAAATAAAACTCAAGCAGAACGTTATAATAAAAAGAGACATATAGAAACACGCATGGGTTCGATGAAACTGCTATACCAAAATGTCGAAGCAATTATCCAGTAGTTTATTTTTCTTTTTGGATGATAGGTAAATAACAAACTCACATACACACACACACACACACACACACTATATATATATATATATATATATATATATATATATAGAGAGAGAGAGAGAGAGAGAGAGATAGATAGATAGATAGATAGATAGATAGATAGATAAATGTTTTATTTGGATTTCAGATGATGTATTTTCAAATAAGTTTTCATTATAATACTTTACTTCATAGACAATTTTCAAAAAAGAGTTTTCGATCTATTTAATCGTTTAAATTAAAATTGTTTTATTACAATTGTCTTCTTTTCAGGACCTTGAAAATAAAAAGGAAATAAAGCAAATTCGCACAATTTTCTTATTTCAATTAAGCTATGCGGAAAAGCCGCTGAAGCAGCTCGCAATATCAACGTAGCCTCTGGCCTAGGAACCACTACTGAGCGCACAGCACAACTGTGGTGTAAGAAATTTCGTGACGAAGACAAGAGTCTTGAAAATGATGAGCATAGTAGTCGGCCGTTGAATGTTGACAGTCGAAATCAATCCATGCACAACTGTTCGAGAACTTGCTTCTGAATTAGATGTAACGTATACGACGATTCCCAACTACTTGAGAGAGATCGGAAAGACAAAATAGACAAAAAGACTTGATAAATCGGTGCCTCACGAATTGAACGACAACAAAAAAACTGCCGTTTTTGAAGTGTCATCTTTCCTTCTTTTACGCAACATGAATGATCCGTTTCTCGACTGAACTGTGACTTGTGATGAAAAGTAGGTGCTTTACGACAACCGACGAAGCTCAACTCAGTGGTTAGACGCCGACGAAGCTCCACAAAACTTTCCGAATCTAGAGTTGCACCAAAAGAAGGGCATGGTGACTATTTGCTGGTCTGCGACCGGTCTCATATATTATAGTTTTTGAATGCAGGCGAAACCATTATGGCGGATAGGTATTGTCAACAAGTGGATGAAATGCATCAGAAACTTCGACAACAGCACCCAGCATTAGTCAACAGAAAAGGACTAATTTTCCCCCATGACAATGCCCGACCGCGCGTTGCTAAACCGACCCTGAAGAATTGGACGAATCGATTTACGAAAAACTGCCTCATCCATTTCCAGCACACTAGACCCCTTTCACCTACCGACTACCACTTTTTCGAGCTTCTCGGCAACTTTCTACGTGAGAAATGTTTCCAAAACTTAAGCGACTCCATTGCCACGAGAACGCAAGATTTCTATGTTACTGGAATGAATATACTTGCTTTTCGTGGACAAAACTAGGTTCATTCTGATGGTGCTTATTTCGATCAATACATTTGCCTTTGAACCAAGACATTTGCATCTGCATTTATAAGTATAAAACCGCAAGAACTTTATTGTAAATTTGATAATATGATTATATACGGATAGGTTGGCTCTATATTTCGAATCTCGCTAAGTTTAGCCACGCTGATGAGTCATATAACGACGTAACACACGTCCGTGGTATATATATATATATATATATATATATATATATATATATATATATATATATATATATATATATACATCGTTACGAATGAAAACTTAAAAGAAAAAGCCATCGCTTTGATAAATAAATAAAAAATGAAATAAAGAAATAAGCAGAAGAAGATTGTAAATAAACAATTAAATATATGAGTAAAAAAATGTCATGAGCCCCTAAATATTTACTGGTTTTCTTAGGTTGAACTTTTCAGGAAGGAAAATACCAAGATTGTGTACCGGTTTCGGGTTTAGCGGCGGACGGGTTGAGGATGGGAAGTAGGATGCGTGTGGATCGCACGGATGTTTGTCGCGTTTTTCGGTCCTTTTGATCCGCCGTTTTGAAATATTTCCCTTCTTTTCGCATCTTACGATTTCTTTCGCTCAAATTTCTCCCTTCACCCGACAAATAATCCCCATGTCCTCACGTACACACACATAAAACACACACAAACACACATATACACAAACACACAAACACAAATACACACACACGCAAACACACAGACAGACATCTACGTGGAAATACTGACGCACATAAAAGTAAATACAAGCTCGTACACATTTTATAAATATTGACTAAATAAAAACTTTGCGTCATTTATATCCCTCTTACGGGAATATATATCAAACAAGGGTCAAAAAGTAGGATTTAAAACCCAGCGCCCTTGTTGGGGAGGACTCTGACTTGCAAAAAAAACCTGGCCATTCTTATCGGCATTACAAAATATAGACGCGTTAGTAATAAACTAACCCTTTCTCCAAGACAGAAGGCAAAGACTGGGAGGCTGGAACTCCTAGAAGAGCACAAAATAAGCAACATATTACAGTGAACAGGGCAAAAATCTCAGAAATGAACCACACTCTGTTGACCTTTATGCCGAGGGAAAATTCCTCTGGCCACAAACCTTGCATACAACTTAGCCTTAATATAGTTCTGAAATTGACTGTAGATATAATGTTTTCTAAAGTCGCAATATTTTAGTTTTTTTATTGCAAAGATAAAAATAAAAAAATCACTTTGCTGCAAATTAGCACACGCGAGGTATCATTGAATTATCTGAGCAAGGAGATTATTATTATTACCGTATAGATTGAATTAGATTTGTTTTAAAGAGAACAATGTAATTTAAAGACAAATATGGTTAATGACGTTTTAGGAATTTAACTTGACTAGATTTTATAAACAATAACAAAAAGAAATTTTAGATAAATGAAAACAAATGTGTTTTAAAAAAACGGAATGTGTGTTAACAATAATGATCCATAGATACGTGATACAGATGTCGGCTGATAGGATTCTTTGGGGACGTGAAAATGACATAATCCCAAAGAAATAGTCTTAATATATGTACTGGCATTAGTTAGAAGAGTTGAAAGTCAGATGACAAAGTCAGTCGAGGAAGTCAGTCGAAGAAGTCGGGGAGAAGACACTGTGGAAGCCGGTGAAGTCTAGATCCAAAATATGAAGTCAAAACGTTATAATCTCCGAAATGTTGACATAATGTGTGAATAAATGTCATATGGCATGTACCTTTGTGTGTTGTCATCTTTCAGAAACAGGTATGTAAATTCGTTAAAAGTGTATTGAACTATTAAAGGTTTACAGACTCTGTCTATCATATAGACTGTTGTTATTATATATACTCCTCTTCTTCTTCTTCACCAAAGACCATTTATCTAACTCTCCACCTATGGAGCACTGTCTCCTCTCGTTGTCTGAAGCCCCCTTATGTACAAGTATTTGTTATCCTCTGAAAATAACAGGCCGATATGTCCACGTCATGGTTTCAGTTCAACTCAAGCAAAACATTGTTCATCGATACTTTGAGATCTTGATATCTAGCAACTAGTCACAGTATCGAGTTGTCAGCTGCAATGTTACATGGGTTTAAATTTAAAAAAATACGACCGTTTTTCTTTATATATTAGACTAGCCTGGGTGCCTGGCGTTGCCCATGTGTTTGGATCTGTGTGTTGAGCAAAAAAAACGTGGTAGTAGGTAGGCAAGCTCGAACGAATACCGCAAAGGATGTCAAGAACGTTAAAAAAAACCTTGACGTCCTTGCCAGCGAAAGTTTTAATTAAGGCTAGTCAATCGAAAAGAGGTATTTCTTTCAAAAATATCGGCGAAAAAAGCGACCCCTCCTTGTAGAAAAGTGCCCAAATACGGGTGAAGGAATAATTGTTTTTAGGAAATTTTTCGATAGTTGTCGTCTAAAGGGTCGCATTTTAAAACAATATCAATTTCGGGAAAATCCGACCCTCCGTCGAAAATTTTAGGCATACATACATACATATACATACATACATACATACATATACATAGATAGATTTAAAAAGACAGGTGAGATTTATATTATAGACTAGCCTGGGTGCCCGGCGTTGGCTGCATGTTTGAATGTGTGTGTTGATCAAAAATTAAATGGTAGTAGAAAGGCAGATTCGAACCCGTAACGCGAACGCGGAAAAAAAGTAGAGGTGTGTGTAAGTGTATTGGTTCAGCAAAAAGAAGGGAAAAAAAAGAAATTTGTGAGCGAAAAAAAAATAGAAGGAGTAAGCAGGCTTGAACCCATATGGCGAAGGAGGAAAAGATCGTGAAAAAAAAAACGTGTTTGCTGTTGCGCTCATCGCCAAACCGGAAGTGACGTAGGTTTAAATTAAAGCTAGAAAATCGAAAAGAGGCGATGACTTTCGAAAATATCGGCGAAAAAAGCAACCACTCCTTGTATAAAAGTGTCCAGTTGAGGGTGAAGTAATTAATGTTTTTAGCCAATTATTGAATATTTGTCGCCCGAAGGGTCGAGCTTAAAAACGATAATGATCTCGTGAAAATCTGCTGAAATTTTTAGGCATACATACATAATACATATATGCATACATACATTTAAACAGACAATTGACTAGCCTGGGTGCCCGGCGTTGCCCGGGTGTTTGGAGGTGTGTGTTCAGCTAAATAAAAAAAAAAGTTGTAGTAGGCAGGCAGGCTTAAACCCGTACCACGACGGCGGAAAATAGCGTCAAAAAACCCTGTGTTCTTTGCCGTTGCGTGCATCACCAAACAGGAAGTGGCGAAGTTTAAAATTAAGGCTAGTCTGTCGAAAATGGGGATGACTTTCGAAAATATCGACGAAAAAAGCGACCTCTCAATGTAGTAAAGTGCATAGTTGAGGATGAAGAATTTAATTTTTTGAGGGTGAGGTAAGTTATGTTTTTAACCAATTTTTATATATCTGTTGTCCGAATGACGAGCCTCAAAACGATACCGATCTAGTGAAAATCCGTCGCCTCTGTCGAAAGTTTTAGGCATACATACATACATACATACATACATACATGATGGCAGCAAATTCGCTTTCGAACATTTACTTTACTTTTCGATGTTTAAGCTTAATCATATTAATTTTCATGCTTGCGTTTTTCTATTGTAATCCATGATTTTTCCAGGCTTCCAATAAATTAACTTGTTCTTTGTTTAATTTCAGTCTTAATGTTTATCCCCAATAAACATAACATATACATATGTAATAACAATGTACGGCATTCGTCTGCTTTCAATAAAATCCCCCTCAATTATCTCCCTTTCATGCTTTCATTCTCTCTGTTTCACTTGTTACTTCTCTCTTAGCGAGAGCAGTGAATTGGTAGCAACAATAGTCGCTGAAGCGACGTGGTGCTATGGAAACCAGTCATAAAAAACATCGCTTCCCTGCTTACGTTTTTTTTTTACGATTTTGAACCCCAGTAAATTCATAACTTTTATTTTACTGAACGAAAATTGAATTTTTGTTCATAATATAGCTGAGAAGGTGATCGATAAACTGTAATAATTTTTGGAAATTTGGTCATAAAATGAGTGAGCGGTGAAGCTTTAACGCAATTCTAAATGATTAGAACTGCCACTTACCCGTATATATATATATATATATATATATATATATATATATATATATATATATATATATATATACATGGTAACCTTTTTTTAAGCATAAAATAATTTATCATTAATATTATTTATTTATAAATTATGACATTAATCAATAATCGTTCAATATAGAGACGAATATGCATTTATTTGTATGTATTTTTTTATTAAAAATATGTCCATCTCATCATACAAAATTTAGCGAGTAAAAACATACCTTTTTCTCGACACCTTACAAATTATTATAGTAACAAATAATAAGTCAGCCAACTCTCGGCTGTCTGAAATTAATTTAGAAATAAATTCTCCACTTTAAATAAAAAGTCAACCGTAGATAATTTTTTCTTTAGGTCATCAGAATCGATAATAATGATTTATGTATGAAAAATAAGATTAATGGCGTTATTTTATAATTTTTATATGAATAGTAGTGAGAACAATGACGAAGCATATTATTGTATTCTTTTTGTTGTGACGTAAGATTTCTACTAGTTAATAATATTATTACTAATTAATGCTTACTGTTTTTTTATATATATTTAAGAACAAATACAATACAATCTGACTATGTAACATAGCGCTGACGCGCGTTTATGCAAGTGCATGCAAAATGACGTCTCCGGTAGGAAAACAATAAAGACTTTAAAAAGGAGATTACGTTAAAACGGAAATAGCGATATATATATATATATATATATATATATATATATATATATATATATATATATACAAATATATATATATAGATATAAATATAACTACTTAATTTACTCACATAAAATTAATATACGAAAGTATAGATTTATGTGTAAACTTTAAGTATTTACTTAAAAAGTGCTCAATACGTAGGTAGAGCTATTTAGTAAGTTATAAAATGTATATGGCCCTTAAGCTATGGCATAAGCATAAGCCTGAAGAATCCTAGAGTGGATGAAACGCGGAATATTCAGTGTAGCTTAATCGTCATATACATTTTATAACTTACTATATATATATATATATATATATATAGTCATCAACATTCATTACTGTTTCGTTGTTTCACAACTCATCGGTGCGGCTAGACAAGCAATTACATCAAGCCAGGATCGAAACCTGATCGCCCAAACGAACAATTTGAGAATAGAATGAGTTCTACATTGCTCCTATTTATCTAAAGCTATTATCAATGAAAATAATATAAACTTAGATACGGGATGATTCCTGTTTGTAAATATGGTCCTTCGAATCCTTTTCTTTCTCCTTTTCTATTGCCGGTACACCACTATATATATAATTATATTTTTTAAATAATATATACATCGCTCCCCATGTGGGGGTACCAAATTGGTTAAAAAGAAAAGTATTCCCAACTCGCATTTAGGTAAAAATGCACTTTCGTAAATAATTGAAATCATTCAAAAACATATCGCTAAAACTAAAACAAACAACATCTCTCTCTCTCTCTCTCTCTCTCTCTCTCTCTATATATATATATATATATATATATATATATATATATATATATATATGTATGTATATATACAATATTGTGTGTATATATATATTGTGTGTATATATATATTGTGTATATATATAGTGTATATATATATTGTATACATATATGTTGTATATATATATGTATTGTGTATATATGTATACATATATATTCACACAATATTGTATATATATATATCTGTGTGTGTGTGTGTGTGTGTGTGTGTGTGTGCAGGGGTGTATCGGCAATAGGAAAGGAGAAAGAAAAGGATTCGAAGGACCATATTTACAAACAGGAATCATCCCGTATCTAAGTTTATATTATTATCATTGATAATAGCTTTAGATAAATTGGAGCCATGTAGAACTCACTCTATTCTCGAATTGTTCTTTGTAGACTGGGCTGTGTTACAAGACGAAATCTTGCCCTGATGCGAGAAACGGAAGTTTTTATCATATCGAGTGCGGAGAAAAGGGGATTTTGAACATCTGCGGGGTAGTCCGGGCAGCACTTCCGGGAAAAAGAGTAAAAGAAGGAGATAGAAAAAAAGGTAACACGTGGCCGGACAGAAAAAAAAATCTCAGCCGCTGCGGGATCTTCTATTCACAAGTGAAAGGTATTATTTTTTTTGTGTGTGCTTTTGTGTTTATTCGATAGTTGCCGTATCACGCGTCATCTCCACAACGTCACAATCAGACAAGCCGCGCCTGTACCCCCACGTCACGGAACAACCACGTCATAACAGACGAGCCGTCTCTAAACCCTGCGCTCGCCTCTAGACGACCCTTACAACTTAACAAGACTTTACTGTTGCTATTATAGATGCCGGGAAGGATTCAACAATACCCCATCTGATTTGTGGTAAATAAATATATTCAATCTACTCAGTTGTCGTACTCTCGTTTTTGCAACTATCGTATTCTTGTTTGCAACCATACGCATTTCTTGCCCACAATACATAGAATATAACAGCTGTAAGTTGCCTGTTCTTTGAGAACTTTTGTATTTTTGTGTAGTTCGAGAAATAAAGAGCAGAGAAGGACTTCTAAAATCAAGCGGTCATAGGAAAGAAACAATTTATAGTAGTAATAGCACTGGGAAAGATACGAAGTCAGATATCTTTTCTCAAGCTATAAATTAAATAGTTGGTTAGACTGGATCCTTAACCTTTGGCAAAGTCACTTGTCTCGAAAAAGGTAAATCGCCGAAATAACAAGTCTTTTTTTGTTTGTTTGTTTGTTTGTTTGTTTGTTTATATATTTCGAATCGTTCAGGATTTCTATTTGTCATTCGGGATAATTAATTATCTAGAGTTACTGTTAATAATACGATACCCTTACATCAGAAGTGGTGCGGTTGTGATTATGCAACCTTTGCTTTATTGTGGTTTCCTCACGCAAGCACCCTTACAGATGATATGTATTGCCTCTCAAAACCGAAATAAGGCATTTGATATCGTTTTTACGAATTCTGATTAACTTGTTGCATTGTACCACCTCTGCATACATACCTCGGAAAACGCGTCTAGCATAAAGATCCCATCCTTTAATGGTAGTGGTCTCTACATGTCGGAAAGCCTTCTATTTTATTAGCTATATCTTTCGAACAACTATAATTTAAAATTCCCTCCGATCTTCCAGCTACCTTGGCTGTACTAACATGCAGAAGTTTACATCTAATGTAAACAGATATCTCGCTGCTCAACTCCCTACATAGTGTCCCCGTAGACATGGACCCAAATTGTAGCCGATTACTTTCAAGTGGCAATATATTTTATTTGATGAGAACAAGAGTAAACGATAACGATTCTGATTTTTTTAGATGGTTATTATTTATTCATATTATTTGGATTCATCGGACTACTGTTCTCCTAAAGTTCGTATTAAAACTGGCCATAAGGGCCAGTGGCACAGTGGTTAGAGTACTTGGAAAAAAATTAATTGTAGAACTCATATTCTCCTGGAGGTTGACGGTTCAATCCTCAGTGTGAGCGATCAAAAAATACAATTCCAAATTATTTAGGACCTCTATTCTGTTATGGCGAACGGAACAAGAGCATGCTACCTCCGTGAAATAAATAAAAGGGTTCCGTTCGAAATTCCTGACAAAAACATCTCCAAGTTCGATAGGATACACCTGAAGAAAGTCGGAGTTTACATCGATCAAAACATTATATGATGAATCCAAATAATAGAAAGAGTAAAAAAAAATGCATGGGTGTATATATTTTGGGGTGTCGTGCGTGTGTGTCCTCTGGTTGTTAGGGTTAGTGTTGAAGATGCTGTTACTAATTACGGAACCCTTGCTTCATTGTTGATTCTTAGCGCAGACACCCTTACTGGTGATATCTATTGTCTCTCTAGATACAAAAAGAACCTTTATTTGTTTTATTTATTTATTTTGTACATCTAAATTGGTGTATATGTTTTGGGATGTCGCGCTTATGTGTTCTTTAAAGGTAAGGGTTAGGGCTTGAGATGTCGTTAGTAATTACGAGACCCTTGTTTTTTAGTAGGCTACTGCGCAGGCACCTCTTACAGGTGATATCTATTGTTTCTCGGGGCATAAAGGAGGCCTTTATTTATATTTTTTGTGGGCGCGTATATGGGTGTATATGTTTTGGGACATCGAGCGTGTGTGGCCTGCAAGGTTTGGAGGTGCGTCGTGTGTGGGCGGGATAGAGAGAGGCAAGTGGCTGTGCGTATGCAGTCAAGTGGGTAAAGCCTCAAAGTTAAGTGGTGAGTAATTACCGTCCGCAGAAAATGGTGGCAAATGGCAACTGGTAGGGTTAGGATAAGGGTTAGGGATCGAAGTCACGTCTCATCACGCCCCAACCCTCGAATATAGACAAGGCACGACCTTTATACTAACCTTTAATGGTTGGCTTTTAGAGTGCGTACCAAATCATGGTTTCACTAGTCTGTTTTCGTAAATATCAACTATTACCCATTGGATGTTGTATTATTATCATCCATATATTTCATAATTAACACAATACCTATTTAAACGAATTTAGAATTTACTAAGTACAATTAGAAATAATCGGTTCATACATTTTATCGTTTAATATGGGTATAATAGACCAGATTAAATGTGTAGCAAGATTGGATGTGAGTATGTTAAATAATGTTAAGAACGGATTTGTTATACAAATATAGGGTGAAATCGGAAAATTCCGTTTGAAGTTGAATAATAGAACTAGGGTTATGTGTTATGAGATGTTAGTACAATCAGAGAAGTATGAAACTGGGAAAGAGTTCCAAAGTCTAGTAACCCAAGGGAAGAAACTATTACAGTAAATGGCTTTCCTGTGTCAAGAGACGTTAACAGTGAAGGATGTGCTACTTGTCGGATTACGCAAGAGTATATATATGTAGAGGGGATACAAAAGTTATTAGTTCATCAGATCACATTCCATAAAAGTACTTGTGAAACAGGCACAGTGATGCAACATTTTGGCGATGAGACAGAGGTTGGGGCTTGGCCGATAGTGCGGGATTTATTAGATTTCAGATTCTTTTTGCACCCTTTCTGTAAACGAAGCAATAACACTTGCCCCTATCCCAAATGTTGAAACCCTTTGCCTATTTTACAAACATTTTAATGGAATGCATTCTGATTACGTCATCGCACATGTACTCTCTCGACATACATATATCTGATAAACCCATTTAGCAACAGAATCTCACCCCTTCATTTTAGAACTCTCTAAATGCTACAAAACCTTCTACTCTAATAGATTCTTGGACTGTTAGACCTTGAAATTCCTTACGTATTTCCTGCTTAGTGAAATGAAGAATTTTAAATGTAATGTATATCGAAATCTTGTTTATCTTCTTGCACAGACCCTTGTAAACATGGTCCCAAATAGTACCCCCATACTTCCAAATTGTTAATATATATAACAAATGGGGCACCCGACTTTGCCCAGTCGTAAAATACGCTTAATTATAATATTTTAATTTGTCTAGATTTCGTATATATTATTTATAGGGTCGTGATTTCCAAAGTAAAAAAAAGTATCTAGGTGCCAGCAAACCGAAAGCAAAATTGTAGCATTCAAAGCTGGTGACGTTACCACTGTACCAACGTGACATATGAACTGATTAAAAATAAACTAAGATGAATGTACAAAATGTATAACGATTTTTTTTTTAATTTTGACCCATTTTTGTGCTCCTTAAAAACTATTTTAAATGGCTAAAGACCCATAAAAGAACGGTCCATATAATTTGAGGCCCCTAGCGCGTATCTGCGACTTTTAGTTTCGGAAGAGATAGAGTTTGAAAATATGGAAACAGACAGACAGACATAGTGGGTTTTATAAATTAGATTATATCCACAGTCAAAAAAACGTTGAAACTCACACAGGCCATGAAAACCGTAGACCGTAAATGACTCGGGTTTATAATCCCAAGTTCGGATATATTCAACTGATGAGTCCAAATATGAACGAAACTCGAGTCTTGGACTTCAAGTCTATGGTTTTCATGGCTTGTGTGAGCTGCGATGTTGTTTGATTGGGGAAATAATTCTATATCATTCCACATTCAAAAATCTAATATTTTCTTTCTCTTGGTTAGCTTGTTGGATGCCATCGTCCTACATTACGTAAAGTCCTATTTGCAAGACTAGCCTGGGTTCTTAGTAGAAGATTACATCCCGTGTTTCGAAGTGGATGTATTGCACAACCAACTTAATATACCTAAACTGAATTAATCAATATATATATATATATATATATATATAATTATTTACTATAATAATTAAATACCTACGGACACTAGCGGTTCATTCTTTTGGAAATCTTCATTGCAAGGTGTTACGATAAACACCAGTTGATAGATTCGAACGCGGCAACACGAGTCATCTCTGGCTTGATTAGCAAAGATCGTATCCATTCGGCTAGCATTAACCGCGTGAAATAATATATATATATATATATATATATATATATATATATATATATATATATATATATATATGCGTGTGTGTGTGTGTGTGTGTGCTTCAGAATCCCTATTCGTATTTTTATCAAAATACATCACATGTATTTGGTTCTTGGAAATGTCTAAAACTTATAGTTTAATTAGTTTAAGATTGAATCTAGTCCCCACAAGTCTATAAACATATACACACACTCACACCAGAATTTATATGTTGCATATTCTATATAATACATACGTGATTTATAAAATATAATAAATATAACATTTATAATGTATGACATCTATAGTATATGGAAAATGATTAATTATATAATATACAAAGTATATTCATATTATGCATATATATGTATATTTAATCATGTTTTGAAAGAGTAAATCATTTACAAAGCAGAACTTATCAAGATAAGAAAATAGCAACACTATTAAGAGGAGCAAGCAATGAAATCAAAAGAAAAGGATATGAACTAAGTAAAAGTTGTATATTACTTTATTATATCATTAGAACAATAACGGAAAATAAAGGGAAGATTAAGAAAAAAATCATGTTTAGGGCATGGCATTTCGAAGTCAAATTCTTCTTATTAGAAAAGGAGAAAGCACAGAATTTTTTGTACTATTATCTATATATACACTACCCCTCCTTTACCCTTTTATGTTGTTATGGTATTCTTTCATTTTTATTTCATATCTAAATATCATTAAGCTAGTTTTTTTTTTCATTCTCTTCTTCTGATGAAAAGCATTTAGCTTCCAAATGTTATGGCCCAAAGATGTTTCTTTTTAAATTCCCCCTTAACTTTTCCTTAATGTTCGGCTGATACAAAACAAGTTAGATATAACTGTTATTCTTTATCTTTCATTATAATTTTATATATGTGTATATGTAAGTTCAAAATAAAAGTTTAGTAAGTCAATTCAACGCATTAAAACAAATAAATATTTATTTGTTTTTAAATCAAATATTTCCAGTAATCACGTCTTCATCAGGATAGACACAGTTATTTCTCTCATCGTTTCCTCCCTCATGGCTTAATACCACTAAGGAAAACAACGGTAATTTCAAATGCCAAAGCCGGGAGATACACGTGATCGCGTGTGGAACGTAATATAAGGCTTTGTTTTCTCCGTGATAAAAGCGTTGCTTAAGTATAAATTCAAAATGTAAGTTCAGTAAGCCAATTCAACGCAGATTTTTTTTTATAAACAAACATTTACTATTTTATGAATCGAATTTTTCGATGTAATCACGTCACAAGATTTTGTCAGGCATTTATCACAGAGAAAACGACTGTTCATATATATATATATATATATATATATATATATATATATATATATATATATATATATATTCTTATGTGATTTATGATTTCAAGCACAATATATATATATATATATATATATATATTCAGGGTGATCCCAAAATAACGGGCCCCAACTCTAATTAGGACCCGTTACTTAGTCCTTTGTCCGAATGAAATGAAACTTCGGTCATAACTAGTTTATTATATTCAAAACATTACATCAAAACACTAGCGTCTTTGGCCCTATTGTTTTCCGTTCTACAGCATATATTCTAGATGGCCTCGATTTAGCTTTTGTTTTTTTTGGGGGGGTCACCCTATATATATATATATATATATATATATATATATATATATATACGTCTATGTTTCTAAAAATAATGATAAAAATTTGACAAAATTTTTCATAGATATGTATAGGTATAAAACACGAGGAAAGTTAATGTTTCATATGATGTATTTTTGAAGGCTTACAATGCAGAAATGTACA
>NC_136483.1:183731329-184092588 GCF_053919585.1 Euprymna scolopes
TTATGCACAGGTAGATAGGGAAAATGGTTGAGAATGGTTGTAGCTAGGCAAGTGTTTTACAAGTGAGTTATAGTACTTGCCATGTAAATGACGAGGGAGAAGATATAGATCCGTTACGTTTCTTCTGTGAGAAAAAGAAAGTACAATAGAGAAGCAGATTTCTTCCACTAGATTTCGAATTCGGAGTTGAACCTGTTTAAGCATAGAATGCTCTGAGCAGCTCCGGTTTTAGCGTGGGAAAAGTATTCTATCTAAGCGCGTATTTAGTTCTGATACAGGTACAAGACTGAGATACTTTCTATGCTAGTAGAATGGTCCAACTCAGCTAATAGGCTTCTGTACACGTCGCCAAGTTGTCGTGTAGAAAGCACCAATTTCTAAATGTCAATAAAGACTTAAACTAATAACATAATAGATACAAGCGATTTCTGATTAAGTTTCAGAAAAAAGTTATTAAAAATATTTTGCTCATTTAATGAAAAAAAAAACGAAATAAAATGATTTGGGGTTCTAAAGTTTCTCAAATGATCTTACAAAATAACGTTTTCAAAGATGTGACCAATTTTCTATTCAAAATCCATACTAACAACGCAGTCACATCTAATTAAGACTTTACAACAACTGAATATGCTCGCACGTATATTTTGCTCTTTCACCGAGGGGATACCCTTCGCGATTTGCACCACAAGCAGAATGAAATGAGAGAAAAAAGAAATGCTTTCTATGAAAAAAGATGTGTTTTCCACTGAAAGTCTCAAAGACTTGATGAGGCTCGATGTATGAGGCTTGTCCCAAAAGTAAAGTCTCTTTTTTTTTTAACTCGAACAATTGTAAGGTTACGAAAACGGGAGTGCTATTATTAAAATGAACAATCTTTTGTGCTCCAGAATTTAATTTTCTACATAGTCACCACCATTCTTTATGCCCTTTTGCCAGCAATGAACCACGGCTATTCATGGACGCCAGGATATGTATGTATATGTATATATATATGTGTGTGTGAGAGAGAGAGAGAGAGAGAGAGAGAGAAAGAAAGATCGAGAGATGCAGAGAAAAGGGGATGAAAGAGGAAATGGAGACGATAGAGAAAGGAAGTCAGTGCGCGAGTGTATAATTCCGCGTGCGTACTTAATTCAAAAAGGATGCAGATACTCCAACTCTCAAGTGTTTCGTAACTCCAGCTCGTGTCTGTCAAATCCCATCTGTGTCTTCTGACACTGCCACGTGTACACCAAATGTTGGTTAGGTTGGGAAGTGGCGCGTCTTCGCGAAATATCCAATCTCATCTTGGTATAAATTACGAATAGCGGATTTGCAATAAGAGAGACGAAGGTATCACTGATTACCGGAAGTCAATATTTAATAACCATCATCAAGTTAGACTCTTTAAATCCATATAAATGTAAATTAAAAAGAGATATTTTCCAATCCTGAAAAATAAGAACTTTATTTCTGTGACTTGCTCACACCAATTCCTTTCGACATAATCTTCTACTGTAATATTGGGAATGTGTCGCTGAAGCACTTTCTCCTTTATTAACACAATAGAAAATCGACTTCGCAATCTAGTGGTAGTGATTTTTCTCGTCCCTAAAATCTATTTTTACATGTTTCTAGATCCCTAGTTCAATTCTATGTACCTTTGGAAAAATCCAAAGCAAAAAAGTGTCTATTTGCAATCAACACAAAAAAGACTGTTCTTTTTCTTTTTAATATAAACCTACCGAAGTTTCTATGAATAAAGTTTATTTCCTAGACCATTCGATCCAAGGAAAATGATACCATAAATTTGCTTTTCTAACAATTAAGTGTGGTCGACTTCAGGTCTAATGTAAATAAATATTTGTTGAATAATCAATTACGTTAAAGTATTTATCTACTCATGACACTTATTGTTTCTGGTATACTCGTGAAGGAATCCTCGTCCAACAAACTTATCCTCGAGTGGCTCCCTCCCTGTATAAGGTGTGACCTATAATTAAAAAAAATCTTCCTAAAATATTTAGGTACATTCACAGATAGAATATGCCAATAATTTCAGAAATAGCGTCTTGTTTTGTATACCATGATAGTTGTAACATTGTTTTGTATAGCATTATAGTTGTAACGTTGTTTTGTATAGCATTATAGTTGTAACATTGTTTTGTATAGCATTATAGTTGTAACATTGTTTTGTATTGCATAATAGTTGTAACATTGTTTTGTATTGCATTATAATTGTAACATTGTTTTGTATAGCATTATAGTTGTAACATTGTTTTGTACAGCATTATAGTTGTAACATTGTTTTGTACAGCATTATAGTTGTAATATAGTTTTGTATAGCATTATAGTTGTAACATTGTTTTGTATTGCATTATAGTTGTAATATAGTTTTGTATTGCATTATAGTTGTAACATTGTTTTGTATTGCATTACATTTGTAACGTTGTTTTTTACAGCATTATAGTTGTAACATTGTTTTGTACAGCATTGTAGTTGTAACATTGTTTTGTACAGCATTATAGTTGTAACATTGTTTTGTACAGCATTATAGTTGTAACGTTGTTTTGTACAGCATTATAGTTGTAACATTGTTTTGTATAGCATTATAGTTGTAACATTGTTTCGTATACCATGATAGTTGTAACATTGTTTTGTATAGCATTATAGTTGTAACATTGTTTTGTATAGCATTATAGTTGTAACGTTGTTTTGTATAGCATTATAGTTGTAACATTGTTTTGTATACCATGATAGTTGTAACATTGTTTTGTATACCATAATAGTTGTAACATGGTTTTGTATAGCATTATAGTTGTAACATTGTTTTGTACAGCATTATAGTTGTAACGTTGTTTTGTACAGCATTATAGTTGTAACGTTGTTTTGTATAGCATTATAGTTGTAACATTGTTTTGTATACCATGATAGTTGTAACATTGTTTTGTATACCATGATAGTTGTAACATTGTTTTGTATAGCATTATAGTTGTAACATTGTTTTGTATAGCATTATAGTTGTAACATTGTTTTGTATAGCGTTATAGTTGTAACATTGTTTTGTACAGCATTATAGTTGTAATATAGTTTTGTATAGCATTATAGTTGTAACATTGTTTTGTATTGCATTACAGTTGTAACATTGTTTTGTACAGCATTATAGTTGTAACGTTGTTTTGTACAGCATTATAGTTGTAACGTTGTTTTGTATACCATGATAGTTGTAACATTGTTTTGTATACCATGATAGTTGTAACATTGTTTTGTATACCATGATAGTTGTAACATTGTTTTGTATAGCATTATAGTTGTAACATTGTTTTGTATAGCATTATAGTTGTAACATTGTTTTGTATAGCATTATAGTTGTAACATTGTTTTGTACAGCATTATAGTGGTAATATAGTTTTGTATAGCATTATAGTTGTAACATTGTTTTGTATAGCATTATAGTTGTAACATTGTTTTGTATTGCATTATAGTTGAAACATTGTTTTTATAGCAATATAGATGTAACATTGTTTTGTTTAACATTACAGACTTTACATTGTTTTGTATAACATTATAATTGTAACATTGTTTTGTATAGCATTATCATTGCGACATTATTTTGTATTGCATTATAGATGTAACATGGTTATAAGCACTCCATTGTCTTTTCCTATAAATTTTCCATAATAATTTACTTTTAAATTTTATGTAAATTTTATAACTTTTCTTTGCAGTGAGAAGACACACATCGCACACAGACACACGCTCG
This sequence comes from Euprymna scolopes, assembly GCF_053919585.1. Taxonomy (NCBI): domain Eukaryota; kingdom Metazoa; phylum Mollusca; class Cephalopoda; order Sepiida; family Sepiolidae; genus Euprymna; species Euprymna scolopes. Next base: position 183,735,072 of record NC_136483.1, read on the forward strand.
TGCGCATTTGAAATACTTCCGTGGATTTCGACATGTGAGGTCCATCACAACAACTAAGTTGTTCGAGAATTAACACAGATTTGTTTATAATCGTGAATGATTTGTTCAGAAACAACCATACTTTTTGGTACAATTGTTAATCTCAGTCCATAAATTGGCTGTCACAAAACAGAGCACACAGTGACGTCATGTTTTACATCAGAGTTTTTCCTTCTCCGAGATGCATTTTTTAACGGCGATTGAGCATGGACCTATTCCAGTGGATTAAACGCGCCCCTGGATACGACCGGTACATACAGCACCTAACATTCTCAAATGGTCACTCATGTGGTACTAGCTTTTGTAAATTTCATACAAAGCTAATTTATAGGTCTGACAGTGTTCTTAGATATGTTTTATACAGAAATTCATTTGATAAGTATAGAGAATCGAAAACATCCAATCTTAACTTTTCTCTCTTATACATGAAAAAGAATAATTTTACAGTGGAATATTTTACGTTACACCGGTAAGGGAGATAAGAAAATTTCAGCAAATCATTTCTACTTAATAAAAAAAACAGGATCCGGAGCTATAGTTTAGTGGTAGGAGATACGACTACAGATCGATTGGTCCCCTGTTCAAGCCCGAATGTGCATCACCGCTTTAAATTAATTCTTGTCTTATTAATAAGTTCGATTTACGATAAAAGAAGAGTACCATTTAAAACCACCGCAAATCATTTCTTCGTTTGCACATTTTAACACTAAACATTAATCAGAAATGATTTTCCAAGACATCCATCGTCAGCTGACGTGATATTGTAAACAATCACTGATAGAAATTTGATGAACGCTATTATTATTATTTTTATTTTATTATATATATATACATACATATATATATATATATATATATATATATATATATATATATATATATATATATATGTATATATGGACTGCGAATTAGTCTACCGTGCAAATTATTCCTCGTAATATATAATAATCAATAGAGGATTGATTCTATAATAATACATACGCAATCTGCATAAATTAAAATATTATATTTAAGCCTATTGTACGAGCGGGCAACGCTGGGATGCTAACTAGGTAAAAATATGAAAAAGCGAGTTGTATATCCTTTGACAATTAACGTATATTTTTCAGCCAGCATTATTTTCTTTGTACCCGAACCATGGAATATGATAGACAAGTATCGCCTCGAGTGTCGTCTAGCAACATTTTCATATGCGAGGCTTTGTCAGACAACAACTTGCGGGTATATATTTTATCAAATACATGTTCCTCTTAAGAATTTATTATTTTATTAACTGGATTTGTATATGTGTTACCTCCCCAAAACATCTATTGAGTAGTTCTTGCGTGATATACGTTTTGACAACGCTTCGCTCGTACAAGCATATGGGAAACGTGCGAGACGACTCTCGGGGCGTTCCTCGTTAGCTGTTTATAATGAAACGCATGCACGCACAAACACACACGCACACAATGATATATATATATATATATATATATATATATATATATATATATATGTATAATTATCTATCTACTATTATATAGAAGGAACTTCATCTGTTACTGTGTGAGTTCGTTCAATGTGGACTCCGAAACGCCTGTGCCGATTTTTATGAAATTTCACACAGATATATATATATATATATATATATATATATATAATATTTTAAACATGTTTTTTCCCTAAGATTAAGGGACGTTGTTGTTGATCAACACTGCTGGAGAGCTATGATGTGATATACTGTTTGCGTTTAAATCTCCGAAACATTGTTTCATTTTTTTTCACATAGGCATCACCACTTATCAAGGCCCAGAGACCACTCGAGGAAAAGGGTCAAGAGTGTACAGTATCAATTGAACAATATAGTAATTGTTAGTAATAGAAACTAGGTAAATTTGTTAACTAAGTGGAACAGATCATCAAGAACTTGTTTACGTTGGACTTGAAGACGACCATATTGTAGTCAGCTGGAAAGCAGGAGAACGGAAGACAGTTCCACAGGCGTGCAGTTCTACAAAAAGAAGCTTACGTTTAGGTTTAGGCACAGATAAAATGCGGGGGGAATTTTGATAGTGTTTTAAGCTAGATGAGTGTTTCTTGTGAAAGTTTGGCTAGGGGAGACCATAGATTGAAGCTTAGTCTAGCACTTGCCATGAAAATAACGATAAAGCAGAGACAAACTCGCAACATCTCTTCTGTGAAATAGAGGTTGCAGAGAAGAGAAAAGGAAATCTACGAGGCTACGAAGTCTATTTTGAACTCTATCAAGGCAGAATAAGCCATTTCTAGCAGCTCCTGCCCAGATGTGGCAACAGTACTCCATCCTTGGACGTACCTGGCTCTTATATAGATAGAGAATTGCGTCAACAGTAAGATATCTCCTGGATCAATAGAAGCATCCTACCATTTTTCCAGCGGCCTTGGCAACAGATTTAATGTACGTGTTCTATTTCAGATCAGGAGTAAAGGTCAAGCCCAGAAGCTTACAAAACATGAAGCCTCCCCAAAACGAGAGCCATTCATTTCAATTGATGCCAGATGGGGATCAGAATGTTGATGGTGTAAAGATAGAAGTTTGGTTTTAGATGCATTAAAAGTAACAGCCACTCCTTTCCCCATTGTACCATGTGCTCAAGATCAGAGAAGAGAGAATCGGAGAGAATTGGTCGTTTACGATCTTAAATGTGCTACCATATATAGTAGTGTCATCAGCATAAATATCTACAAACATAGTAAACAACTGATGATCCCTTGAAAAGTAAATTATTACTGGTATTATAGTGAATTCGAGAGAGCAATTTTATGCAGTGATTGCAGGTGATTGAATGACTTACTGACTAAATGGTTTCCTAACAAATGAAAAAAACATTTTTTGTATAGTTTTAAAGGTTAAATTATTCACAGACTATATATATATATATGTATATATATATATATATATATATATATATATATATATATATATATACTAGCAAAAGTACTCGTCGTTGACTGGGTTCAAAAACAGCCTACAGAAAATGGACTCTGATTTATGAAAGTATGATAGATTATGAAAAGGATGGGTTGTAATGAGATAACTTCGAATTTGGGGGTATCAAAACCAAAGTAAAATATGATGAAAGTAAAAATAAAATAGATAAACCCTATAATTTATTATACCATACCTGTTCACACTGAAACACTTATCACAATATTCTGTGGATCTATATTAAAAACCCTTGTTTAATTTTGTGACATATTTCCATTTATGGAGGTCAGGCGCGAACGAACAACCCATAATTTTATTATACCATATTTCTTCAAACTGAAACATAATTATCAAAGTATACTTACGCAGATAGATATAAAAAGTCTTTATTAAAGTTTATACCTATTTCCTTTCTATGGAGGCCAGGCGCGAACGCAGACCCCACAATTTTATTATGCCATCCCTATTTAAGTTAAAACGTACTTATCAAAGTATTTTATGTACATCAATATCAAAAACACTTGTAAATGTCTTTTTTTAATTTTTAAATTTTTTATTTCCATATTTTGTGGACCAGCTGTTCTGCCAGATCAAACATACCCATTCCTGTGTCTCGATACATCTTCTATCATTATATGTAATCAGTTTTTTAATATCGTCAGCCATATAGGAGCCTATTCGTGACTAGACACACACACATAAGCACACAGACATTCAGCTTTATATATATATATATATATATATATATATATATATATATATATGTATATATATGAACAGAAATGGTAATATTTGGCTTATAGATAGAAAAATGTAAACCCAAAATGAATATAAATATTACATACATTTTATAAAATAATCTCAACCAGACATAAAAGCTTTCTAAAAACTGTTAAATTACTTTTTTATACAAATATGATAAATATCATATTTTTGTTTCCTTTAATGCATTAATCTGCAACATTTTTTGCATATTTTGAAAACCTTTTCCCTCTTATGAGAAGAATTGCCTTCTTCGAAACTCCATGGAACAAGGTTTTTCTTGTTTTATTTGTACTCCTTGTCGAATAAGTAAAATTTTGTATACCTTCCTTGCAGATTTATAAAGTTTTTGAAAATTTTCATATCAAGATTTGTATTCTCTCTCTCTCTCTCTCTCTCTCTCCCTCTCTCTCTCTCATATATATATATATATATATATACATATTCAGATATACATATATATATATATATATATATATATATATATATATATATATGTATATGTATCTTTTAAAAAATACAAAAATACTGGAGGAACTTAAAATACTTCAAGACAAGTTTGTAATAGTTCCGATTGATAAAGCGGTAAAAATATAGCTTTTATATGTAAAAAGTATTATATACAACGTTTATTGATAGAAGTATGAATTATAGGTAACGTTTTAGATGCCTATAAAGTAAGTAATATTCATTTAGATAGCATTATTCTGAATACTAGTATTATTAGTGAAAAAGTTAGGATTAAAGTTAGAAGATAAACACAAAAATATTCCATGTATGCATTGGATACCTAAAATGCACAAAATCCAGGTAATGCTAGATTTATTGTAGGTTCAAAGACGTGCATCACTAAACCTTTAAGTAAAGCTATATCTAAAATATTTAAATTAATTATAAATCAAATAAAGAATTTTCACTTGAAAATAAAATTCTATAGTAATATAAATCTATTTTGGGTAGTAAATAATTCCCAACCAGTGAAAGAAAAATTAGATAAAATAAATTCCAGAATAAAAGCAAAATCTATAGTTACTTATGATTTTAGTATGCTATATACTAAAATTCCGCACGAAAAACGTATAAAATAATTAAATGATACTGTAGATTAAGCTTTGGAAGGCGGAAAAGGTAAATATATAGACTTTACAAACTCTAAAGCTTTCTGGTGTAAAAATAAAAATAGCAAAACTAGTGTTTCTAAAGGTATTTTAAAAATACTTGTAAGTCATCTTATTAAAGAATGCTATTTTCAAATAGGAAATAAAATATTACTCCAAACGATAGGTATCCCAATGGGTTTTGATCCTGCACCATTTTGGGAAAATTTGTATTTACATAGACTCGAGTATATATATATGTCATCATTATTAAAAACAGATATATCTAAAACATATAACTTTCATGGGTGTAGGAGATTTATAGATGACCGTATATGCATAAACGATAATGATGAATTCGAAAAAAATAAACATCTTATATATCCAAACGAATTAAAATTGAATTGTAAACATAGAGGACAACAGGCTACATTTCTGGATTTAGATATAAAAATTGAGGATGGGATTTTTCTTTATAAAATATTTGATAAAAGAAACGCTTTCCCCTTTCAAATAGTATGTATGCCGCATAAAGATAGTACCTGCCCTGTTTTTATGTTTTATGGAACAATTATGTCAGAGTATTTGAGAATAGCTCGCGTTACTTTAAAACTAACAGATTTTATACCACCAGTTTCTAGCTTAGTAATAAGGATGATAAAACAAGGTGAGGATAAAAATAAAATATTTAAACAGTTATATAAAGCATTTGTTCGTTATCCTGATGCTTTTGAATCGTTTGAAATTAACCAGACTATATTGATAAAGGAAATCCAAAACTGTATTAGCAATGTATAAAATGTATTTATAATTACATATAATAAATTTAAAAAAAATGTATATATGTAAAAATATTTTAACCTTTATATATTTAATTTTAAATAAATAAGAATGTAAATATACAAAATACTAATCATAGTGGGGGTGATAAGTAGTTAAATGGATTAATCCTAATCTTATAAATACAAGACTGATAAAATAAAAAATATATCCATTTTTAATTTGGAAATTGACGAATCACACAGGTAAGAAATTCATTTTTATAATAGCATGAAAAGGTTATTAATTGCAATTAAGAATAGGAAATTGGATCAAATGTTTGTAACATGTCTTCTTCCTAAGATTAAGGGGGTGGTGTTTGATCAACACTGCTGGGGAGCCATGATGTAATATAGTGTTTTGTTTTTAAATCCCCGAAATAGTGTTTCATGGTAAACAACTGATAATCCCTTAAAAAATAAATTATTATTACTATAGTAAATTCGAGAGCGAGTTCATGCAGTGATTGCAGGTGATTAAATGACTCACTGACTAGATGGTTTTCTAACGAATGATAAAAAATGTTTTTATTTTTTTTTGTATAGATTTAAAGCTATATATATATATATATATATATATATATATATATATATATATATATATATATATATATATATATATATATATATATATATATACCTTACTTAAAAAAAAGCATTTATTTTTATTTATAAGGACCGGATGTCATTTTCCTAAAGAAATATGCGTTTACGTAATAATCGGAAACAAAAAAAATTCGTTGTATTTTTCTCTTGTCGATGTAAAACATTTTGTGCGAAATAAGTCAAATACGTCGACGAAACGTCAGTATTAGAGGTAAAGTGTCCAAAGCATTAAATCATAAACTGCAGCGAGTCAACTGTCGTAATTGTTCGTATTTGAAATGACATAAGGAATTATATAACTTATAGCATTAATTTTGTGCATACCTTATATCGACGCTTCTGTTCAATTGTACTATAATGGCTCGTAAGAATATCTTCTCATTTTTATTTGACTATCAACCACATTTTTCTCTTCAATTGTATTTCTTTTATTTGAATAAAATCTTAATTAATTTTATAAACCGCTTATTATTCAACTTAAAATGCATTATTTTATTTTCCTATTAATATATGTACTTTTTTATTTAGAGTATTTCAATGGTTTTTACAACTTTGAGTAAATGTAAGGGATAGTATATATATATATATATATATATATATATATATATATATATATATATATATATGTGTGTGTGTGTGTGGGTGTGTGTATGTATGTGTGTGTGTACTAGCAGGATCTGTAAAAAATCAATTAACCTAGAGTTTCTAATGAGAGTCAATGCCGGCTAGTATAAAAGTGGGCACTGGCGTCCGCAGACAAAATGAATGTACGGTGGCGAAGTAGCGACGCATTTCATATATATTTATGCACTGAAATGTATTTTCTAATGATTTGTTCCGATAAATTAAATCACTGAGTTTTATTAAAAGAATGTGTAGCGTAAATAACATTGTTGGCAAGAAATACGTTCGCTTTATTTCGTTAAAAAAATTTCCGTATTTTTTTTTTTCGGCATAAAAACGCAAATATTTGGTAGCTAACCACTTTAATTTAATTATTACGAAGACGTCGTGATTGTGTTTTTAGGTTTTGGTAAAAATCTTAATATAAAAGTCGCAAGTGTTTGGGAGCTAAACTCTTCAATATATAAATACATATAAAATGCAGTGTTTTGAAACATCACAGCGGGCGAAGATCACAGTGTAGGATTTGTTCTAATACTACGTTTCACCTTTTATGTTTTTGGTCAGTGAAGGAGAAATCCTTCATGACTGGGAGACATTTTATTTTGCTTCCTATCCAGAAGACCCATGTTTGTGGAGCTGGATCTTCCTCATATTAAGAACAGACCTTGTGTCTAACTCTGCCCTCGTGGGGAAGCAAATAAATAGGAATATCACTAATGTACACGTAGTGTTTAATGGTATAAGAACTCAATTTTGTTGATGTTTTGACTGAGAGGTCGGCGGTGGCGGCGGCAACGATGTCGTCTTAGTTTTTTTTATGTTTTAAGAAAAATCTTAATATAAAAATTGCTAGCTAAACTCCACAATATATAAATGCATATGAAATGCGTAGTTATGAAACAGCGCCAGTATGCACGCAGTGTGTTTTATGGTAAATGAACTCAGATTTGTTGATGTTTGACGAACGCGTCGTCGTCGTTGTCGCCGTCGTCGAAGATGTCGACGTTGTTTTTGTTTATGTGTTTAGGAAAAAACTCAGTAAAAAAGTCGCATTTATTTCAATATAAAAATACATATTTAATGCTTGGTTTTGAATCATCACCAATGTACGCGCAGTGCAGTGCGTCTCATAATAAAAGAATTCAGGTTTGTTTGTTTCGTCGTCGACGAAGAAGTCAGCGTTGTGATATTTTTCTGTGTCCAGAAAAAAATGAATTAGAATCTTATAGTGGATATCTTAATTTAAACTTTTATGATAAGCAAGTAAATGGGTTATTTTAAGTTCGTCTAATGATTTTTTTCCTTTTTTGTATTGTTCCATATTTACCTATGCATTATATAAACTTGCCCCCGGGCCCCAAAATATGTGTCTTAGTGACGCGATATTTTAATGTTAGTAGTGTTTGTTTATAAAGCGAATAACTGGATTCCGGAATATGAGAATTATCAGAGCGCAGCCAATCAGAATGAGAGGAATTCGACGAGTATTCTTCCAGTATATATATATATATATATATATATATATATATATATATATATATATATATATATATATATATATTGGAAGAATTCGACGAGTATTCTTCCAGTATATATATATATATATATATATATATATATATATATATATATATATATATATATATATATATATATATATATATACTGGAAGAATACTCGTCGAATAACGGGTAAAATGAATTCTCTTAAATAGAAAAACATTTCCACCACTTTATTTCACTTAACGAAGATTAAATACAATGTACACTGATAAACTTTATACTGATTTTTCATTTCATTTCATCAAAATCATTGGCATGCTTTGGATTTTAGATGATGTTCAAAATTGAAACTTTAAGCTCAAGAAGAATTTGAAACTCAGGGAATTTTCCTTCATTAATGTCCAATTATAGTAAATGCCTATACAACATTTGAGTCAGATTGGATCAGTAGTTTCTGAGAAAAAAGTTAAACAAACATATAGACTGACTAAAAAATGATATGCTATAGATATACCCAACTGATGAACGAGATTGACTGACGACCTGGTTGTCCCAAGTTCGAATCGTGTCCGTTTCAACAAAAATCATTTTCAGTTACGATGTTGGCAACCTTCATGTGGTTCCTCCAATAAACCTGATGTCTTTCTAAAAAACAATTCCGACTAAAAAATTATCGCAGAAGCCAATACAAACAATAGAATCTTCGGATTTATACGATACTAGCCTTGGTACCCGGCATTGCTCGGGTATTTGGAGGTGTGTTGAGCATAAAAAATAAAAGAAAAAAAGTGGTAATAGGCAGGGAGGCTCGAACCCGTGACGCGAAGGCGGAAAAGAAAGTGAAAGAAAATCTAATGTCTTACCACTATTCCATTACGCGACCGGAAGTTCGGGATGCTAAAATTAGGCAAAGTAAATCCAACAGATAAATAAGAAAAGGATGATTCCAAAAGTTTAATATATTTAAAATCAATTGACTAATGGTAGTGTACATATATCAATGAGAATTTAAGCCATGTGAATTGATTAAAATATTAAGCAACATGGATATATATATATATATATATATGCTCGATTATATATATATATATATATATATATATATATATATATATATATATATATATATATACTGGCAAAACGACATAAACCAGGGAATTTTAAATTTTAACATAATCAAAACTTTGTATTTATTTCAATGATGAAGTGTAACTATGAAACTTTTTAAATGATATAAAAATTAAAAATTGCTGGTTATTGTCGAAACAAGTGTAATATCTGAAAAAAAAAACAAATATGAAGTTATTCCTTCTTGTCATTTTTGGTTTTTGCCAGTATATATATATATATATATATATATATATATATATGTATATATATAATGTGTGTGTTTGTGTGTCTGTGCACAAATATCGTTGTATGAAAACAACAATAAAAATGCTTGCGTATGAAAAATTCCTCATCTAAATCCATATTAAGAAGTGTGACAACAAACAATTTGCTAAAATAAGTATTTAGTTATCCCTAAAAGACTGACCTCTTTCAAAGTATACATCCTATTCTTCAATGGCAATAGATGTTAAAAAAAAATAATGAGTTTGGTTGGTTGTTATTCTTTTTTAAAGCATATAAAAACTTTTCGAGTAATTCTATCCTGAATCACGTAATTCTGGAAAAACAGTTTCAATCAATCACCTTGCTTATATATTAAAATATTTATTTATGGTGTTTTCCTATTTTTTTTTTTACATGAGAAACACCACTTATCAAGCCCGGAAGCCATTCGAGTATAAGGGTTAATGGGTATACATTAGTCAATGTGATTATAGCGTAGTAAACATAAGTAGTAGGAATATTGTAAATTGGATTACTTAGGGTGACGGTTCATTAAGAACTTGTTTACGTTTGACTTGAAGACAATCAGATTGTAGTCAGCTGGAAAGCAGGCGATCGGGAGAGAGTTTCACAGGCGGCCAGTTCTAAGACCGAAGTTTACATTTAGATTTAGGCACAGATAAAGAGTGTGTGAAATTATTTATAGTGGTTTGGGCTAGACAAGTGTTTTTCGTGAAAGTTTGGCGAGGGGAGAACCATAGATTAAAGCTCAGCTGAGCACTCGCCATAAAAATAAAGATAAAGCAGAGACAGGCTCGCATATGTCCCTTCTGTGGGAAACATGTTGCAGGGAATAGAAAAGAGAATCCCCACTAAGCTACGAAATTGAACTCTGCCAATGCAGGATAGCTGCTTCTAGCAGATCCTGCCCAAATGTGGCAACAGTACTCCATCGTTGGCCATACATGGCTTTTATAAAGGTAGAGAATTGCATCAGGAGTGAGTTATCTACTGGAGCGGTAGAAGAATCCCGCCATTTTCCCACTGGTCTTGGCAATGGATTTGATATACGTATTCTATTTTAGGTCAGGAGTAATGGTCAAGCCCAGAAGCTTGTCAAAACATGAAACCTCCCCAAGACGAGAGCCATTCATTTCAACCGATGCTAGATTGGTATCAGAGCGTATATGGTGTAGAGATAGAAGCTTGGTTTTAGATACATTAAAGTAACCAGCCACCTCTTTCCCCATTGTACCATATGCTCAAGATCAGAGGAGAGAGAATCAGAGAGAACTTGGTCGTTTATGGTCTTTGATGTACTACCATAAATTGTAGTGTCGTCACCATGAATGTCTACGAGTGATGTAAGGATGTGATTTGGAAGATCATTAATGTAAATCACGAAGAGAGTTTGGCCTAAGATGGACCCCTAAAGGACTCCAGCATTAATACTGAGAGCTTCTGAATTTTGGCCATCAACCACTACTGTTAAGAACCTATCAGAGAGAAATGATTTGATAATTGAGAATACATTTACAGTTATACCATAGCTGGAGATCTTGTGAAGTAGACCTTTATGCCATACCTTATAATAGGCCTTTGATATGTCAAGAGCAATTGCTCTAGAGAGGAAGCCTCAGTCGAGAGATTCGACAATCCTATGAGATAACTGTAAGCACGTCTTCTGTTGATCTAGCAGAACGGAAACCATATTGCACGTCACTAAAAAGGTTATTTTTGCTGAGATGGTTGACTACTTCTCTATTTAACACAGATTCCAGCAGCGTACTCATGATGCACAGGAGACTTATTGGTCTGTAGTGAGAGGGAGATGACCGATCACCTGAATTCTTAAATACAGGGCATACTGATGAGATTTTTCAAGGTGTTGGAAAGCATTCTCTACTTAAGACAACGCTTAAATAACTTTGTAAGTATGGGTGCTAGTTCTGGTTGAAGCTTTTTGAGCACTATGATTGGAATGCTCGTCCTTTAATGATAGTTGGGATAGAACACACACTTCTGTTCAGGATTCTGTTTGTTATTTTCCAAAACTGATGGGACCCTAGCCGCTGCTCAGTTACTTTGGACTTGACGGACTGAGCATACAGCTCTCTCGCATTCTTTATTACTTTTTTACAGAGGTTGCTGTCGGACCTGCAGGTGGCTTTAGTCTCAGAACATCTATTACGTTGGAAGCAATCGAAAAAGTGATTTCTGTGTGCAATGGTAGCAGCACATTGTGGAGAGAACCACATCTGGCTGTTAGGTTTTTGCTGCAACTTTTTCCAGGGTATGACATGATCTATATCTATATCTAACCATTCTTTCAGGTCTGATACTCTAGAGGACACATCCTTTTTAAATATAGAACGCAGAGATACATCTGATATAAACGTACGGAAAATATCCCAGTCAGTCACAGAGTATCGATATACTGTACGATGGAGAGGCATGTCTGAGGACCTGTTAAATTTCGTTTTTATCTTAACTTATACAACAGAGTGGTCGGAAGATCCCAGTGGAGGCAGAACGGAATATGAACATAGCTCAGGGCAAGTTGTGAGAAAAAGGTCTAGTAGACTTGCATACTGGCCGTCAGTATCGGGGACACGGGTAGGTTCATGAACAATCTGAGTGAGGTCATAAGCAATGGAGAAATCGTGACAAAACCTCCCCTCGTCATCGGTCTTGTTTGAGTGCGTTAACCATTCCACATTGTGAACATTGAAGTCTCCACAGACGTGAATGTTTCCTGAGGGGTACGCTGACAGGGTGTGGTCAATTTTCGCACATATGCTTTTAAAGATAGTAACTCCACTGTTGGGGGGCGATAGAGTGCAAATATGAACGTGGTAGTGTAAACACGTGCAACCCGGACGCACATATAGGGTAAATTATGATCTTCTCTGGAGATGTCCCTGCCAGATGGAAAGTCCTATTTTATGTAGGCACATTCTCCATGCCCATGGCGATCTTGGGGGTCAGGTTTAGAGGTTAAGTTAGAGTATCCTTTAATTACAAACTCATCTAGGGAAGTAATCGGTCCAATGCCAGTTTCGCTTAGGAAAACAGGTCAGGTTTAGGATCCTGTAATAGAGTTTGAACATCTGAAAGGTTGGAACGTAGACTCCTGATATCGGAGATAGAGATATAGTAGCGGGGATCTGCGTTGAAAGTTGGAGATCTGGGTTTGATGGAGTATTTTTCTGGAAATCTTTCATGATTGGAATTTGGGATTTGTGGAATAGGTCGACAGACTTGCTTAGAGCAGGGCAGAGAGGGAAAGAAAGAGAAAAGGAAACGAAGATCTTTTTGTAGTACACGATAAGGTAAAGCCGTAGCAATTACCCAGTAATCGAGAAGCCCCACCAAAATCCTTTCATCAAATGTCAATATAGCAGGCTCAGTACTTTGCACCTGCTGATAGGATAACCTCCTTAGTGGTTAATCCAAGGTGCGGTCCCTGACTATCAGGCGGATAACGTCAGCTCTGTTGAAACGTTTACCATGGCGTATTAATTAAATACGCCATGGTAAACGTTTCAACAGGGCTGACGTTATCCGCCACTTTTTATCTATGCCTAAATCAAAACGGAGATTCTATGAACAAAGCTTCTTTCTTAGAACTGCTCGCCTGTGAAACTCTGTTCCGTCTGCCTGCTTCCCACCTGACTACAACCTGGATGTCTTCAAGTCCAACGTTAACAAATTGCTAATGAACCGCCCCCTCAAGTAAGCACTTCATTAAATTTCCACACTAACGTACTGTATTTGCAATACCCTTATCCCTGAGTGGCTTCCGGGCCTTGATAAGTGGTGACCACCGTGTAAAAAAACCAACTTTTCAGGTTATTTAATATCGAATTGGGCAAATTAGCAATAATATTTTTACGCTTCACCTTCTTTATATCTTTAAATATTAGTTCATAATTTTTATTTTGGTTCTTTTTTCATTTTTTTTTTCTTTTTCGATTTACAAAACATGATTGAAGTTTTTAATTTTTTTTAGATCACGGCTGATTGTTTATATTACTTGTATTGACCGGACTATTGTTCTCATCTTGCGTGTTATTAGTGCAACGTTTCGGTCGGATTGTCCTTCGACCGTCATTAGGCATGTCAGTTGTTGTTTGGAAAAGAAAGGAGAAAGGTTACTGGCTCCGTAGATATTTTCGTATTTCTGTGAGTCAGGCTTTACTTTAGATAGAGAGAAATACGAAAATATCTACGAAGCCAATAACTTTTCTCCTTTCTTTTCCAAGCATCACCCGACATGCCTGATAACGGTCGAACGACAATCCAATCGAACCGTTGTACAAATAACACTCAAGGTGAGAACAATAGTAAAAGTAATATAAAATATGATTGCGTTTTGTTGAAAGTGATGGAAAAACTATGACGTCAATATTTGGTGCATTTAAGTCGGGAATCCGATATCTTCAGACAGCCTGACACCATGGCACCAGCAATAATGATTTTATTTTACTATTGCTAAAAGCTTAAACTATAAAAATTGATTCACGTTAATATAGCTATAATCGTAATCCGAAAGAAAAACGTGGTTAAACTTCCAAACGATAGAAATATGATTGGAAATGTTTAAGTTATCGTAGAATACATTTCCCCTAGAACTAACAGTTTCTTTGAGGAACTAAAATAAGATATCTTTATTTGATAAACACACGATAACCCTAACCCTAACCTTTAACTAACCAGATTCGTATTCCAGCAGCCTCTAACCAAATCCTTAAACAGTGTAAGAATTAAAAAATAATTATCAAATCGTATTTTGCAGCTGGGTCGTAAAAAAGATGAAAAGTTGATTTGTTTGTTTTGTTTTTTTTTTATTTATATCAGACATTTTCCGGAGAATCCGACAGAAGTCTACAAAGAATTACCGAAATATGTTTTCTATAAACGAAGCAAACAACCGGCGATGTCTGAGCTTGGATTTGGATTTCTGTGCATTTTTCTTCCAAATATTGAAGCTTTTTTTTTTTTTTCATTTCTATTATTCGGAATTTTGAAATAAGAAAAAAAAGTAAAATGTCAGACACGTGCATGCCATGGAAACCTATCTATAACTTTGCAGACAATCAGGAAGCACACACACACACACACACACACACACACACACACACACACACACATATATATATATATATATATATATATATATAGATATATATATATATATAGATAGATAGATATAATTATTTACTATAAATGAACTGTAAGATGGTCACCATTTTGAAATTTGGAATATAGACTTTAGCCATTTATTCGTTACTAGCAGTACCAGCTAACCGACATTGCCCGGTGGAAGCATGCTCCCCTCTATTAAATTCAATTACAGTTGTTGTTGTTGTTGTTGTTGCTGTTGTTGTTGTTGCTGCTGCTGCTACCCAACCCTCAACTTCCTCATGTTACGAATGCGTTTCGGAATAGATACCCTTAACTCCTCATGGTAAGAAGGGCTATCGGAATGAATACCCCCAACCTCCACATGCCAAAAACGAGCGGAGGGAGGTGGTGTAGTAAGGATACTGAACAACCCGAGCCGACAAAAAAAAATAGCAGGAATAGAGGAAAACATAGACGCAGTAGGCAGCCCGGTGGATAAAGGTGTTAGAAAAATGAAATCAAATTCAAAATATCGATTCTGTAACGAAGAAGGAAGAAGCCCAAAACAAAGCAAACCGTTCAGCCATCTCATCCACAGGAATAAGAATAACGGTATTCATCTCAATGCGTATGTTTACTTTTGAGATAGATTGAGCGAGCGAGAGAGAATGGGAGAGACGATAGTTTGTGACGGACGAAATTTTCTCGTATTTTCAATAAAAGAATTTAAAGAACAACTTAATCGGATGTTTATAACGTTTATAGCTTACTCCAAAAACATATGTGGCTTATTAGTTTGGCTTGTGTTTAATAAATCAAAACATTAAAAAAATAAAGCAGCAAAGTTTTTTTTTTACTTGTTAAAAAATGATGACAGTAGTAATACAAAAAGCGAGAGCGAGAGAGAGAGAGAGAGAGAGAGAGAGAGAAAGAGAACGAGAGAACAGAAGACAAACTTATTTCAAGGAAACTTTAACCATTCTGTATTTTTTTTAATGTTGGTTTTGTTTAAATATATGCGAGCAGCCAAGAAGTAAACAATCTACACGTAATGTTGGTGTCGTGTGTATATAATGTAACAGTTTTGCGTAACGCTTGTCTTGCAGACCCCAAGTTGTGTATAATATGTGAGCGTTCGTTTTTGTTGAAAGTTTAAAATCTGGAATAAAGGAATTACAGTTGGCATCAAATAAGAAAGGGTGAAATTTGCGTAGGATGCAATCATTATTTTCTGAATTTGTGAATCGGAAGTGAACCTTATGTCTATGAGTTTATGATTCAGTCAATAAGGGTGACAGGGCAGTACAAGTCTACTGTGTGTAATTTTACGCGGTGTAAAGTGGGGTCGGTGAGAACAGTTATGAATTAGAGGGAAAAATAGGAAGTACTTCCTCTAATGATAATGGGGATAGTGATGAGTTCTCTCTAAGGATGAACTGTAGGATTTTATTATAAGGCCTAAACCTGTCTATTTTGAAGTTATAAAGATACATAATGTAGACACGATAAATTTGTATATGGCACCTGTTGCAGCAAACTTACGTTGATTTTGTCCAGAGGGGAATTTCTGCAATCAAAATATTATATACAGGAAGAATATATATATATATATATATATATATATATATATATATATATATAGAGAGAGAGAGAGAGAGAGAGAGTAATTTATAAAATATATATGGCGATTAAGCTATACTGAATATTCTGCGTTTTATCCAACTATAGGATTCGTCAGGCTTATGCTATATATAACTAGCTCTACCTACGTATTGAGCACTTTTGAAGTAAATACTTAAAGTTTACGCATGAATCTATACTTTCGTATATTAAATTTATGTGAATAAATGAAGTAGATATATATATATATATATATATATATATATATATATATATATATAGTAAGTTATAAAATATATATGGCGATTAAGCTACACTGAATATTCCGCGTTTCATCCACTTTAGGACTCTTCAGGCTTATGCGCGAATTTTGTGGTTGTTTGTCGCGCATAAGCCTGGAGAGTCCTAGAGTGGATGAAACACCGAATATTCAGTGTAGCTTAATCGCCATATATATTTTATAACTTAATAACTAGCTCTGCCTATGTATTGAGCACTTTTGAAGTAAATACTTAAAGTTTACGCATAAATTTATACTTTCGTATATTAATTTTATGTGAGTAAATTAAGTATATATATATATATATATATATATATATATATATATATATATATATATATGATATTAACTCTCTATTCTCCCTTAAACCAATAGTTATTCATAACTTTCTTAATTTTTTATATATTTCTTTTATTTTTGAGACCATCTAGTTTAACGCTTCTTAGGTCATCAAAAGTCGTTACACTACCGAGGAATGGATATTTATCGTAGAGTCGTATTTTTTGTTGAATGAGTCAATATCAGAAACTCAGAGAGAATTTCGACGAAACTTCAACACAAGAAATTCCCCTACTACCAATGCAATAAAACCAACCACAATAAATGCCCTTAAAACGATATAGAGGAGTAAATTGTGGAACTCTGTTCCGTCTGCCTGCTTCCCTACGGACTACAACTTGGATGTCTTCAAGTCCAATGTTAACAAATTCCTAATGAACCGCCCCCTTAATTAAACACTTCATCAAATCTCCACACTAACGTAATGTACTTGCAATAACCCTTATCCCTGAGTGGCTTCCGGGCCTTGATAAGTGGTGATCACTGTGTAAAAAAAAAAAAAAAAGATTAGGGTCATAAGCTCTGAAACATTAAGTGATGGTCTGAACAATGCCCCGTACAGAGCACAAGAGTGTGAAAATAAAAATGTGTTAATGATTAAAAAAAAGTGTTAATCTATTACGATTGGTATTTACAAACTGAGTAACCTTTCAAATAAATAATTACCTAACCGTATATATATATATATATATATATATATATATATATATATATATATATATATATATGTGTGTGTGTGTGTGTGTGTGTGTGTGTGTGTGTGTGTGGACGCTGTGTTTGTTTGTTTGTTTTTAATGAGAAGTACTCCGTGTTCCGCAGGTACTCTGACACCGGATATGAAAACTGAAGCATTTCCCGTTCTTTGCTATGATCTCCTTTTATCAAACGAACTCCCGCCTTTTTAAAATTTTTGATTTTTTGACTCCAATTTTGTATTTCTTTTCAAAATGACGGTTTTATACTTTTAAATGGTCGTTAAACAATATTTGTGTAATATTCTTTCTTCGTGTAAATTGATTTTACATACATACACGCGGAAAAGCACGGAGACACACACCATCGCATGTATCCTCCACTCAGTGTCTGTATATTTTCATATAAATATAATATATCTGTCGCGTTACACAAGAGTTATCAAGTAAAAAACGGGTCATTTACAAGCCGATAGATGAAAGCATTTAAAGTGATGAAGGGATAGATGAAATTTAATAGTAGGTTGTGTGAAAATAATTTGGACAGAAATGCTCCTTGTTTACAAGCAATTTCTTTTTCTTTTTTGGAGAAAGTATAGTACATATATATGTGTGTGTGTGTGTGTGTGTGTGTGTGTGTGTGTGTGTGTGTGTGTGTGTGTGTCAGGTCATGTCATATGCTACTGGTACCATGTAACCCAGTACTACCTGCCTCATGGTCGGGTCACCGGCGACTAAACTGGTTCCCCTACCAGACTTGTTTGGTGAGGAGGGCGGCTAGTCTCCCTGAAGGATTAAAAACAAGACCTTCCAAAGGGCGAATGAACTCTTTTTCTGGGTCAACGGCCAACTAGCATCGTGTATATTTGTGTGTGTGCGTGTGTGTGTGTGTGTGTGTATGTGTATTGGGGTAGAGAGGGTTCCCGTAAGCCATGGTGAAGGCAACCTTTCTAGGAGAAGCAAATCTCTGATTTAAAAAACCATAAAGCGGAAGACCAGTACCCGCATTAAGCTGGTCTGCAGTTTAATTTGTTGCTGGCTATCTTGCTCTTGCTTGTTGCTGGATCTCAACATTTTGAACCGAGAGAGAGACTTAGCTGTCGTACAAAGCTAAGACTTCAACATCATATTTGTATAGATACTCCCTCAGACATTTGGGCTCATGGATTTTAAATGTCTGAGGGAGTGGCACTCGTCTGACAAGAAGACGTTGCAATCATCATATATATATATATATATATATATATATATATCTGATGAAGTTTTTACAAGGTTAATGTAGGAGAAGAGTATTCAATGCCGAAGTAGGACAATATTTACTTTTTATATGTTTGGCATAGTTTTTATACAACTGTTATACCGGAAAAGAAAAAAATAACTTTCAGTGAATTTAAAGTGGCATTGCCTAGTTTTTTTGTTTTTTTTTTGTATTGTTTTTTTTACACAGGAATCACAACTTATCAAGGCTCGGAGGCACTCGGGGATAAGGGTTAACGGGTATACATAAGTCAATGTGATTATAGCGTAGAAAACATAAGTAGTGGGAATTTTGTAAATTGGATTACTTAGGGGGGCGGTTCATCAAGAACTTGTTTACGTTGGACTTGAAGAGAATCAGATTGTAGTCAGCTGGAAAGCAGGCAATTCGAAGAGAGTTCCACAGGCGTCCAGTTCTAAGAAAAAAGCTTTGTTCATGGAATTTACATTTAGGTTTAGGTACAGATGAAGAGTGTGGGAAATTATTGATAGTGGTTTTGACTAGACGAGTGTTTTTCGTGAAAGTTTTGCGAGGGGGGACCATCGATTGAAGCTCAGCTGAGCACTTGCCATGAAAATAACGGTAAAGCAGAGACATGTTCGCAACGTCTCTTCTGTGGGAAAGAGGTTGTAAGGAAGTGACAAGAACATCCCCACTAAGCTCGAAGTCAACGCAGGATAAACTGCTTCTAGCAGCTCTTGCCCAGATGTGGCAACAGTACTCCATCGTTGGTCGTACATGGCTTTTATAAAGGTAGAGAATTGCATCAGGAGTGAGTTATCTACTGGAGCGGTAGAAGAATCCCGCCATTTTTCCACCGGCCTTGGCAATGGATTTGATATACGTATTCTATTTTAGATCAGGAGTAATGGTCAAGCCCAGAAGCTTGTCAAAACATGAAGCCTCCCCAAGACGAGAGCCATTCATTTCAACCGATGCCAGATTGGTATCAGAATGTATATGGTGCAGAGATAGAAGCTTGGTTTTAGATGCATTAAAAGTAACCAGCCACCTCTTTCCCCATTGTTCCATATGCTCAAGATCAGAGGAGAGCGAATCAGAGAGAACTTGGTCGTTTATGGTCTTTGATGTACTACCATAGATTGTAGTGTCGTCACCATGAATGTCTACGAGTGATGTAAGGATAGTTACGAGGAGACGAATCGGATACTCGTGGACAATAATACATCTAGTAATATCACGAAGTTCAAAAGTGCTTCTCGGAAACCGAAACAACTAAATTACACATATAACCGCAATGTTTTCCCCAGAAGTAATTTTTCTAAGAAAAAGAATAACATTATCTGCTATAATTGTGGACGATCCAACCACAAAAGTTTCCAATGTCGATATAAAAGCTCAAAAATTGACTCAAAAACGTTGAGAACTTTCATGAAGAACATACATTTCTATTCACATGTAACTTTGGCAATAAGACAAACGGTAAAAATCTCCTTGTGGACTATGACGCTATAGCACAGGTTATCACCAAGGAATCTGAGCTTACTAATTTTGATTCGAACTTTAATCCACAGAGTAATTTTGTCGAACTGGCCAATAGTACTCAAATGATATAGTTTTTAAAAGAGGCGAAGCTAAAATAGCACTAACAAATAATAAAGGCGAAATCTGTAACTGTATAATTAAAAACACTCTTTTCATACTTAGATTTAATCAAGACATATTTTCCGTGCATGTCGCCATCAAATAAGGCGCGAATATAAAGTTTGGCCATAACAAGTCAAAATTGATATACCCAAATAAAACTGTATTTGACATTACAGAAAATGGCCGACTATATTATTTAAAAAGTATGGTTCCCTTAAAAACTACTTGTTGCGACTTAGAAATCATGGCATACAATTCTAGGACGCCGCAATACAAATGTAGTTGAAGGCATGAAAATAATACCTTTGTGAGAGTGTTCAAGGCGATCTTCCAAATTGTGATGTTTGTTTACAGGGGAAAATGGTGAAATATATAAGAAAACAACCAGACAAAAATGCCACGAAAT
The DNA here is from genome assembly GCF_053919585.1 of Euprymna scolopes. Classification (NCBI taxonomy): domain Eukaryota; kingdom Metazoa; phylum Mollusca; class Cephalopoda; order Sepiida; family Sepiolidae; genus Euprymna; species Euprymna scolopes. The sequence continues at coordinate 183,756,138 of NC_136483.1, forward strand.
TTCTCCCACTTGTGCACTGTGACTTGACCGGTCCAATAAGCCTGATGGGAAGAGATAACTTCAGGTATGCATTTAATTTTGTTGACGATTATTCAGGTTTAATTATGGTTTATTTCTTTAAAACAAATCAAACACTATCTTAGCTACTAAGAAATATTTAGCTGACATCGTACCGTACAGCTCGGTAAAATGTATTCATTTAGACTATGAAACTGAATTTACTAGCAAGGACTTTGAGCTTCTATTAATTAATCATTGTATTAAATACAAGAAATCAGCGACGTATTCCTCATTTCAAAATGGTACCGCTGAAAGAGCATGGCGGACCCTTTTTGAGATGGCAAGATGTTTACTTATCAAATCGAAATTAGCCCATACTTTGTGGGCATACGCTTTAATAGCGGTATATATCAGAAATAGGTCGTTCAATAAAAGATTGGTCAAAACCCAAAGCGTTTTGTGGTGTGCAACCCAAATTGAACCGAATGCATATATTTGGTTCAAATTGCTTTGCATTCATACAAAATACCCTTAAACTAAATATTAAAAGCGAAAAAGGTATTTTCATAGGCTACGATAAAAGTAGTTCGGATTATTTAATTTACTTTCCAGGCCAAAATGCCATAAAAAAAGTTAGATGTGTAAAATTGAATGAAATATTTCATTTTAAAAATTACGAACTAGTGGAGGAAAAGCGTGAGGAAATATTGCCTAGTATTTTTATCAATCACGACAAAAATATTAATACTGACGACAATTGCAGTAAAACTACTGACGTATATATAAATGCAACACGTCGATACCCGATAAGATATCGGAAAAGACCAGACTTCTTAAAAATTGAAAAGCTACAAGACTACGTAATGGATTACTTTTATTCGTTGAAAAGCCACCAGAAAGTTATAATGAAGCGATTTATTCAGAAAATCACTAAGAAGTGTAAAACGCTATGAAATTTGAATTGAAAGTTTTATCTGAAAATAACGCATACGAAATGGTGGCAAAACCAAAGGATAAGAACCTAATTTCTTCCCGTTGGGTTTTATTTTTAAAATATCACACCTAGCAGGGAAACTTTTAAAGCAAGATTTGTTGCAAAAGGTTTTTCATAAATTTCTGGAGTCGAATATTTTGCCACATTCTCACCAACAACAAATTTAACGACAATTAAAATTTTATTGCAACTTGCCACTGAATACAATTTAAAATACATTAAATGGGTGTTTAAAAATGCTTATGTAAATGCTCCAATTGACTGTGAGATTTATATTTACCCTCACCCCAGGGATTTAAAATGAAAAATAAAAATTTCGTATGGAAACTGAATAAGTTACTGTACGGTCTAAAAAAAAGCGCTGACGATTGGTATTTTAACACTCCATAATCTCTTCTCTATCTTCTCTTCTCTTCTTCTCTTCTCTTCTCTATATAAATAAAATGAACTCATTTTGCCCCTCCGAGTTTGATCTTAATAGGATTGAAAATCTAGAGATTTTATGCAGATGTACTGTACACAAACTACATCGCGCTATCTGAGGTGTGTTATAGGCATATTACCTATCCGCTACCTCGCTGATCGGAGCTTCCTATATTTTATCTGCTGAGAGTTCACTGCCAAAACCGGTTACGATAAATGGAAGTAGAAAATTCTTCCCTCTCTAATAATTTCATACTTCTACCGCCCCCCCATTTACACCGAACGTGACCGTTCACAGAAGACAATTACGGACGAACACCGGGTTAGGTTTCTATAAAAACTGGATTGCAATTTAGGTGAAATGCACCACGCTTACTTTTATGTTGGTTCGAAATAAAAACAAAAAACATTTTCTTTCCTTAAAATAAAAATTATATTTTACTTCAATTCCGTTTTATTTCGCGTTCTGTACCATTTATAACATCGTTTCTTTTGGTTTCTTTCATTGTATTTTATTTGGATTTTGTATTTTTCTTTTCTCTGTTTTTCGTTTTGCCGATCTTTCCATTTTACAAATTCATTTCTTCTCTCTTTCTGTTTCTTCTCTTTTCCACCAAGTTAACCATCGTTTCTTTTTATTTATTTATTTTACTTTCCTCTGTTTCTACTATCTTTCCATGTTCTTTCTTATATCTTTCCGTTTTTCCTCTTCCTTCGGCAAGTTTAACATCGTTCCTTTCTTTGTAAAACAGTCGGAGTTTTTTACACTAAACGAATCTTTCCTTTTTCTTCCGGTTCTTTTGCTCTTTGTTCGCTGTCTTTCCAATCTCTTTTCTTTTTTTCTTTTTTTTTAAATAAACATATCATAAATCATTTCCGTTACATTTCGTTTTGTTCGATGCCTTTCTCTCTATTTTCATCGTTTTTTTCTTTTACCCATTTTTTCCATTCTTCTTCCTTTTTCTTCTTCTTTTCTTTTGGGTTGAAAACGCCCGTCTCACGTTCTTATATAACAACATATTTCTTTGGGAGATTTTTGGGTACTAAAACCGCGGTGATGAAGATTCTTCCATTACACCAAATTGAGCCACCGCAAAGCGGACCAGGGTACAGCTAGTTATTTAATAGAACAAGAATTTAAGCACTGTCCCGTGGACATGTGCATGTATACCAAAAATACAGGTCATAAAATGTTGATTTTGTTTTTTGGAGGGTGGAGGTGACGATATATTACTCGTCCCAAATTGTGACAACACTTTAAAAGATGTTGAAAATAAGTTAAATAAAAAAATTTTAAATGGCCGATTTTGGACAATTGTCATGGTCCCTCGTTATAAAGTTTTCCCGTGAAAATGAAACCATAACAATGAACCAATCATAGCACATTGAAAACATCCTGCTGAAGTTTGGAATGCGAGATTGCAAACCATATATAACTCCCGTTGAGATTGATATAAATATGAATATGAAGACCGAAATTAAATTAATAGACGATCGATTATACAGATAAATTATTGTAAGTCTAATCCATTTGATGAAAACCACTAAGCCTGAAATATGTTACATAGTAACAAAGCAATCTGAAAACTTATCAAAGCCGACAATTAAGGACTTAAAGCGTGTCAAATACGTCCTTCGTTATCTAAAAGCAACCAAAAAACAATTGTTAGTATTTAAAAAGCTGGCATATCCTCTAAATTTAGAAGGATTTTCAGATTTCGATTGGGGAAAATTTAAGGATCGAAAAAGTATAACGGGATACTGTTTTAGATGATCTCCTGGAAAATTAAAAAACAGCAAATTGTTGTTGTCCTATCTACATGTGAGGCAGAGTTTGTTGCATTTATGCACCCAGCAGAAAAGAGAATTTTTCTAAACATCTTTCTAAAGTCCATTTTAAAATTAGATCTAAGCAAAAAAACTAATTCATTGTGACAATCAGAGTAGTATCTTATTAGCAAATAATTCTATCCTTCATCAAAGGTCGAAGCATATTAATATCAAATATCATTTTATAAGGAATGAAATCAGTAAAAAAATCTATTACTCTTAATTATGTAACATCTGAGAATAATATAGCGGACATTTCCACTAAACCTGTAAAATAGATGAGACTAAAACATTTTATCGATGAACATTTTGAAATTGAATCATCAATAAATCTATTTTCAGAAACCCAAAATGAGAAGTCGAAACCACAAATATATGTATATATATGTATATATATATATATATATATATATATATATATATATATATATATTTAAAGGAGATTAGAACAATAGTCTAACGAGCTGAGTGTATTTCAATGTAACAGTGAAATTACTAGTTTAATTAAAATACAGGAAAGAGAAAGTGCTCGTTGTAATTTAGATATATAATAAGCTCGATAGGTAAATAAGACCCTACAAATTTTAAAATATGAAGATATAAAAAATGCAACCACACTATTAAATTCAAGACAGGAACTAATATTCACATGCAGTCATAAACGTTGGTTTAAATTTAATAAATATAAGCCACCTTAAATCATTAAAAATTACTTATTATTAAAAATAGATTACAATTTTTTTTTAATAAATTAAGTTAGACTAATTATCCCCCTTACACCCTTTAAATAAAAAAGTAAAGAAAATATGACTAATTATCCCCCCTTACATTATGTAATTACACAAACAACATTCGAAATATAAACCGTAGCGTCTTTAAATCAAAAGTACGCTAACGGAAATAATTTATTGTACGGGCGTCCCCCCTTTTTAAAATTCATCATTCAATAAGGTAAAAAGCTATAGCAAACATCTAAATGAGTATTTTAACCATAGTTCCTGATTTCAAAAGGCGAAAAATTAAAAGGTAAATTTCTATATATTTTTATGTACCTGTATATTACCTGTATATCTATGTATATGTATATGTATATATGTGTTTATTTTTTCATATATATGCATGTATATATTTGTAATGTACTTAAAGCAAACTTATAATTTAAATTCAAATCTATATTTTACTCTATTTCTTTTCTATCTCTAACCCATATTAATTTTCTTATAAATTTTAAATCCAGACCTTTTATTTCAATTTTTTTCAGATACATCTGCCTTACTTTTAATGCTAGGTTTATTTATGGTGTCTTTTAAATTTAATAAAAACCCTTCAAAATTTGCTGACGAGGAGACCTTGCTTATTAAAAAACTATATGTAATAATTATTGTACGTAACTTGATGTCTACCACAATAAAAAGCATTGTTTTCCGAAGCGATCGTACAGATAATTGATTTTGTTGTTGTTCCTTCTTATGAAACGGATTTTTAATTTAATTATAATTTGATTTTTAAATTTTAAATTATCAATCACATTACTTAATATATATATATATATATATATATATATATATATATATATATATATATATATATATATATATATATATATATATTATAAATTGTCTCAGGTACGCTAAATTACGACCATTTTTTCTTGTCTTCCTAACCAAATAAACAAACAAAAATATCCAACAGAATGTTTCGAGTTTTTGTATGACAAAAAAATAATTTTTCATTACATCAAAAAGGTGTGATGTTAAAATGTTTTTCATCGATAATTTCATACCTCGTTATAAGGGGTCATTAAGTAGGTGCGAAACTGTTCTTTTTCGGAAATTAATTTTACGGGTCTTAAGACGTGTATTCTTCTAGTTGAGCTGTTATCCAGCGAAATAGTTTGTCTGTGGATGAGAATTGAAGCCCCTGTCTCATTGGGTAGAACACTGTTCTCAATTATTTACCATGTTGCTTGCTTAACGCCACATGAATAAACAAACAAATCGAGCACAGTAAAAGCGGCGGTTCATTGCTTATATAAATAGACATCTGATAATATCGTTTGTGGACACAGATTCCATAAGTCGGAGTGTAAAATTGCCGACTAGATGGTTGTGAGTTCGATCTAGCCGCACTGAAGAGCTGTGATACAGTGAAACAATCTGTCTGTGTATGACTATGTATATATGGGTGTATGTGTGTGTCCGTGTATACGTTAGTGTTCGTACGTGCGTATATATATACTAGCGGGGGTACCCGGCGTTGCCCGAGTGTTTGTTTCCGGGACGGGGGGGGAGTTTTAAAAAATGTTATGGTAGGTAAGTAGGAAGGATCAAACCCGGACTCATGAGTAAAAGTAGGAAAATAAAGTGTGAAAAAAAACATCTGCAACGTTAACAGTTCGGCCACCAAGAAAAGTCCATTCCAGTTGTTTAGGAAAAAAAAAACGACTACGGTAGGTCGGCGCGAACGTGAAAATATAATGTAAATTGTCCAGCACGCTAACCACTACGCCACAGAGCACTGCAGCTTAGTTTAGTGATTTTAAATAACTTCACATGAAAGAACTACGAAGCCAAACCGGTGTTCTCTTCTCAACTATTCCTTGTGAACGATCCCCAAACGGTGTTAAGTGGTGGCAGGGGGAGGAGGAATTTATTAGAGAGAAAATATTTTACCACTTCCATTGATCTTAACCGATTTTGGCCGTGACTTCTCAGCAGAAAAAGTATAGAAATCTAAGATTATCGAGGAATTTGAGAAATAATAAGCCTATAACACACCTCAGATATTGTTCTGCCGTTTGTGCATATTATATTTGCATGAAATATCTTGATTTTTAATCCTATTAATGTCAAAATCAGACGGGAAAAATGAGTTCATTTTATTTATATAGATAGAGATAGAATAGATATATATATATATATATATATATATATATATATATATATATATATATATATATATATATATATATATATATGGGGAGGGCTCGTATTCGCTGAAGGCGATATCGAATTAATGTACTTAAATCTGTTGGATGGTTAACGCAATGCTAATTAAATTCAACACCAAGTGTCTACAATTTTCTTTATTAAAAGTGACAAGCATTACATGTCAGGGTTAGGCTTCTTTACTTGTAAAAATGCTTTTTTAATTTTACCTATTCTAAACTATCAACATGTGTACTGTTGTGGCTCGCAACTAGCTACAAAGAAGGGCAAAACAACGGAGAGCAGTTGAAACATGTATTACATGAAAAACGAAAAGGTTATAAAGGAAAGTTTATAAACAGTGTAGGTACTTCACCAAGCATGCGAGAGTCGCACTGGAATTAGATCCCCGCCTGGGACCGTCATGCGTAAAGTTTATATGGATGATGGATAAGTCCATTTGGAGGGTGGTTCCCCACAACATATACATATTGCTGGAAACATAAAAAAGATTCGGGTCTATTCAGTCGGTGAAGCGCCACTCCTTTAATCCGGGACTATTATAGTTCTTTCATCTTATGCTTAGGTAATAGTTAAAGCATTTTTATAACTCTCTCTGGCATTATCGTCTCATTGATCTCATTGATTACAATAAATATGCCAACGTTGCGATGATGACACGTAGTAGCAGTCGTTACAGCAATAGTGACGTTTGTCTACCACTCGTTTTCCTCTATTTTTTATCATATGTATATATAATTTCCTATATATATGCTGCTTGATCGCAAAGTAATAATTAGAACCCCCCCCCCAAAAAAACTACTTTAGATTCAAACGTAAAATTTAGTTCAGATTTCTCTTTCAATAACCAAGTGTAATATCAAATTACAAAAATAACGGCATAACAATATGTGAAGTACTATAATGTCTCTTCCCATACGTGTAAACACTAGATATAAATAACACCAACACTTTACTGCTGGCTTTTTTTTTTTTTTTTTTTTGTAGATTTGTGTCTCTTATATTAGTATTACATGGCAACATTGATTAGGATTATATTTTTATACAGTTGTATAACAGAAGGCTTCTTTTCATCTGCTTTCAACGTGGGGTGGGCATAGAAAACTAAAATGTGAAAGAGAGATTAAATTAGCTTGTTTTTCACGTCCCACTCGAAACTTCCTGTACATTATGTAATTTCTCCCGAACATGTTGGATAAATTTCTACTTGAAATTTCCTCTTTTAGCATAATTTAATTTTAACAGAAATTCCTTTTTTTACTCTTATACACGCAATAACATTTGTAATGCATAAGAAAATACACAACATGATGTGATCATTTTAGATTTTGTTGTCTTGATTTTCGCGAAAATCTATTTTAAAAAAAAACATTGGTTTCGTGAAAACCAGGTTGTATGTAATCAGATTCACGTTCCTTTATACAGTCATAAATAAATTTCAGTCTTTGCTTAACTTGTGGACAATCACGAAACTATGTTTTGGTTTCGGTTTCGATTTTAGCTGATATCATTGAAATCATTTTTTTTTTACTTTGGAAACCATTACTATATATTCGGTAGAATATAAAATGAAATAATTGACTCTATAATAATATGAAATCTGCGAAAATTACAATATCATATATAAGTGCATTTTACGACCAAGCAATATATATCTTATATACAACCCCTCATGGACAAAGAAATATATGAACTTGTTTTAGGATATTTCTGACAAGGAAGATCTGTGTGTACACCTGGTCAAGAAATATATGAAGCTGTTATAAGCTATTTCTATCAAAGGAGATTACAAATTCAATTTTATACGTGATTTCTCTATATAGCATTTTACAAATGACATCTGCACTGAATGAGTGACCTCACTTGCATATTACATTAAAGAAAATCTATTTTAATAATTGGATCGATTTTATAAATTATTTCCTATAATAAATTCGTTTTAACTGTACTATTTAGAAATATTGTTTAAAATTTAGTTAGTTTAGTTTTAATTAAATTTATATTTGATTTAATTTATTTTTAATTATTAATAAAACAGATACGTTTAAAATCGAAACTCTCATATAAAACTATGAGAGTTATTTCCCTTTAAGCTTATCATTTCAAGGAGAATAACTCTCTTAGTTAAATTGCAGTGTTGCCTATTTAATCATTTTCCCGCTAGATCCGGAGATTTCGTTTGCAACCTATAGGGAAAATTTTTGATCTCGCGGCTAGCAGTTTTTTTTTCTAGAAAATCTGGAGATATTTAGCACATATCCGCAATGTTAGATTAAAAAATAAAGAAAAGCGCTTGAAATATCTTAAAACATACATAACTCATTCATGTAGGCAGAAAATTAGCATTTATTGCCTTCGGTAATAATTTTTTTATTTACTATTTGTTTTATTTTTCACTATTTTTTTTCGGCTAACCATTCCTAAAACTCGCTATAAAATCGATTTTTCCAAGTACATTTTATTGGAGGGAGGCGTCCCATCCTCTTTAGATTAAAATGCGATCTAATCACTCCTTTTACTTTAGAAGTATTATGACGTGACCGTCTAGAGGAGCGATAGTGCTCCCCATTGGGCAGATTAAAATCCCCTAAAACCCTGAGTAAGGCCAAGTAAATATTCTGAGATCTTCCGTCAAACGTTGATTGAATCCCAGACAGCAGCAGGTGACCTAATTTATTGTGCTTTGTAAAAGCAGACAGACATTTTATTGTTTAAAACAATGAGAGGAAATGTCAGCATAATGTGGAAATAAAATTATGCACTCGTCGGCCTATGGTACACCTGCTCAGACGTGACAATGTTGACCTTTTTGAAGACGTGTAAGAGAAATTTAGTTTTGGTCCCAGATTCGAAAACTATGAACGACCTGTTGAAATGCACACACGCAAAAGAGTCGGGCATTTCCTGTTTGACGTGTTGGGTTCTGGTTGGCTGGGCAGATTGCCCGACCAAACCTGTTACCTTAGTATTTAAGCAAATACCAATGTCGAATTTAGCAGATTAAGTCAGACCTCAGAGAGACCGGACCTAACGAAGAGATATCACCCTACCTGGCCGTCGCTATCACCGCCATCGGAAAGAACAAAGAATAAGATTTTGGAGAATCTTGATGTTTTCGGTGTAATCAAACTGAACGGTGTACATATGTAAACACTTGTAAATTTTGTGAAATTAACTTTTTCGTAGTTAGAACTCCTGAGCCTGTTTTCTTTTCCTGGCATGCATGCAAAGCTAATTGATTTTCAGCGGAATCGACAGGAAACCTGAGACGTTGCGAATTTATGTGAAGATCTCCCGGAAGAAGACGATCATACACACTGAATAACAAAAGATAAGCAAATGGTCGCTTATTGCTTAATGGGTAGAGAGGCTTAATTCCTCCAAACTTGTAAACAAATATTCTACCACTAACCCTAAGTTCGAGTTGAACTCCCAAATATAGAGTCAGTGGTGTTGATATATGTTTTTTATACAATTTTTCAAGAATGAAATCCTCTGTGTTTAAGCGACAAGAAAGCAGTTAATTTTTGTAAAGACAACTAAAAGAATTGAAATAAATAAAACTCATACAGAGTTTCAACACGTGTAAAAGATACTTGAATTTTAGTGCATTTGGTATTAGGTAATTGTTGATTTTTGTTCTTGTTTACAATTTCTTGACTGTTAATTATTCTACACTTTAACAAATGACTGTGTTGTTCCTACTTACTTGCCTCCCCAAAGAGCCAACATTCACGATTTTACTTATTTTTACTAATTTTTTTAGACGTTTATTATTCTATTTAATTGTCGGCGTAAACCACCTTTTTTGAAATGACGCATACGTTAACACTTCAGCGAAGTTTATGGCGTTTATTTTTGAATAAACATTAACAACAGAAAGTTTTCCACCTGTGAAAAAATATATCCTACGATGGCGAAGGTCGGTTATTAATGTAGTGAAAACCCCGCTGCTCCGAAAAAAGAGGCGCTCTGGATTAGGGCAACATCTTTTGTAATTTCCAATCTTGACCAAGAACAGAAAAAATAAATTTTAGTATCAGAACAGGTATTCTACTTTAGTGTTTATTTATTTGGAAAAGTAAAAATAATACAAATAATTGTAAAATAAAAGGATATTCCAACGTTGGCAAATGTTTAAATCATAGTTTTTTCATTTTCAAAATATTCAGAGCTGATAAAATATACGATTGTGAATGGTGGGCATGAAAAATGTTGTCCAATTTAATGTAAAATAACACCCTTATTTTAAAGGCTTTTTAACGGTTTAGAACTCAAAACTGTTGAGCATTTTTTGCTATGGGAGATAAATTCTGCAAGCTTTACTTTTTAAAGGGGATTTCGTGTGATTTTATTACATTGAGAGTCAACTTTTAGGTTAGACATATATTAAAGAATAGTTACCTGTCCCCGAATGTTAGAATATCCGAGAAATGAGGGATTATTTTAATAAATTTATATGAAAAAATGTCCCCCACTTCAAATTCTAAACTAATTTTTCGAAATATTCACACGTAATCGCCTGTAGGGTGGAAAGTGAAAATATAGTGTTTGGGGGGGGATAATTAGCGGTCTTTTAAATTTTCAAAGGTAAAGCTTAAAATCTAGCGCTTTTCTGGAGATTTCTTTTCCTTCGTCTAGCGAGTTTTTAAAATCGCGGTTGGCACCACTGTTAAATTGTTTGAAATCCGGAAGTAATTTTTTATTCAAACTCTGAGAGTTTAATAAGCTCGACGTTATTGAATGCCAGGATGTAATGGATGTGTTTTGATCTAGAAATAATATTTAAAGCTGATGTATTATTTCTATTTTTAATTTGATTATCTTGCGTTTAAAACCGGAGGTAATTTTTTAAAATTTATTTTAAATTATTTTAATTTTTAAGAAACGTTTTTATTGTGTGTGTGTGTGTATGTGTGTGTGAGTGTGTGTGTATGTGTGTGTGTGTGTGTGTGTGTGTGTGTGTGTGTGTGTGGTGATCAGTTTCTTTCTGTTTTAAAACGATGCATTTATTAATTTTCTTTTATTAAAGAAATTTAGGGTTTTCTTTTTATAGAACAAAAGATAAACATGCGTTTCAAGCAAAACAAAAACTATTTTCTCATAATTTTTTTACAGCGATGTAAAACATGAGTGTTTTTTAAACATTCTTTACGCAAAAGTGATTAACAAACTTCAAACTGCGTATATGGCCTAAACAAATACAAACGAGTTCATAAATTTATCAATTTATGAATTCTACTCCAAAATAAATCATTGTTCTTTATATTTTAAATACGACTGTCGGGGTGGCATGAGGATAAAGAAAAATAATTTTAACTAATGTCCTCATTTACTTGCATCCCCAGGAGAGCAGAGTTAGTCAGAGAAAAGGTCGGTTTTAATGTGAGTAAAATCCAACTTTCCAAAAGAGAATACTCTGGATTAAAACAATAATTTTAAGTGCCACAGTCTGGAAGGATTTATCATTTACTGAGCGAGAAGTGTAGTATCAGAACAGATACTACGCTTTTCAAGATATGGTCAGGCAAGAAGTTAACAATCCAGAAGCAGATTTTAATAGTGAAATCTACAACAAAACTCTTTGCTTAATTGAAGAAAAAGTTTGTCTTATGTGCGGTCAGCCAATGGCAAGCTATGGATTACCTGCACCAGGGCAAGGAGAAGATAAAAGACTTGCAGGAGAATATCAACGTGAAGTAAATTACAATATTGAAGAACTTTCCCTACAAACAGATTATCAAAAAGAAGTGTACAATTAATTCATGGCAATGTTGGAAACACAAGGTGAGATGAACAAAAACATGTTTCTAGATGCTCTATATGGCACAGGCAAGACTTTTGTAATCAATTTGATCCTTGCAAAGATTAGATCCATAGGAAAAAGTGTGCTTTCAACAGCATCCAGCGGCATTGCTGCCATTCTACTTCAAGGTGGCCGCGCCCTTCACAGTACGTTTAAAGTACCCTTGGATATTCATCGAATGGATGAGCCCGTTTGCACAATTACTGGTATCTCAGCCTTGGCAAATGTCATTCGAGAGACCTTGGCAATCATTGTAGACGAAGCCCCGATGACACACAGGAATGCTTATGAAGCAATTGACCGAACACTGCAAGACATCACAGGAAACAAGTATTCCATGGGTGGCATTCCAACCTTATTTTGCGATAACTTCCGTCAAATCCTCTCAATGATTAAAAATGACACAAGAGCAAACATTGTCAATGTAAGTTTAAAGCAGTCCTATCTCTGGAAGCACGTTATAGTGAAGAGATTGACTACTAATATGAGAGCCCATATCTCTGGAAACACAGCCGCAGTCGACTTCTGAAAATTGCTTCTCCAGTTTGGTAAAAGAATCCAACATTTCAACGATGGGACAAGGCTTGTTTGACTATGCGGGACCTATTCGATTTGAGACGTTTTTGTGAGAGACTTGTGATTGGTGCACTAGCCAAGATGTGACAACAATATTTAATGGCTCTGGAAAGATATGAGACTTTCGTATAAACAATTTCTACAAAACAAATATTAAGAGGACCCCTTCTTCGCAGCTACTATATAATATGCGGGACCTCATAGGCTATAATACGTGTCAAGTACCGAGTCATACGATTAACAGAACTGAAATTATCACCAAAGGTGTGAGTTTCACGTTTTCGATGAGCGTCTTATTAATTCTAAGCAAATAAGAACCAATATCTTAAACAAGTTTAATGAGGATCGGTGCATCAATATGTACTCTGGACTGTATACAAACAAATATAGTAACAGACTCTTGAGTTTAGAGTCATTTTTGTAATAGAAAAATGCAGATGACTAAAAAAAAACAAAATAACAGGAAAGCTTTTTCTAGGTTAAGAATTAAATAATCAGGATCAATATAGAATAGTGGCTTTCTTGTGTCAGGATTGACGAATTCAACGAGATTCAGTCTATTTTATTAATCGAGTCTATGTTTTTATAATAATGTACTTTTTATATGCAATTTTGATGTGTGTCTTTTTTTGGTTTTTACTATTGGTTTCTTAAATGTAGAATTTCAAGATGCATTAAGCCTATGATAATGAAAACATAAAACCAAGTTGAAATTCTGATGAAAGTCGAGAGAAACAACATAGTTTGCTCAGATATAAATTGAATATAATAATGCAAAACTTTACGTCTAGAATCCTTATTCAGAATTTGATCGAAATCCATGGCGTGGTTTGTTTTTAGAACATGCCTAAAATTTAAGATTTAAATTTAAATAACTTAAATGAAAAGGAAATTCAAGGAATCCGTCTTAATTTGTACTTAATGGCTAGGAGGTGCCTTCCATAAGTTTCCCGCCTTTTTCATATGATTATTTTTACACATAAACTGGGGTATTATCCTGGGGGAAATGCCTCCGACCCGATTTGAGTAGAGTGCTTCGATGGAATCTCTTCCTGAACTCTCTTAAAACCTCAACATAGTATTCCTTGTTGCCTGTCTGTCCAGTTGATACCCAGTGCATGTAGACCATGCCTGTACTGTCAAAAGAAGGGATCATCATAATTTTCTAGGTGTATTTGCTCTGTCTTGCCTTCTTGAGTTTGGAAGAGCCAGCATACTTCCACTGTGGACTCTGTTTCTTGGTCTTTAGGTCATAGCAGTAGATCAAGCTTTCATCGCAGGTCACCAGAGAATAGAGAACTTCAGAATCTGAATTGATCGGTTCGACCATCTCCCTGCGTCTTTCTTTCTTTTCTTTCTGATCTTCTCTGAACATCCTTGACAAAAACTTCGCGCAAAACTTCCGCATCTTCAGTTCCTCGAGAATAATTATGTATACAGTTTCCATACTGACATCAAAGTGTGGACTTATTGTCTTCAAAGACGCACGATGGTCCTTACCCATGAAATTCTTCATTTAGCCATTCAACTCTGGTTTACCGACTCTTACTCCTCCCACACCTGTCATAATTCTTCACAGACTCCCTGATATTCTTGAATAGCTTATAACACTAAATAAGTGACGCTTGATTCATGCAAAATGGTATAAACCAGTCTGAAGCATTCCATATGTTTCTGTGGCATTTTTTTAAGTTTAAAACACAATTTTATTGCATATCGTTCTCCTAAAGTGTCCTTACATCCAGATTACCTTTTTTTACATTCACCAGCTGTCATAATAAGGCTTTAGTAGGGTGTATTTCAATTCCTTCTCTTACTGTTCATTTGAACCTGAAATCATAAAAATTGGTCTGTCATCTCATAAGATGTATAGCAATAACATACTGAATTTTCAAGAGTCTACGACAATTTTAAATACCTGTACACAAAACGTCTGTAAATTTTAAAGGCATCTCATATGGCTTAAATCCACCGCAAATGTGAACTATTTAATTTTATTCTCAAATAAGAGGATGTGCTCCTATTATGTCTTCGAGGACTTTGAAAAAAATAAACATTAAGAAATGGTTATTAATTAATGTTTAATGGTTATTAATTAATGTTTAATGTTAAAACTCCACTAAAATCGTTCCTGGATTAAACTATATCTGATGGTGAGGCCCCAGCTTGCGGGCTTTGGGGAGTGTGAAGCAAACTCTTAATTGCCATTGCTCTCAGGTCCACTCTGAAACGGAGTGGTAGTACCTGTTAGGGTCCCAACTATGGGTTAAATAGAAACCGACTTGAAAAACAACAAATATATTCTATCAAAAACTTTTCTTCAAAATCACTGGATTCGGCATTAAATAACCTGAAAAGGGTTGATATGCCGTAAAACAAAAGCAACCAACCAAATCCACTAAAATAGAAGGTAACATTTTTTTACGAAGGGCACCCAGCCCATTTTTTCTTCTTTACATAAAACTAAATTAAACTAAATTTCGCCAACATTTGGACACGTTATGCCTAGCAGCTATTTTTCAAAATTCATTATGATTAGCCAATTAATTTAAGTGTGCATCCTGTGCCTACAAATATATAATACAAACATAAGGAAAAATCTCTCCAGAAAAATATAAGATGGACACGTATCTGATCAGTCTCTCTATATTTCTTCTTCCCCTCTCTTTCCTTCTCATTCTCTCTTTTGTTCTCTCCCTCTCTTTCTTTCTTTCATTTTCTGCATTCTCAGCTTCTCTCACATACTTTCCCACTATTTCTTTGTCCTTCTCTCTCCTATCTCTCTTGTTCTCTCCCCCCCTCTCTCTCTTTCTTTGTCGTTCTCTCCGTTTTTCCCTATCCCTCCACCGCATCATCACAACGAGTAAGAACTTGTACAATATATTGCAATTTTTATTATGTCCCACATTTACCATAACTGAAGAAGTTTCCTTTCTGTCAGCATCATTTGCTCAGAGTCCAGTTTCAAAATATCTTCAATCCTACAAGATAGTTCCACTAGACGATTTGCCATTTTCTAAAATTTGTATTCACCCAAAACAAAGCATATTGACACTTGGACGTAAGAAGCGACTATTTAAGACCACCTCTACGTAGGAAAAAAAGCAACGAGTTGTTTGTTCACATTACATTTAAAATTAAACATGTCAGTACAGTCATGGAAGCATGGGAACCGGCAGGAAACGCCAAAGGCTATCAGTTCGAGAGAAGACACTATTAATGTAGAAGGGCTGTCTACAATGAAGAGGTTGGATTGTGCCGGATTATTCGCGAATATTTACGTCCAAGGGTCATAAGTGCTACAAGTTGGTCGGAGCACATTTTATTAAAATAATGGCAAAACATACACTTATAATATATTTCGCATTGTTAATAATTTAGTGTACAACATTTACTGCTATTTATTTAATAATCATTGGCAAATTAATGTATTTCTTAGAACTGCACGCCTGTGGAACTCTGTTCCGTCTGCCTGCTTCCCACTGGACTACAACTTGGATGTCTTCAAGGCCAACGTTAACAAATTCCTAATGAACCGCCCCCTTAAATAAACACTTCATCAAATCTCCACACTAACGTAATGTACTTGCAATAACCCTTATCCCTGAGTGGTTTCCGGGTCTTGATAACTGGTGAGCACTGTGTAAAAAAATAAATAAATAAATAAATAAATAGAAATAATTAATGACTTGGATTTCTTAGTGCAAATCGTATTTATTGCTATCAAGTTAATTTTTAAAAAAATATTTTTTTTGTTTGTTTGTTCATATATACGGAGTTGTGCTAAACACGTTCCTACCAACTGGTAGTATACAACATCTTTTTCAATTTAGTTCATTATTTTCCTTTGATAAATGTTTTATATTTTCTCTTAAGTGTGAAAGTATAAGCCATATTATACACCCAGGTCCTTAATCGTCTTTGAATGCAATTATTCAGACGCCGATGTTTAATTTTTAATAGTGAGAATTCAATATGAAAAAAAAAAAAGAATTTAATCGTCGCGAAATCAATTTAAAGAAAAAAAAGGCATCGTTGACCGAGAAAGTTCATTTTTAAAACGAGGAGTGTGATCGATTGCATAGTTTGCTTGATTGCCACAAATCGGTCGATGAAATGTAGAAATAATTGCATATCAACCTTTTACAAATAGATGTAAACATTACACTGAATCTTTGACGAAAAATATGCTTGTAGAATGAGCCAACATCTGATCCCACAAAAACAATCGACTAAAAGAAGAATAAGAAACTTTTTGTGGAGAATGTGACCATCGCAGAGACAATAAAGTATATATTTATTTGCTTCCCCACGTAAGCAAAATATGACACAAGGTCGGTTTTTATGTGAGGTAAAGGGGAGGGAGGGGAAGGGGATGGTACCTATAGGGTTACCCCTACATGTACCAATAACCAATTGCCACAAGGGCAATGGTCACAAAGTGCAACATCTGCCGGAACCGATGGTATTTATTTGCTCCCCCACCGAGCAAATTAGGCACAAGGCCGATTTTTAATGTGAGGAGTGAAGGGAGGGGGAAGGGAAAAAGGAGGCCAGCTCCCGAGAGGTGGGAAATGGGAGCTGGTTAAAGGTCAGGCATGTGGGGTTGCCCCCACATCTGGTCTTTGCTAGTCATAGCTAGTCATAGCTTGCAGTATCTGCCGGAACAGATACTACACGTTGCTCCCAGCAAAAGTTCCAGGTAGAGATGGTATTTATTTGCTCCCCCACCGAGCAAATTAGGCACCAGGCCGATTTTTAATGTGAGGAGTGAAGGGAGGGGGAAGGGAAAAAGGGGACCAGCTCCCGAGAGGTGGGAAATGGGAGCTGGTTAAAGGTCAGGCATGTAGGGATGCCCCCACATCTGGTCTTTGCTAGTCATAGCTAGTCATAGCTTGCAGTATCTGCCGGAACAGATACTACACTTTGCTTCCAGCAAAAGTGCCAGCTAGAGATTGTATTTATTTGCTCCCCCACCGAGCAAATTAGGCACAAGGCAGATTTTTTATGTGAGGAGTGAAGGGAGGGGGAAGGGAAAAAGGGGACCAGCTCCCGAGAGGTGGGAAATGGGAGCTGGTTAAAGGTCAGGCATGTGGTGTTTCCCCCACATCTGGTCTTTGCTAGTCATAGCTAGTCCTAGCTAGTCATAGCTTGCAGCATCTGCCGGAACAGATGGTATTTATTTGCTCCCCCACCGAGCAAATTAGGCACAAGGCCAATTTTTAATGTGAGGAGTGAAGGGAAGGGGAAGGAGAAAAGGGGACCAGCTCCCGAGAGGTGGGAAATGGGAGCTGGTTAAAGGTCAGGCATGTGGGGTTGCCCCCACATCCGGTCTTTGCTAGTCATAGCTAGTCATAGCTTGCAGTATCTGCCGGAACAGATGGTATTTATTTGCTCCCCCACCGAGCAAATTAGGCACAAGGCCAATTTTTAATGTGGGGAGTGAAGGGAGTGGGAAGGGAAAAAGGGGGACCAGCTCCCGATAGGTGGGAAATGGGAGCTGGTTAAAGGTCAGGCATGTGGGGTTGCCCCCACATCCGGTCTTTGCTAGTCATAGCTAGTCATAGCTTGCAGTATCTGCCGGAACAGATGGTATTTATTTGCTCCCCCACCGAGCAAATTAGGCACAAGGCCAATTTTTAATGTGAGGAGTGAAGGGAGGGGGAAGGGAAAAAGGGGGACTAGCTCCCGAGAGGTGGGAAATGGGAGCTGGTTAAAGGTCAGGCATGTGGGGTTGCCCCCACATCTGGTCTTTGCTAGTCATAGCTTGCAATATCTGCCGGAACAGATGGTGTTTATTTGCTCCCCCACCGAGCAAATTAGGCACAAGGCCGATTTTTAATGTGAGGAGTGAAGGGAGGGGGAAGGGAAAAAGGAGGCCAGCTCCCGAGAGGTGGGAAATGGGAGCTGGTTAAAGGTCAGGCATGTGGGTTTGCCCCCACATCTGGTCTTTGCTAGTCATAGCTTGCAGTATCTGCCGGAACAGATGGTATTTATTTGCTCCCCCACCGAGCAAATTAGGCACAAGGCCAATTTTTAATGTGAGGAGTGAAGGGAAGGGGAAGGGAAAAAGGGGACCAGCTCCAGAGAGGTGGGAAATGGGAGCTGGTTAAAGGTCAGGCATGTGGGGTTGCCCCCACATCTGGTCTTTGCTAGTCATAGCTTGTCATAGCTAGTCATAGCTTGCAGTATCTGCCGGAACAGATACTACACGTCGCTGCCAGCAAAAGTGCCAGGTAGAGATGGTATTTATTTGCTCCCCCATTGAGCAAATTAGGCACAAGGCCGATTTTTAATGTGAGGAGTGAAGGGAGGGGGAAGGGAAATAGGGGACCAGCTCCCGAGAGGTGGGAAATGGGAGCTGGATAAAGGTCAGGCATGTGGGGTTGCCCCCACATCTGGTCTTTGCTAGTCATAGCTAGTCATAGCTAGTCATAGCTTGCAGCATCTGCCGGAACAGATGGTATTTATTTGCTCCCCCACCGAGCAAATTAGGCACAAGGCCAATTTTTAATGTGAGGAGTGAAGGGAGGGGGAAGGAGAAAAGGGGACCAGCTCCCGAGAGGTGGGAAATGGGAGCTGGTTAAAGGTCAGGCATGTGGGGTTGCCCCCACATCCGGTCTTTGCTAGTCATAGCTAGTCATAGCTTGCAGTATCTGCCGGAACAGATGGTATTTATTTGCTCCCCCACCGAGCAAATTAGGCACAAGGCCAATTTTTAATGTGAGGAGTGAAGGGAGGGGGAAAGGAAAAAGGGGGACCAGCTCCCGAGAGGTGGGAAATGGGAGCTGGTTTAAGGTCAGGCATGTGGGGTTGCCCCCACATCTAGTCTTTGCTAGTCATAGCTTGCAGTATCTGCCGGAACAGATAGTGTTTATTTGCTCCCCCACCGAGCAAATTAGACACAAGGCCGATTTTTAATGTGAGAAGTGAAGGGAGGGGGAAGGGAAAAATGGGGGCCAGCTCCCGAGAGGTGGGAAATGGGAGCTGGTTAAAGGTCAGGCATGTGGGTTTGCCCCCACATCTGGTCTTTGCTTGTCATAGCTTGCAGTATCTGCCGGAACAGATGGTATTTACTTGCTCCCCCACCGAGCAAATTAGGCACAAGGCCGATTTTTAATGTGAGGAGTGAAGGGAGGGGGAAGGGAAAAAGGGGACCAGCTCCCGAGAGGTGGGAAATGGGAGCTGGTTAATGGTCAGGCATGTGGGGTTGCCCCCACATTTGGTCTTTGCTAGTCCTAGCTAGTCATAGCTTGCAGTATCTGCCGGAACAGATGGTATTTATTTGCTCCCCCACCGAGCAAATTAGGCACAAGGCCAATTTTTAATGTGAGGAGTGAAGGGAGGGGGAAGGGAAAAGGGGACCAGCTCCCGAGAGGTGGGAAATGGGAGCTGGTTAAAGGTCAGGCATGTGGGGTTGCCCCCACATCTGGTCTTTGCTAGTCATAGCTTGCAGTATCTGCCGGAACAGATACTACACTTTGCTCCCAGCAACAGTGCCATGTAGAGATTATAAAGTATGCTAACCAACCTCCTCTTAATAATACTGTAATAGAAATATGATATAACTCAGTCTAATCTGAAATCATAACATTTGTGTTTATCCTCCCGAAATAGACATCCAAACCATTTCGGATTATCTTGCAATCATAATGGTATATAGTCACCTCTGGCCCTTAGTTGTCGTTCGAACTTTTCCATTGAAACGCGGCCTTCGTTATGTAGCAGATGTAAGTTTTTTTTGGTACAAAAACGTACTACTTTTTCAACATAGAAAACCCAAGAACATGACATCTATTCGTTTGTTAAACGTTGCCATAAAATGTGTAAAACTATTTACAAAGAATGATACATGATATATACGACTTTTACCCAACTGATGCAAAAGTCATAATATTTGCAGTTAGGTAGATAAAAAAGCGATTTATTATCAAAAGATATCAGTCTTTGATAAAAGCCGCGACAGCAAAAAATAAATTATTTCGAAAACTCGTAATGACATTCTGAAAAAAAATATGACATTTGACACGATTAGAGGCTTACACATGGCAAACGACCGCGCTGTTACAGATTTTTTTTTAATGGATATCCGTTCATTTTATGTCTGTTAAAGTATTTATAATAATGAGCATCCAAGCAGGAAAAAATCTTCTGATATTCATCTCGGATTACGCGATGAAAGATATTCTTTTTATTAAAAAAAAAAGTTCTACACAATTATTGATTTTAAACTCATTTAGTCTAGCAGGACTCGTTGAAATTCCCCCGAATGAGAAATCTATTTAATCAACAAATATGTTTTGATAAAGCTAATGTTTTTCTGGGTAGCGCAAAAATAGTTTTTGAGGCAGAAAAAATACAATAATACGCAGCAAATATGTGTTTATTAAAAAAAAATTTAATTAGTGTTGATTGTATTTTTAATATAGAACTGATTCAAATGAGATTAATTAATAATTTCTAATAAATACTCAGGAAGTAATATTGTGTTACATAGTTCAATACAGATAATAAAATCACATTGTAGGAGATCATCTTTAATTTACTCCTTCATTCCAGCATTTCTTGGCAGACAACGCTCTTTCTTTGTAATCCTGCTTCTTTCGAAGGTTCCCTTTTTTACATAACGTTTTATGACTTCCGTCATTCGGTGAAAAACCTGGGTACGTTGGAATTACTATAAGTTCATTTCTCACACAATTAGAGTATATTATATAATATATTATTATTGCAAAACAAAGCCACATCAAAGCGAGGTCACTCCCATATTCTTGTTCAGAGTTGCCATATTGACCTTTTAAAGGCCAAATTTCGCTAATTTGCCCCCTTTCTAAAGCAGTTTCACCATCAAATTGTATTTGGCCTCTTCCAACGCGTAACGTACGGACTAATTAAATAATGAACAAACATAATAATATATAGCTAAACATCCAAGCAGGAAAACTTCTGACATTTCTCTCAGATTTCGCTATCAAGCGTAATTTTTATGAACAAGGCCCCGTGGCGCAGTGGTTAGAGTACTGGGAAAAATCAATTGTAGATAGTGATATGAAGGTTGAAGGTTCAATCCTCAGTGTGGGTGACCGAAATATACATTTACGAGTTACTTAGAACCTCTATCCAGTCATGGCTGACGGAACAAGAGCACGTTACCCCCGTGAAGTAAAAAAGGGTTCCGCTCGAAATTCCGTCCAAATTCCCGAGTTCGGCAAACGTACGAAAAGTGTTTAAAAAAAGTTATCGATTTTAAACTCATTTTGATTGGTTATTCATACAAAAAGTATATTATGAAATATATTATTTATTTACTTAATTTACCCTGTATCAAGGCCAGAAACCACTCGCGCATCGAATGGTGACGGATATTAAATAATTGAAAATTGATTAATAAAAATTACTCCCTATGAGAAAATTTTTACATTCTTTTCCACGCCAAACAAATTATATTTCTATGTGAAACATAAAGGGGTAATATTTGGGATTCTATATTACAGAGGATTCTAATAATTTAAGTAGCGAGATTCCTGGTCACATTACATTTAAACTTCTGCAGGTAAGTACAACCAGGAAAGCGGAAAACAGCGAGATAATTCCAGTCTTGCAGTCTAAGAGAATGAAACAATTTGAGTAGCATTTCCGGCATCTAGAAACCTAAATAGTAAAGGGGTGGAAGTTTGCTACTTGTGTGATTAGTCGGGAGTATGTACGTCGGGGGGACGCAAGTAGACACAAGTTCATCAGTTTGTGATCAATTTTTATTGACATATGATTTGAAGAAGGCCAATTTGTGACCTCTAGGGAATTAATCTTTTGGTAACGTTTTCAGTTCTTAGACATAAACTCTGTTTATATAAATGCTGTTAGATGTTCGGCACGCGGAGGATCGAAGGAAATCCTCTATATCACGTCTCAGTTCTTTAAAATATTGTATCTTTGTTAATTTCTAGATTGATGGTTATTTTTCTAAAAAAGAAACATACTCGGTTTTGATTAATTACAATTAATTGCCATGGACACTTATAATAAAAGGATTTCCAGACCTCTACAAGATAAACCTTTCCGAGTTTCTTGTCACGTTCATATACCATAACGTCTAATTATTTTGAAGCAAAACTGTAAACTCATTTCCTGCGAGGAATACGTCGGGAATTTCTTTTTAATTAATAGATCAAAAAACAGAAAGTACCAAAAAAAACGAGTCTCTCATTGAATAACTTTCTTTGTCTAGTATAGGACATGATACTAAAGACAGTTACTTAAGTGTATGCGCAACTGACATTGCATTGTGTGTTCAGACTTTGTAAGGATTTTTCTGCTTAAGTGTTAGTGAACAAACGTGCAACTTACAGGTACAACGAATAGCTACAGCCAACAGGGGGTATTCTGTGTAGGTACTGATTCGCACCACTGACCACCACAGCACCGTGAGGTGACGGTGGTTAAGTGATTAATAGGGTTATGACAACAGTATATTCTTTTCCTTGATTTGATTCTCAGGTATATATCCGTTGATACGAGGGGCGTGCTATAAGTAGTGCCCCTGACCCACTTCTAACTGTCTGATCTATCTGAAATTTTGCATGTTCAATGATTTATATCTCTAGGGGTAATATGGCACATTACAGCTCTGAACTAATTGTGGTTTCTGTTTTACAGTTGTTTGAACTGAGTCGGGTGTGAAATGGAGCCTGTTGAATGTCGAGCAGTGATCCGATGTTTGTATTTGAAAGGACGCACACAGCAGGAGACTTTTGGTGAAATGAAATCTTATGGTGATAATGCATCATATGACC
This sequence comes from Euprymna scolopes, assembly GCF_053919585.1. NCBI lineage: Eukaryota > Metazoa > Mollusca > Cephalopoda > Sepiida > Sepiolidae > Euprymna > Euprymna scolopes. The sequence goes on from NC_136483.1 coordinate 183,779,508, forward strand.
TTGTAAAAGGCTGGCATCGTGAATTCAAACATGGCCGGAAGTCTGTGGAAACAGCTCCCAAACCTGGCGCCCCCTTCTGCCATTGATGAGGCATCTGTCCGTCAAGTTGAGGCTGCCATTTTGGAAGATCAGCGCATTACTATTCGCCAAATAGCCCAAGATGTCAAGATTAGTACAGGGTCTGTGGAAACTATCATTCATGACCATTTTCATATGCATAAGGTGTCTGCCAGATGGATTCCCAGGTTGCTCACACCATTCCAGAAGCGAGAACGCGTCGAGTGCTTGAGGATGAATTTGGAGGTGTGCCAAGAAGATGAGTCAAAGTTTTTCGAAAGACTGATTACACAGGATGAAACCTGGGTCCATCCCTATGATCTAGAGACCAAAGCCCAGTCAATGCAGTGGAAGCACTTTGACTCACCACCTCCAAAGAAAGCAATTGTGCAGCCCTCCGTAGGCAATGTCATGCTCATAGTCTTCTAGGACCAGGGCGGAGTAGTGATGACAGATTTCATGGCAAAGGGTACCACAATTACAGGAGACTATTATGCTTCACTTTTGAGAAAATTTAGGGAAGCTATCAAAATCAAGAGGCGGGGCAAGATCAGCAAATGTACCCTCCTCCTGCAGGACAACGCTCCGGTCCACAACTCGCATGTCGCCAGATCAGAAGCACGGGCGTGTGGTTATGAACTCCTTCCCTATCCTCCCTACTCTCCTGACCTTGCATCTCTGATTTTCACCTCTTCCCAACCATGAAGTTGTTTTTGAAAGGAAAGCGTTTCCCAGATGGTGCAGCCTTGATTTCTGAAGTCACGTCGTGGTTGGAGGACCAATCTGGGATGTTCTACAAAAACGGTCTCCAGAGCTGCAGCAAACGATAGGAGAACTGCATAACTCTGGGTGGTTCCTATGTAGAGAAAAACGAATAACTGTGCCAAGTTTCGTTGCTCTCTATGGGGAGTGGGTCAGGGGCATTACTTATTGCACGCCCCTCGTACCTTATATGTTTTTATGTAGAATGATGTGGTTCTACGTTAATTAATTATGTCTAACTGTGTCGGATATATACTCGAGAGCCAAAACAATGAAAAGAATATGCTGTTGCCATAGCCCTGGTGATTAACAACACGTACTGACAACCTAGGTGTGCCAAGTTCGAATCTAGTACGTTCCACAGAAACACTTTCACTTAGGGATATTGGCAACTATTATATGGTTTCTGCACTAAGTACCCGGTGTCTTTATAGAAATAATTTAAACCAGAAAGACATCGGGGACACGAATGCCAACAATAATCATTTGATTCATATGAAATTAATAAATGGGGCATATAACAGAATACAGAATATTGCTGTTTTTTAGAGGCGCCGCACGTTTAAATTTACAACTTTTTTCTTTAATTACAGATTTGGTAACTATCGATTATTTTTAGTTCAGCTTAGTTTGGCAATAGATAATTAAAACTCTGACACCCTACCAGCGTGTATAAATTGTTAATGATACGAGCAATTTACTGAGAGAAACATTTGATAAATGAATAATTTCACGAAATGGACTTGTAAACTAACCACTTACTTCGTACAATTTAACTCCATTAGATATTTTTCGTTAGGAATATGTAAGGTCTCATATCTACGCTTATAAACCAGACACAATAGACTACTTTAAATACAACATTCGACGCGTTATTGCCGCATTACAGCCTAATTTCATGTGTGACGTTTGTAAAATTTTGACCTCTACATGATGCCATATAAGCGCAGGTCGCCAGGCCAAAATGTCCAAAATTTATGTGAATTAAAAATATCAAAACTTTATTTTTAGAATAAACCTAATATTTGTATAATAAAATATTTTTCTGTAATTTATTTTAATTTAAAGTTCACTTCCTCGAAAAAAAAACCTTTTTATAACAACCAGTACGAGCATAATAACAGCAATAGCAATCTCTTCTGAGATATTTGTTTGGATCTGTGCCAATAGAACACTGATCTACAACTTAGGGTAAATTGAAGGCAAATTACGAGGAGATTCAAAAAGTAATGCCTCCTATTTTTTATTCCGCCCGAATAGATAAGAAGAGATTGAAAATTGCATTGTTATGGTGTCGAACTAGTGCATTCATGACATGAACGTTTTATCTCTCTGTTGCAGATATTGAAGGTGTAGATGTATAAGAAAACAACCCCTGTCGTGGACGTGCATCAGATGCAGAGATGCGGCATTAAATTCGTCAATACTGAAAAAATTGAACCGATCAACATGCATCGGATTTTGTGTGAACGGTTACGAAGCTTATACACTTAAGAGATAGGTTCGTCGATTTCAGAGTGGTGACGGATGTGAGTGACAATTACACTACCGACGCCCATGCACAACCACCACCCATTCGCTGGTAGAAGTGCATTTGAGAATAGTGCTGACTATGTATTAGAATACATTCTGGAGCACTGAAAGATCGATCGTTTTAATGGTACCACTCCCTTATTCGCAGCTCTTCAACGTTTTTTCTGAGTTTAAAACAAAGACGCATTACTTTTGGAACTAATTTTGATCTTTAGAGATAAATCCGGGTTTTCCCGAAAAATAAAGCCTGTTTTTTTTTGTCTCATGAGAAGATGTAAAAAGTCTTGCAACACGAATGAATCTAATAACCAAAGCCCAGAAGATTTACGGATTTACAATATAATAGATAATCGAAGTGTGACCAAAGTTATCTCCGTTTAATATCAGAGAGGAATAATGTTTGAATACGAGATGTGTTATTTAATAATATACAATGGATTATAAAAATAAACTAACATCTTCACTAATATCACCTCAATCTAGGAACGTCCTATTTTCATTCGCGGCCTTATATCTAGGACATGTACTGCGCTCTTTGGCTTTGCTAATCTTTTCGTCTTTATCAGCCTTTTTGGAGTAATTTCATTTAGTTAATTCCCTGCTATCAAAGGTAAAACATGTCCGACCCGAAAAGATTAGCAGCAGAAACGATGGCATACCTCTTCTTTCTTTCGACAGCTTCTTCTTTTCTTCTTATTTATTTTCCTTCTCTCTCTCTCTCTCTCTCTCCTTGTCGTCCATAGTCTGACCATCTTGCGAGTCTTATCAGTGCTGCAGTGCATCACGGATGAAAGGCATTATTTTTTTAGTACCTTTACTTATCAGTTACAGGCTTGGCTCAGATTACCCAACTAACTTTTTACTTACACACACACACATATATATATATATGTATATATATACACACACACACACACTCCTATGAATTTGTGTGTGTATGTGTGTGTGTGTATTGATATTCATATTAAAAACGCTTTCTTTTATGTATATAAAATGAAAATACAGCTTTGTTATATATAGGTCGTGGAATTGCATTCATCTGCAGTAGATCTAGCTAATTTGCATATTTATTTAAACATTAATTTTAATTAATTTCCTGTTACTTTATTTTTTCGGTTTACTGATGCAATGGTAATTTTTAGTTAACTATTACGTGTTATTATATCCACGCAGATATTCTACATGATTTATACTTGCGTAATATTTGAGTAAAAGTAAAATACTAAGCACAAACCTCTTTCTATACATATTTATGTATACGTATATATATATATATATATATATATATATATATATTTGTTTAAAAATTTTTGCCAACCAAACTCCTCTGCCAGTTGTTGATCTACAGATATGAGATCTAATATATAGGGCATCCGAACCCATGCAAAACCTCATACTTGGGTGTTAGCCGGGGAAAATCAGTGCAAATGTGTAAAAGTTTTAAAAAAATGGAATTTGCCAGATGAAGGTCGAACGACAGCATTACGAATATGCATGCATAACATAATAGCTATTGGTTCATGTTTTACTTTTTAGCCTTGTAGCAAACATGTCTTCATAGCTGAGGCATTAAGGTCAAAGGGAAAGGTAAATCGTAAGCTAAACGTTTTGATTTCGATTCTCGATGGCGGTGCACAAGTCATATTTTTTACACATTTTTAACCATTACTATATATTGAATCCAATGTAATATAATATAATAATAAATAGGAAATCTGCGCTAATCAAAATATAGTTAAACGCATTTTACAACCGGATAATGCCCAGAGGCCTACTAGTATATATATATATATATATATATATATATATATATATATATATATATATATATATATATATATATATATATAAAACTACTTCATTTACTCACATAAAACTTATATACGAAAGTATAAATTTATGCGTAAACTTTAAGTATTTACTTCAAAAGTGCTCAATACGTAGGTAGAGCTAGTTAATAATTTATAAACTATATATGGCGATTAAGCTACACTGAATATTCCGCGTTTCATCCACTCTAGGATTATTCAGGCTTATGGGCATAGGCCTGAAGAATCGCGGAATATCTAGTGTAGCTTAATCGCCATATATATTTTATAAATTACTATATATATATATATATATATATATATATATATGTGTGTGTGTGTGTGTGTGTGTGTGTGTGTGTGTGTGTGTGTGTGTGTGTGTGTGTGTGCGTGCGTGTGTGTGTGTTTTATTTTTTTTACTACCGTTTTATCTGTTTGGTTACATATGTTTCGGATGTTGGACCATGTTTACGATCCAACAGCCTCGTCAAACCTTACAGAAATGATTCTTAGTATAAGGAAGAAGTGTTTAAGAAGAAATACGAAAAAAGGAAAGGGGAGTAGGAGATAATATAAGGAGGGAGACCGGTATTGACAATATTTCAGTTTTGAAGGTTAAAATACATTAGATCGTATTGTGTGTGGGGGGGTAGCAGATTCAGTTAGGCGTGGGTAGAGATATATGAATATAGGGAGGGGGTGGAGAGAGGATGGAAAAGAAAAAAGAGAGGGTGTAAGTAGAGGTGGTGAAGGAGTTTCAATTTTTAGGTTTTAAAATTTGACTGCTTTTTGCTTGTTCAGCAAAGTATATTAAGTAGATGAAAGAGAGAGAGAGAGAGAAGGAATGAGAGGAAGAGAGAGAGGGAAAGGGTTAGTGTAGCTGTCATGTGTTTGACATGTACAGGGTTCCATTAAAAATTTTCGTAGTCGCTATAAGTCGACTTGTTCATTTCAATTTACAATGGGTTGTTTTTTAGGCAGTTAAGAGTTAATACATACGCTAACGCACGCGCATATACGCAGACATACATATACAGTGGGGGTCAAAAGAGTTTGCAGACCTATTTTTTCTCAATTTCTTTATTAATTTTGCTTTATTTTTCATTTTGGACTCTTCCATCATTTGCCGGTTGCCATATTGGTTCGTTCCATTACTACAGTTTTTGATAAAAGCCAGAATTTAATAATAGGTCGACATTTTCCACTTTTCAGGTGAGACAAAAGTTTATGCAGGTAATCTTAATTTATTGATAATGGCTAAAGGAAAGATGTTGACAGATAGGGAGAAGGGTGAAATTGTTACATTTCTTGCTGCAAAGAAGTCTACATTGGAAATGTCGAAAATTTTGAAACGAGATCATCGAACTGTGAAACGTTTCGTCATTGACGGCAAAGATGGAAGAAAAAAGCATAAAAGTGGCAGACCAAAGGTGACTTCACCACGAGATATTAGAAAAATCAAGAACAGTTTGCTAGCAAACCCACACAGCACAAGCAAAGTTATTTTTGACCATGCAGGAGTGTCTGGCCTCTCTAAAATGACCCGAAATCGGATTTTGAAACAGAAAGCCGACCAGAGAACACAGACAAAATGTCTTCCTTTGAGTAATATAAACTGTCAGAAGCGACTAGCATGGGCCACTAAATATTTGAAAACCAATTTTCAAAATCTTATCTGGACTGACGAGGCAAGAGCAACCCTGGACGACCCCGACGGTTGGACCAAGGGATGGCTTCTTAGCCCACGCTTGCGATTCAAACGTCAGCAGGGAGGAGGAGGAGTGATGATTTGGGCTGGTATTATTGGAAGTGAGATTCTTGGTAATTTTCTTGTCCCTGACTGTGTCAAAATGAATTCTGTGAACTATTGCAAGTTTTTGGAAGCAAATTTATTGCCCTGGTTGAATTCAAAAAATGATTCTCTCAACCGGAATCTAATTATCCAACAAGACAATGCCCCAAGCAATGCTTCTCGGTTCACAAAAGCTTGGCTTTCAGAAAAGGGGATCTCTAGTTAACGTCTGATGAACTGGCCACCTAAGAGCCCGGATGTTAATCCGATAGCGAACCTCTGGTCGATTCTAAAGAGGAAAGTTTACGAAAACGGGCATCAATTCCATAGTAAAAAAGACATTTGGGAGAGAATCAAGAAGGTATCTTCTGAAATCATACCTCAGCAAGTGCATACATTAACATCCTCTGTTGATAGGAGGCTTATTGATTTGATTAAAAATGGAGGAAAGCGAATAAAGGGGTAAATAGTTTCATAAATTCGTATTGTTCTGTTAATTGCTATTTGAGTAATAACTGTTGTTTTCTGTGTAATATGTTATCAATATATGGTACTATAATCATGATGACAATTTTTTCAAATTATATCATGTTTAAAAATGGTATTTATTTCAGATAAATAAATGCTTGCAAACTTTTTTGGCTCATATTCCTTCCTGAAATCATTTAAAGATCCATACCCCCCAGAATATGATTATTTGGTTTCCGTTTCTATAAATTTACTTCATATATTTACATATCAAACAGTGAGTAACATAGTTATTATATTGGAAAATATTGAAGCATAAATTTATCAATTTATACAATTTGCAAACAGTTTTGACCCCCACTGTATATACATATGTACATTTCCATACATCCACATACAGACACATACGCACATACACATGTATATAAACAACGTATATGCAGACATACATGAATCTATATGCAGGCATACACACACATACACACAACACTTATACACATATACATACTCACATATATACATATGAACATATATATATATATATATATATATATATATATATATATATACCGACCTATATACATATACGTGGAGGTATAGATCTCCAGTAAGAAGTAGATGTACATATATATACATGATGATTGCAACGTCTTGTCAGACGAGTGACACTCTTTCAGACATGAGCCCAAAAATGGCTTCCATCTCCACAGGACCATTTTAATAGACAAATGCCTGAGGGAGTATCTATACACAGATGATGTTACAGATTCTTAGCTTTGTATGACAGCTAAGCCTCTCTCTCGGTTCAAAATGTTGAAATCCAGCAACAAGCAAGAGCAAGATAGCCAGCAACAAGTTAAACTGCAGACCAGCTTAATGCTGTTTTTCTAAATCAGAGATTTGCTTCTCCTAGAAAGGTTGCCTTCACCACGGCTTACGGGAGCCCTCTCCACCCCAACACACACATGCAAACACAAACGGTGCTAGTTGGCCGTTGACCACGAAAAAGGGTTCATTCGCCCTTTGGAAGGTCTTGTTTTTAATCCTTCAGGGAGACTAGTCACCCTCCTCACCAAACAAGTCTGGTGGGGGAACCAGTTTAGTTGCCGGTGACCCGACCATGAGGCAGGTAGTACTGGGTTACATGGTACCAGTAGCATATGTCATGACCTGACATATATATACATACATACATGGCCTGACATATACATACATACATATACACACGCATGTACCCATATACACGTATATACAATTACATAAATATACATATTTATAAAAATATAAAACCTAAAGATTGAAACTGCTCCCCCTCCACACCTTAACTCCCTCTCTTTTTTTTTACCATCCTCCCTCCACCTCCACCTCCTTATATCCAAATATATCCACCCACGCCTTCCTGAATCTGCTACCCCCCCCCACACACAATACAATCTAATGTATTTTAACCTTCAAAACTGAAATATTATCAATACCCGTCCCCTCCCCCTTTCTTATATCCTCCCTCTCCCACCTCCCCTTTTTCCTTTTTTTTTTCGTATTTCTTAAACACTTCTTCCTAATACTAATAACCATTTTAAAAAAATAAATAAAATACATATTTACTCTGCAATAGTATTGAGCACTCTCTTCAGGTTTTTACTAATTACCAGGTTTACCTTATATATATATATATATATATATATATATATATATATATATATATATATATATATACTTACATACGCGCACTTATATAGAGCTTTTACAGGCTATGGTAGAAAAGTAATTAAGTGCTCAATAAGAAAGACTAGAGCATAATATCTACATAATTGAGATATGTAAGCCATAAATAAAAACCAAGATTTCTAGAAACGAACCAAACACAGTTTATAAGTAAACAGATCGACTCGTTCAATAATCAGATATTCGAATTCCTTTTTAAGAATTTGTGATCGAATACTCTGATCCTCTCTGCACACACACACACACACACACACACACATACATATATATATATATATTATTTCGCTTTGTCTTTCTCTCTTTCTCTTTCTCTCTCTAACTATCTCTCGTTCTTTCTCTCTCTCTCTCTCTCTCTATATATATATATAGAGAGAGAGAGAGGGAGAGAGAGAGAGAGAGAGAGAGAGGGAGAAAGAAGGGGGGGGAGATTGAATAATTACGTTGAGCCTGTCCAGTACAAGAAGGATGGCCATTTGTCAAAAGTAGATGTTATTCGTATGTAGATAATTATGATAAGGGAGCGGGATGAACTTGTCTGGCATGTTCTAGGTCACTCTTGAGGAAGATGTAGCATCTGTTAGTCTCCTTCTGATATTTCAGGAGGTATTATACAAATCAAGCTTCTCACCCTTCGTGCAAGCAATCCACATAGAAAGAAACCGATGAAACACAAAAACCGGATAGAAAATAGTTTAAACTTTAGAGACGAATATTGGCTGAAGAGAGCTCGATAAGGATACCTTAAACGGGGCTTATTATCGGGCTTGAAACCGACGGTACCAATGACCTGTCTCAACTAACAACTTTCTGTACACAAAATATATATATATAACTACTTCATTTACTCACATAAAGTTAATATACGAAAGTATAGATTTATGCATAAACTTTTAGTATTTACTTCAAAAGTGCTCAATACGTAGGTAGAGATAGTTAGTAAGTTATAAAATGTATATGGCGATTAAGCTACACTGAATATTCCGCGTTTCATCCACTCTAGGATTCTTCAGGATTATGCGCAGAATTCGCGCATAAGCCTGAAGAATCCTAGAGTGGATGAAACGCGGAATATTCAGTGTAGCTTAATGGCCATATACATTTTATAACTTACAATATATATATATATATATATATATATATATATATATATATATATATAAAGAGAAATATTATTTACATAATTTTCATTATATATATACACACACACACACACACACATATATATATATATATATATATATATAGTGCATATGTATCGCTAAATTATTGCAGCAAATCGACCATGACATCCGTTAAGACTTCAGAGAAAATAGATGCCACCTAAAAAGGTTCCCGTGCGTGTAATTGTGAAGCAAGTATTTCGCAATCTATAACCTCACCTCTTCTTAATCGGCACTGCTTTGTTCTAGTGGCAAGGAAAATCTCAGGATGACTGAAAACAACGCTGATATAAACGGAGAGCACATGCACCAACTGGTATTCCCAAATGGTCATCCGTTTTTGTATTGACCAGGATCAATGTTGTTTAACCGGTGATCTAACCGAAACCAGTGTGTCAACGTTAGTATGCAGTATATATCAAATCGACTATAAAGCAAGAGGAAAAACAGGTGGGAGAATTTATCGGTTGGTCAAAGTTACAGCAGAACATACAATGCGTAACATGTATTGTGCGTAGGAAAAGAAAATGGCTGACCTTTTATGATCGACATAAATAAAATATAGATCGCTATAAAACTAGTCGAACGATATAGTAAATGCCTTGCGCTGATTGGTTGATTATGCGTATGACTCAGCGAACAGATACATTATATAAAACGGATGTCATTTTATAGGAACGTTCTGTTAGTATCCTAGGAAACAGAAACTCATTGACTTATCTACTCAAATAAATTAGCTATATTAGTAGCACGGAGATGTAATACCAGAAAGAGAAACTATGTCGCATTTCCCAAGGATATGACGTCATGTTCTCTAGGATTTTGAAATCTTAAACAGTGAATTATGTGTGTTTCATTGCAAATGTAATGCAGCTGTCTCTATTTACGTTTATATAGAATAATTAATTTAAAACACACTTTATTATTAATACATTTTAATTAATGCGGATTAGTACGCCATTTAAATAATCTCTATATAAAATAGTCGTTATTACCCCGTTGTTTGGTCAGAAACTGATGACAAGTGTGTTGAAGATAGATCCCAATAATTATATTCTAAAACTGCATTACCTAAGATACTTAGGTAAGTATATTTGTAACATAGCGTGGATGCGCGTATGCAAATACATGCAAAATAGCGTCTCCAATAAGGAGAAATGAAGACCTTAAAATGGAGACCATGTTCGAGACGAGGGGCGTGAATGAGACTAGTAGCAGATGCACCAGCCCAGATGTGGCAGCAATACTCCATACATGGGCGAATGGTGGCCTTATAGAGGTACAGGATACTTTCGGGTGTTAGTAGTTTTCTAGCACGGTAGAGAGAGCCTACCTTTCTTGCAGCGGCCCTGGCAATGCCTTCGTATAAGTAAGGGAAGCCCCTATGTAGCTTAATTGCGATTAATATATTTTCATGAATTACTTCCCTTCTCATGTGTTGACCACTTTTAAAGTAAATACTTTAAATCTATACATAATATTATATCTAATTAGAAGATGCCATGCGGATACATAAAATAATGCGTATATATATATATATATATATATATATATATATATATATATATATATATATATATATATATATAGAGAGAGAGAGAGAGAGAGAGAGAGAGAGAGAGAGAGAAGGGGGATAATCTATAAAGCTAATACATTATTACCATTACTGGTTTATATATTTTAGGCAATACCGTGAATGAGACGGATCTATTATTTTTGGTAAGTGATAAGATTTAGGGATTTATATATATATATATATATATATATATATATACATATATAAAGTAAATAGTAAATGCCGACTGTGTGCAAAAGGAGGAAATAATAAACCACATAATAAGTGAATGCAGCAAAGTAGCTTAAAACGAATATAAAGATAGTCACGATCAAGTGGGTAAGGATGTACACTGCAAATTATGCAGACAACTGCATCTTAACCACCCAGACAAATGGCACAAGCATAAACCGTACTTGTCACGCACAGCGCGTCACAAAATCCTATGGAATATGAACATACAAACAGATAAACCCATCCAAGCAAGAAGACTGGATGTCATAATAATTAACAAAAATGAAAGTTCTGCTTGATCGATGATTTTGCCGTCCCTGCAAACTATAGAGTGAAGATTAAGGAGACAGAGAAGCGGAGCAAATGCACGTAGCTTACTAAAGAGGTGAAAGGGATATAGAAAATAAAGATATCAAGATAACACCACTAATAGTAGGAACACAATGAACAGTATCGAAAAACTTTGAAAAACGAATATGAGAGATTGTGATCAGGAAGACAGCGGAGAAAATACAATAGATAACAATAATGAAAACGGCTGAAATATTAAGGAAACCCCTTGAATGTGGAAACTAACACACATGAACTACAGGCACAAGCCAGACATATAGAAACTGCTGCAGATATAAAACATAATGAAACACCACAAGGAATCATGAAAACTGAAACTGTATAATTGCAAGTAAACTACATGCGCTCCGCCCCCCCCCATCCATTTTTAGTGTCACCATAAACTGATGCAACCACCAAATAAATGAGAATGGCCAAGAAGACTGGAAAGACCTAGGATAGAAAGCACTAAGCGGATGAATGCGAAGAGGACTGCGACCTTTGTGAAGCTTATTGCCATCCAAATCCCATTGAAGAACAATGGTCGCTACCAACGGGAACTCAATAGTAAACGGCTATTGTGATAACGCAAATTCATCCGCACAGGTTATTGAAATCTGAGAAGAATTGTTGTCATTTAGACTCCAGAGAACATCAAACGTTGTTCTCAAGAGAAATTTTTGACGTTTACCTTACTGAAAATTCCTAGTAAGTGAATAGTAATAACAATTTTTAAGTTTTGAGACATTGTGTTGAACGATCGCGGCGTAGTTCAGATCAGTAATCAAGATGGTGGCCAAGAATCAAATGCGGTCCGTGGCGCAGATAACGGCGAACTGATTGAATAAAAAATTCGACAATTTTTATAATAATTTTGAAACGTTTTCATTGGTTGTTTAGCACAGCCGTTGGCTATAAAAATGATTGGCGAATCCATTCGTCTCATACCCCCATCACCTGTCAGATGGGGAAGGTCACCTAGCGGCTTCGGCTGCAGGGAGACAGGGTAGTACAAGTCAAGGAATCGTCACTTGACACTCAGCCCAACAGGTGAGGGGCCGGGAACCGGCCCAGCACCTGTTGGACTGAGGTACACCGCCTGGGTAATACCTAGAAGGTCCACCCTCCCAGGCCTTGCAACCGGGCTTTCCGGTGGGGCAAGTTTATTGCTTGCTGCCTGAGGCGCCCCGACCGGGGAATGCCGACGGGGTTACTCAGGCAATTTTTAAAATTGCAGGAGTGCCCCTCCTTTAGGGGAGCCTGCGGAGTTCCCACTTTCCGGTCTTGTGCCACATTTTGCTGATGTGGGCAGCAAATAAATATCTACCCCCATCACCTGTCAGATGGGGAAGGGAAAGGTCACCTAGCGGCTTCGGCTGCAGGGAGACAGGGTAGTACAAGTCAAGGAATCGTCACTTGACACTCAGCCCAACAGGTGAGGGGCCGGGAACCGGCTCAGCACCTGTTGGACTGAGGTACACCGCCTGGGTAATACCTAGGAGGTCCACCCTCCCAGGCCTTGCCACCGGGCTTTCCGGTGGGGCAAGTTTATTGCTTGCTTCCTGAGGCGCCCCGACCGGGGAATGCCGACGGGGTTACTCAGGCAATTTTTAAAATTGCAGGAGTGCCCCTCCTTTAGGGGAGCCTGCGGGGTTCCCACTTTCCAGGCCTTGTGCCAAATATTGCCGATGTGGGCGGCAATTAAATAATTACCCCCATCACCTGTCTGATGGGGAAGGGGAAGGTCACCTAGCGGCTTCGGCTGCAGGGAGACAGGGTAGTAGTACTTGTCAAGGATTCGTCACTTGACACTCAGCCCAACAGGTGAGGGGCCGGGAACCCGTCCAGCACCTGTTGGACTGAGGTACGCCGCCTGGGTAATACCTAGGACGTCCACCCTCCCAGGCCTTGCCAGTGAGCTTTCCGGTTGAGTAAGTTCATTGCCTGAGGCGCCCCTACCGGGGAATGCCGACGGGGTTACTCAGGCAATTTTTACAATTGCAGGAGTTCCCCTCCTTTAGGGGAGCCTGCTTGATCCCCACTTTCCGACCTTGTGCTACATTTTGCCGAGGTGGGCGGCAAATAAATAACTACCCCCCTCCCCATTAGGAGTCAAAAACATTTTACACACGCCCTTTTTGTGATATAATGGAAAACTAATTTCGGATTCAATTTTGGTTTCACTTGAGAAAAGGAAAGAAAAATAAATAAATAAATAAATAAAAAATTATTTGAACAAAGAAAAATAAACCAATAAAATAATTGGGTTTTTTGTTGTTTTTTTTTTTGTTTGTTTTTTGTTTTTCTTCTGGTTTGGGGGAATTTGTTTTTATTCTCATTGGTCAAAAAAAATTATTAATATATTGGTATAATGTATGCAAAAAGAAGCCATTTTTTATGATATTGAGTTTTTTGTTTTGTTTTTTGGTTTTTTTATACATATAAAAATAAACACTTTTCAAATAGATATATACATAAAAATAGATTACTTTTCAAATACATGTAAACATATGCACAAAAATTCACAAATGTACATTTTTTTGGTTTGTTTTAACAAATGTTTGCCAAAAAAAGATACAAAAAGAACTATTTGACAAATAGGAAATTTACAAAAGGGTTTAAACAAGTGACCCTTTTTTTGTAACAAAAACTGGAAAAATTATGTTAGGTATTAGTTGGTTAATTTGGTTAGTAAGGTAGAAATGATCGCAGTTTAACGTCGTGCCCGGGACAATTTACAATTTTTTTTTTTTTTGTGATTTTGACTGTTCATGCTTCTCCTTTTGGGTTTCTGAAAAGAGATTTATTAATAACTAGCGGGGGTACCCGGCGTTGCCCGAGTGTTTGTTTCCGACACGGGGGGGGGTTAAAAATGTTATGGTAGGTAAGTAGGAAGGATCAAACCCGGAGTCATGAGTAAAAGTAGGAAAATAAAGTGTGAAAAAAAACAAAAAAAAAACATCTGCAACGTTAACAGTTCGGCCACCAAGAAAAGTCCATTCCAGTTGTTTAGGAAAAAAAAAAAAAAAAAACGACTACGGTAGGTCGGCGCGAACGTGAAAATATAATGTGAATTGTCCAGCACGCTAACCACTACGCCACAGAGCACTGCAGCTTAGTTTAGTGATTTTAAATCACTTCACATGAAAGAACTACGAAGCCAAACCGGTGTTCTCTTCTCAACTGTTCCTTGTGAACGATCCCCAAACGGTGTTAAGTGGTGGCAGGGGGAGGAGGAATTTATTAGAGAGAAAATATTTTACCACTTCCATTGATCTTAACCGATTTTGGCCGTGACTTCTCAGCAGAAAAAGTATAGAAATCTAAGATTATCGAGGAATTTGAGAAATAATAAGCCTATAACACACCTCAGATATTGTTCTGCCGTTTGTGCATATTATATTTGCATGAAATATCTTGATTTTAATCCTATTAAGGTCAAAATCAGACGGGAAAAAATGAGTTCATTTTATTTATATAGAAGAAAAGAAGAAGAAGAAGAAGAAGAAGAAGATAGATAGAATAGAAGAAAAGAAGAAGAATAAAAGAAGAATAGAAGAGAAAGAATAGAAAAGAAGATAGAATAGAAAAGAAGATAGAAGAAGAAGAATAGATAGAATAGAAGATAGAAAAGAAGAAGAGAAGAGAAGAGATTAGATTCCAAAAAGTTCGGTTATAAAATGTCTTAATTTTATTCTTTTTATAGGTTTAGTGAAAATGTCGGCTATATTATTTTCAGACGTCATATAAGTAAGAGTAATAGATTTTTTCCTTATTTCATCCCTTATAAAATGAAATCTGATATCAATATGCTTCGACCTTTGATGAATCATAGAATTATTTGTTAATAAGATACTGCTCTGATTATCACAATGAATTACTATAGGTTTTTTACTTAGATCTGGTTTTAAAATAGATTTTAGAAGGGTGTTCAGAAAAATTACCTCCTGCGCGGAATGAGTAAGAGCCACATATTCTGGTTCACAAGTAGAAAGAGCAACAATTTGTTGCTTTTAAGTTTTCCAAGAGATCATAGGCCCAGTCTTTGACAGTCTAAAACAATACCCCGCTATACTCTTTCTATCCTCAGAGTTAGCCCAATCTGAATCTGAAAATCCTTCTAAATTTAGAGGATATGTAGACTTTTTAAATATTAAAAGATTGTTCCTTGGTTCCTTTTAGGTAACGAAGGATTTGTTTTGCACGATTAAGGTTTTTAATTGTCGGTTTCGATAAGTTTTGAGATAGCTTTGTTACAGTGTAACATATGTCAGGCCTTGTTGCGGTCATCAAGTAGATGAGGCTCCCTACTATTTCCCTGTATATTCGATTATCTATGGATTTTGTTTCGGTCCCTATATTTTTATTTATGTCCATTTCGACGGGAGTTGAACGCGGCTTACAATCTTGCATTCCGAACTTGAGCAGAATTTTTTCAATGTATCGTGATTGGTTCATAGTTATAGTTTCATTTTCACAGGTAAATTTTATACCGAGGAACAATGACAGTCGTCCAAGATCGGCCATTTTAAATTTTTTATTTAATTCATTTTTAACATCTTTTAAAGAATTGTCACAGTTTGAGGCGAGTAATATATCGTCAACCCAAAAAAACAAAATCAACAATTTATTACCTACGTTTTTGGTATACATGCACGCGTCTATGGGACATTGTTTGAATGTCTGTTCTATTAAATAATTATGGAGTGTTAAATTCCAATTGTGCGCTCTTTTAGTCCATATAACGATTTATTTAATTTCCACACCCAATTTTTATTTTTCATTTTAAATCCCTCTGGAGGGTAAATGTAGATTTCACAGTCAATCGGAGCATTTAAATAAGCATTTTTTACACCCATTTGATGTATTTTTAAATTGTATTGAGCGGCAAGTTGTAATAAAATTCTAATTGTCGTTAAATTTGTCGTTGGTCAAAACGTTGCAAAATATTCCACGCCAGAAATTTGTGAATAACCTTTTGCCACAAATCTTCCTTTAAAAGTTTCACTGCCAGAAGCTGTGATTTTTTTGGAAAACCCCCCAGCGTGAAGAAATTATATTTTTATCTGTTGGTTTTGCCACTATTTCGTATGTGTTATTTTCAGATAAAGCTTTCAATTCGGATACCATAGCTTGTTCCCATTCTTGATGATTTTCTGAATTAATCGCCTCATTATGACTTTCCGGTGCGCTGTTCAACGAAAAACAGTAATCCACAGTGTAATCTTATATCTTTTCAATTTGTAAGAAGTCTGGCCTTTTTCGCTCCCTTATCGGGTATCGACGTGTCTGGTTAATATTTTCGTCAGAAGTTCTACTGTAATTGTCGTCGTTATTAATATTTTCATTGTGATCGATTAAGATGCTAGATAATATTTCACGTTTTTCATCCACTGGATCGCAATTTTTTACACATCTAACACTTTTTATGGCATTTTGAGTTTGGAAATAGATTAAGTATGCCAGGCTATTTTTATCGTAACCTATGAAAGTACCCTTTTCGCTTTTAGTATTTAGTTTACTGGTGTTTTCTATAAATGTAAAACAATCTGAACCAAATAGATGCATTCTGTTCATTTTAGGTTTTACACTCCAAAATGCTTCATACGGCGTTTTTCCTAGCCTCTTATGAACTATCTATTTCTGATATATGCTGCTGCCATTAAAGCGTATGCCCATAAACTATGCGCTAATTCGATTCGATAATTAGGCATCTTGTTATCTCAAAAAGGGTTCGCCATGCCCTTTCAGCGGTGCCATTTTGGAAGGAGGAATACGGCGCTGATTTTTCGTGTTTTATACGGTGGTTAATTAATAGAATGCTTTACTAGGAAATTCAGTCCAATTATCTGAGCGAATACATTTTACTGAACCGTACGGGGCAACATCAGCTAAATATATCTTAGTGTCGAGGATAGTATTGGATTTGTTTTTCAGAAAATAGACCATAATTAAACCGGAAAAATCATCAATAAAGTTCAAAACGTACCTTGGATTATTTCTCCCCATCGGGCTGATCGGACCTGCTAAGTTACAATGCACAAGTGAAAGAATTTTCGTAGCTTTTTGCCTGGTGTTCGGCTTATATCTTTTGTCATTTTCCCCTGTGCACACACATCACAATTTGGGAGATCGTCTTAAGGTATTATTTTCATGCCTTCGACTACATTTGGTAATTTTTTAATATCAGCTGCATTGCAGTGTCCTAGAATTTTATGCCAGGTTTCCAAGTCGTGACAGGCAGTTTTTGAGGGAACCATACTTTTTAAATAATATAGTCGGCCATTTTCTTTAATGTCAAATACAGTTCCATTGGGGTATATCAATTTTGATGTATTTTGGTCAAATTGTATATTCGCGCCTTGTTTTATTGCAGCCTGCACGGAAAATATGTCTTGCTTAAATGTATGTATGGACAGAGCATTTTTTAGAATACAGTTACAGATTTTGCCTTTATTTTTTTTTTAGGGATATTTTAGCATCGCCTCTTTTCAAGACTATATCATTTATTTGACTACCGTCGGCAAGTTCGACAAAATGACTTTGAGGATTAAATTTGAATCAAAATTAATAAAATCAGATTCCTTGGTGATAAAGTGTGCTGTAGCACCACAGTATACAAAGAGATTTTTACCGTTTGTGGTATTGTCAAAGTTACATGTGAATAGAAATGTATGTTCTTCCTCAAAGTTCTCAACGCTTTTTACGGAGTCCATGTTAGAGCGTTTATATCGACATTGGAAACTTTTGTGGTTGTGTTGTCCACAATTATTACAGATAATTTTATTCTTTTTCTTGGGAAAATTACTTTTGGAGAATACGTTGCGGTGAGGTGCGTAATTTAGTGGTGTCTGCTTGTGAGAAGCATTTTTGAGCTTCATAATATTGTTGGAGTTATTATTGTCCACGAGCATACGATTAGTCTCTTCGTAACTGCGCAATGCGACTT
This sequence comes from Euprymna scolopes, assembly GCF_053919585.1. Classification (NCBI taxonomy): domain Eukaryota; kingdom Metazoa; phylum Mollusca; class Cephalopoda; order Sepiida; family Sepiolidae; genus Euprymna; species Euprymna scolopes. The sequence goes on from NC_136483.1 coordinate 183,797,881, forward strand.
CAAATACGCTGAAATTTATGTGTTTGTCTTTCTGAGTTATAACAGTTGTAAATGGTTTAAAATCGGCTGGAAGTCCCTTGAGGGTCATTGATATCAACAAGCTATCGCTTATTATTTGACCTGAGAGTTTTAAGGCATTGGCGGTTGTTTCTGCCCTTATAACGTAGTCGGTAATCGTTCCATTCTCATTATGTTTCAGAGACGTTAATTCTGTATATAGGGATATTATTTTCGGTTTCCCTTTTGATAAATAATGTTCTCTTAATATGTTCAATGCTTTCCTTCCATCATCCAATGCGTCTCTTATAATCAGAGACAGACTTCTATCGTCTAAACATTGAATCTGTTCTGCTAAAACAGTCACATTCTTTTCGAGAAATTCGGTGTCGTTTGGATTCTCTATTGGAGATTGTATGACTTTGTGTAGTTTTTGAATCCTTAGATATCCCAGAAATTTTACCTGCCACAATTCGAATTTAGATTCCGATCCGTCAAAGAAAAGACGGTGGCTGGGTGCATAACCTGTTAAGTTTTGAGACATTGTGTTGAACAAAGATGGCGGCGTAGTTCAGATAAGTAATAAAAATGGCGGCCAAGAATGAAATGCGGCCCGTGGCCCAGTTAACGGCGAACAGATTGAATCCAAACTTCGACAATTTTTATAATAATTTTGAAACGTTTTCATTGGTTGTTTAGCACAGCCGTTGGTTATAAAAATGATTGGCGAATCCATTCGTCTCATACCCCATTACTCCTCTGTTGTGATGGGATGTCTCCTAGCGGCCTCGGCTGCATGGAGACAGTGTAGTACAAGTCAAGGATTCGTCACTTGACACTCAGCCCAACAGGTGAGGGGCCGGGAACCGGCCAGCACCTGTTGGACTGAGGTACACCGCCTGGGTAATACCTAGGAGGTCCACCCTCCCAGGCCTTGCCACCGGGCTTTCCGGTGGGGCAAGTTTATTGCTTGCTGCCTGAGGCGCCCCGACCGGGGAATGCCGACGGGGTTACTCAGGCAATTTTTAAAATTGCAGGAATGCCCCTCCTTTAGGGGAGCCTGCGGGGTTCCCACTTTCCGGCCTTGTGCCACATTTTGCTGAGGTAGGCAGCAAATAAATATCTACCCCATTACTCCTCTGTTGTGATGGGATGTCTCCTAGCGGCCTCGGCTGCATGGAGACAGTGTAGTACAAGTCAAGGATTCGTCACTTGACACTCAGCCGAACAGGTGAGGGGCCGGGAACCGGCCAGCACCTGTTGGACTGAGGTACACCGCCTGGGTAATACCTAGGAGGTCCACCCTCCCAGGCCTTGCCACCGGGCTTTCCGGTGGGGCAAGTTTATTGCTTGCTGCCTGAGGCGCCCCGACCGGGGAATGCCGACGGGGTTACTCAGGCAATTTTTAAAATTGCAGGAGTGCCCCTCCTTTAGGGGAGCCTGCGGGGTTCCCACTTTCCGGCCTTGTGCCACATTTTGCTGAGGTAGGCAGCAAATAAATATCTACCCCATTACTCCTCTGTTGTGATGGGATGTCTCCTAGCGGCCTCGGCTGCATGGAGACAGTGTAGTACAAGTCAAGGATTCGTCACTTGACACTCAGCCCAACAGGTGAGGGGCCGGGAACCGGCCAGCACCTGTTGGACTGAGGTACACCGCCTGGGTAATACCTAGGAGGTCCACCCTCCCAGGCCTTGCCACCGGGCTTTCCGGTGAGGCAAGTTTATTGCTTGCTGCCTGAGGCGCCCCGACCGGGGAATGCCGACGGGGTTACTCAGGCAATTTTTAAAATTGCAGGAGTGCCCCTCCTTTAGGAGAGCCTGCGGGGTTCCCACTTTCCAGCCTTGTGCCACATTTTGCTGAGGTAGGCAGCAAATAAATATCTACCCCATTACTCCTCTGTTGTGATGGGATGTCTCCTAGCGGCCTCGGCTGCATGGAGACAGGGTAGTACATGTCAAGGATTCGTCACTTGACACTCAGCCCAACAGGTGAGGGGCCGGGAACCGGCCAGCACCTGTTGGACTGAGGTACACCGCCTGGGTAATACCTAGGAGGTCCACCCTCCCAGGCCTTGCCACCGGGCTTTCCGGTGGGGCAAGTTTATTGCTTGCTGCCTGAGGCGCCCCGACCGGGGAATGCCGACGGGGTTACTCTGGCAATTTTTAAAATTGCAGGAGTGCCCCTCCTTTAGGGGAGCCTGCGGGGTTCCCACTTTCCGGCCTTGTGCCACATTTTGCTGAGGTAGGCAGCAAATAAATATCTACCCCATTACTCCTCTGTTGTGATGGGATGTCTCCTAGCGGCCTCGGCTGCATGGAGACAGGGTAGTACATGTCAAGGATTCGTCACTTGACACTCAGCCGAACAGGTGAGGGGCCGGGAACCGGCCAGCACCTGTTGGACTGAGGTACACCGCCTGGGTAATACCTAGGAGGTCCACCCTCCCAGGCCTTGCCACCGGGTTTTCCGGTGGGGCAAGTTTATTGCTTGCTGCCTGAGGCGCCCCGACCGGGGAATGCCGACGGGGTTACTCAGGCAATTTTTAAAATTGCAGGAGTGCCCCTCCTTTAGGGGAGCCTGCGGGGTTCCCACTTTCCGGCCTTGTGCCACATTTTGCTGAGGTAGGCAGCAAATAAATATCTACCCCATTACTCCTCTGTTGTGATGGGATGTCTCCTAGCGGCCTCGGCTGCATGGAGACAGTGTAGTACAAGTCAAGGATTCGTCACTTGACACTCAGCCCAACAGGTGAGGGGCCGGGAACCGGCCAGCACCTGTTGGACTGAGGTACACCGCCTGGGTAATACCTAGGAGGTCCACCCTCCCAGGCCTTGCCACCGGGCTTTCCGGTGGGGCAAGTTTATTGCTTGCTGCCTGAGGCGCCCCGACCGGGGAATGCCGACGGGGTTACTCAGGCAATTTTTAAAATTGCAGGAGTGCCCCTCCTTTAGGGGAGCCTGCGGGGCTCCCACTTTCCAGCCTTGTGCCACATTTTGCTGAGGTAGGCAGCAAATAAATATCTACCCCATTACTCCTCTGTTGTGATGGGATGTCTCCTAGCGGCCTCGGCTGCATGGAGACAGGGTAGTACATGTCAAGGATTCGTCACTTGACACTCAGCCCAACAGGTGAGGGGCCGGGAACCGGCCAGCACCTGTTGGACTGAGGTACACCGCCTGGGTAATACCTAGGAGGTCCACCCTCCCAGGCCTTGCCACTGGGCTTTCCGGTGGGGCAAGTTTATTGCTTGCTGCCTGAGGCGCCCCGACCGGGGAATGCCGACGGGGTTACTCAGGCAATTTTTAAAATTGCAGGAGTGCCCCTCCTTTAGGGGAGCCTGCGGGGTTCCCACTTTCCGGCCTTGTGCCACATTTTGCTGAGGTAGGCAGCAAATAAATATCTACCCCATTACTCCTCTGTTGTGATGGGATGTCTCCTAGCGGCCTCGGCTGCATGGAGACAGGGTAGTACATGTCAAGGATTCGTCACTTGACACTCAGCCCAACAGGTGAGGGGCCGGGAACCGGCCAGCACCTGTTGGACTGAGGTACACCGCCTGGGTAATACCTAGGAGGTCCACCCTCCCAGGCCTTGCCACCGGGCTTTCCGGTGGGGCAAGTTTATTGCTTGCTGCCTGAGGCGCCCCGACCGGGGAATGCCGACGGGGTTACTCAAGCAATTTTTAAAATTGCAGGAGTGCCCCTCCTTTAGGGGAGCCTGCGGGGTTCCCACTTTCCGGCCTTGTGCCACATTTTGCTGAGGTAGGCAGCAAATAAATATCTACCCCATTACTCCTCTGTTGTGATGGGATGTCTCCTAGCGGCCTCGGCTGCATGGAGACAGGGTAGTACATGTCAAGGATTCGTCACTTGACACTCAGCCCAACAGGTGAGGGGCCGGGAACCGGCCAGCACCTGTTGGACTGAGGTACACCGCCTGGGTAATACCTAGGAGGTCCACCCTCCCAGGCCTTGCCATCGGGCTTTCCGGTGGGGCAAGTTTATTGCTTGCTGCCTGAGGCGCCCCGACCGGGGAATGCCGACGGGGTTACTCAGGCAATTTTAAAAATTGCAGGAGTGCCCCTCCTTTAGGGGAGCCTGCGGGGTTCCCACTTTCCGGCCTTGTGCCACATTTTGCTGAGGTAGGCAGCAAATAAATATCTACCCCATTACTCCTCTGTTGTGATGGGATGTCTCCTAGCGGCCTCGGCTGCATGGAGACAGGGTAGTACATGTCAAGGATTCGTCACTTGACACTCAGCCCAACAGGTGAGGGGCCGGGAACCGGCCAGCACCTGTTGGACTGAGGTACACCGCCTGGGTAATACCTAGGAGGTCCACCCTCCCAGGCCTTGCCACCGGGCTTTCCGGTGGGGCAAGTTTATTGCTTGCTGCCTGAGGCGCCCCGACCGGGGAATGCCGACGGGGTTACTCAGGCAATTTTTAAAATTGCAGGAGTGCCCCTCCTTTAGGGGAGCCTGCGGGGTTCCCACTTTCCGGCCTTGTGCCACATTTTGCTGAGGTAGGCAGCAAATAAATATCTACCCCATTACTCCTCTGTTGTGATGGGATGTCTCCTAGCGGTCTCGGCTGCATGGAGACAGTGTAGTACAAGTCAAGGATTCGTCACTTGACACTCAGCCCAACAGGTGAGGGGCCGGGAACCGGCCAGCACCTGTTGGACTGAGGTACACCGCCTGGGTAATACCTAGGAGGTCCACACTCCCAGGCCTTGCCACCGGGCTTTCCGGTGGGGCAAGTTTATTGCTTGCTGCCTGAGGCGCCCCGACCGGGGAATGCCGACGGGGTTACTCAGGCAATTTTTAAAATTGCAGGAGTGCCCCTCCTTTAGGGGAGCCTGCGGGGTTCCCACTTTCCGGCCTTGTGCCACATTTTGCTGAGGTAGGCAGCAAATAAATATCTACCCCATTACTCCTCTGTTGTGATGGGATGTCTCCTAGCGGCCTCGGCTGCATGGAGACAGTGTAGTACAAGTCAAGGATTCGTCACTTGACACTCAGCCCAACAGGTGAGGGGCCGGGAACCGGCCAGCACCTGTTGGACTGAGGTACACCGCCTGGGTAATACCTAGGAGGTCCACCCTCCCAGGCCTTGCCACCGGGCTTTCCGGTGGGGCAAGTTTATTGCTTGCTGCCTGAGGCGCCCCGACCGGGGAATGCCGACGGGGTTACTCAGGCAATTTTTAAAATTGCAGGAGTGCCCCTCCTTTAGGGGAGCCTGCGGGGTTCCCACTTTCCAGCCTTGTGCCACATTTTGCTGAGGTAGGCAGCAAATAAATATCTACCCCATTACTCCTCTGTTGTGATGGGATGTCTCCTAGCGGCCTCGGCTGCATGGAGACAGGGTAGTACATGTCAAGGATTCGTCACTTGACACTCAGCCCAACAGGTGAGGGGCCGGGAACCGGCCAGCACCTGTTGGACTGAGGTACACCGCCTGGGTAATACCTAGGAGGTCCACCCTCCCAGGCCTTGCCACCGGGCTTTCCGGTGGGGCAAGTTTATTGCTTGCTGCCTGAGGCGCCCCGACCGGGGAATGCCGACGGGGTTACTCAGGCAATTTTTAAAATTGCAGGAGTTCCCCTCCTTTAGGGGAGCCTGCGGGGTTCCCACTTTCAGGCCTTGTGCCACATTTTGCTGAGGTAGGCAGCAAATAAATATCTACCCCATTACTCCTCTGTTGTGATGGGATGTCTCCTAGCGGCCTCGGCTGCATGGAGACAGGGTAGTACATGTCAAGGATTCGTCACTTGACACTCAGCCCAACAGGTGAGGGGCCGGGAACCGGCCAGCACCTGTTGGACTGAGGTACACCGCCTGGGTAATACCTAGGAGGTCCACCCTCCCAGGCCTTGCCACCGGGCTTTCCGGTGGGGCAAGTTTATTGCTTGCTGCCTGAGGCGCCCCGACCGGGGAATGCCGACGGGGTTACTCAGGCAATTTTTAAAATTGCAGGAGTTCCCCTCCTTTAGGGGAGCCTGCGGGGTTCCCACTTTCAGGCCTTGTGCCACATTTTGCTGAGGTAGGCAGCAAATAAATATCTACCCCATTACTCCTCTGTTGTGATGGGATGTCTCCTAGCGGCCTCGGCTGCATGGAGACAGGGTAGTACATGTCAAGGATTCGTCACTTGACACTCAGCCCAACAGGTGAGGGGCCGGGAACCGGCCAGCACCTGTTGGACTGAGGTACACCGCCTGGGTAATACCTAGGAGGTCCACCCTCCCAGGCCTTGCCACCGGGCTTTCTGGTGGGGCAAGTTTATTGCTTGCTGCCTGAGGCGCCCCGACCGGGGAATGCCGACGGGGTTACTCAGGCAATTTTTACAATTGCAGGAGTGCCCCTCCTTTAGGGGAGCCTGCGGGGTTCCCACTTTCCGGCCTTGTGCCACATTTTGCTGAGGTAGGCAGCTAATAAATATCTACCCCATTACTCCTCTGTTGTGATGGGATGTCTCCTAGCGGCCTCGGCTGCATGGAGACAGGGTAGTACAAGTCAAGGATTCGTCACTTGACACTCAGCCCAACAGGTGAGGGGCCGGGAACCGGCCCAGCACCTGTTGGACTGAGGTACACCGCCTGGGTAATACCTAGGAGGTCCACCCTCCCAGACCATGCCACCGGGCTTTCTGGTGGGGCAAGTTTATTGCTTGCTGCCTGAGGCGCCCCGACCGGGGAATGCCGACGGGGTTACTCAGGCAATTTTTAAAATTGCAGGAGTGCCCCTCCTTTAGGGGAGCCTGCGAGTATCCCACTTTCCAGGCCTTGTGCCAAATAAGTCTGATGTGGGCAGCATTTAAATAAATACCCCATGAGGAGTCAAAACATTTTACAATAATAATAATAATAATAATAATAATAATAACAATAATAATTCTGATTTTGCTTATGAACGTCTCTCTGGAAAGGGATGGGATTCATTTCCAGAGGATTTCCCTTGATCCCGGCTTCAAACCAGGATCTTCAAAGATCAAGGGTTTTCCTAAGGATGTTGGTGGTACCTATAATTGCATAGGTTTTAAGGCCGCCGAAAACATCGGGGATTTGTAGTTTTTTTCAATTGTACTTCCAGACGACTTGATACTACTCCTAGTGTACCAACTATGACCGGGATTATTTGTGTTTTAACCCCGTGTATACGCCTTATCTCCAAGGCAAACGGAGCATAATTGCTCCACTTCTCATTCTCGTTCTCTCTCACATTGCTGTCCCAGAGTACTGAGAAATCTACAATCTGCCAAATTTTTTAGACTTTGTCAATGACGATCAAATCCGGACAATTATGTTCCAATTGCTTGGTCGTTATGACACTTTTGTCCCACCATACCTCTACCTTGTTATCCTCACTTCATGTTTGTTATCCTCAAACCATTTTCCAGCACACTTCACCCCAACCCTCTTACACACCTCCTAATATATCCGGAGTCCCATGCGATCGTGTCTTTTGTAGTACTCTCTCTGGGCCAGTCCACTACACCCTGCTGCAAGGTGCGCAATTGACTCTGAGGTCTTACCACAAATCCGGCATTCTGCAGCAATTTCTTCTCCTAGAACCACTTTTTTGAACAATCGTGTTCCTAATGCCTGCTCTTGTGCTGCACAAACAAAAGCTTCAGTACTCTTAGCCAGATACCCAGTTCTAAGCCATTGCCATGATCTTTCATTAACCACTTCTTCTATATCCTGGAAGAACCTTCCATGCATTTTCTTCCTAGCCAGTTCCTCTGCCCTTTCTCTATCCATGGATTTCACATAATCAGCCTTGGTTTCACAAACCTCCACTTCATTGACCACAACCTTAAGCATCCACTCCCCACTTCTAACCACATGCTCCTTCAACGATATCTCCTTGGTTCTAACACAATCTTTTACACTTTTCACTCCTCTCCCACCATCTTTCCTCTTTTAATACAGCCTTGCTACGCTACTTCGAATGTGAAATATACCAAACATTACTAAAACTTTTCTTTTTTTGATATCCATTTCTAAAATTCCAGCACTGTATCTCAAAATACTGTCCATGCCTTCATTAGGTTTCCTCCATACAGTTTCGACTTTGCAATTAGTTTCTCTTTCCTAAGATACTCCTTCCTGACTTTTCTTTCATTTCTCTGTTCATGACGCCTACACCCTCCAGCACTCCCAAATACTTATATCCGGTATCTTCTATTTCTGTCATGATTTCTCCATTTGGCAGCGCTATTCCATTTGAATGAACCTTTACTCCTCTTTTCATCACCAGCACTGCACATTTACTAATCCCAAGCTCCACCCCAATGTCTTCTGAGTATGTCCCCACAAGTTCTACCAGTCTCTCCATTTCCTTTTCATTTCTACCGAATATTTTCAAATCATCCATAAACAGTAGATGGTTGAGGCGTCTGTCACCAGATCCAAATTTATACGCCAGTTTTTCTCTCTTCAAGAGGATGCTCAGTGGCATCATTATCATTACAAAAAGAAGTGGCGATAAGGAATCTCCTTGAAATATCCCGCGTTGAATGCCAACCTGTCCCATCTCCTCTCTGTTTGCTGTCAGCCCCGTTTTCCATTGAGCCATACTTGTCTCCAAAAGCTCTACCACATTCTCAGCAACCTTCATCATCAATAGTATTTCACGTATCCATGAATGAGGAACCATGTCATAAGCCTTTCTGTAATCGATCCATACTACGCTCAGATTTCTCTTCTTCTTCGCATCCTGCATTATTGCTTTATCAATTAGTCGTTGCTCTTTAGTACCTCTCGAGCCTTTCCGGCACCCCTTTTGTTCGTCAGGAAAAACATCATTACTCGCTAGATGTTCATAAATTTTCTCCGCAAATATTCTAGTCAACAGTTTCCACATAAATGGCAGACATGTAATTGGTCTATAATTATTGGCATCTGTTCCTTTTGCAGGATCTTTCCTAATCAGTGTTGTTCTTCCCTTCACAAGCCAATCATGGACATCATTATAACCCTTTGCAGAGCAGCAGCTATAGGTGGATAAAGGCATGGGAACTGTTTAAACCGGAAGCCCATCACTACACCTGGACCAGGTGCCTTCCAGTTTGTCATCCTTCGTATGCCAGCTTTAATGTCATCAATGGTTATCTCAACGTTCTTCATCTGCTGCATTTCTGATAGCCTTTCTCTGACCTCTCCCAACCAGCTAGCCTTCTTATTATATCGCCCGTCGACGAACCAAATCCCACTCCAGAACTTCCTTGCATCTTTTGCATTTCGAGTGTTGTTATTTCCCGCCTGTTTACTACCATTTAATTCTTTATACAACTGGGACTGATTGTTCCGGAAAAGGTTGTTCTGCCGAAATGCAACACTTTTTTCCAACAAAGTTCCTAATTTTTATACCACCAGTGTGGACCTTCTCTTTCAACATTGTTAGAACAGTCATCGTTCCCTTTTCCAGCAATCTATACCTCCTTTCAAGCTCGTCCTTAGCTTTCTGTCCTAGTTTAACTCTTTTTCTTATTTCTTCGATTCTACCAATGTCTTTCCGCCACCGTTTAATACTTTCTTCACGCCGCCTCTGCCAGTGTGGCCTTCTATCCTTCATTTTTCCCTTTTTCTTCTGTAATAAGCCAAGACGATTCGCAATAACTTATGACGCTTGATATAGAAGCCTGTTAAGTTCCGTAATCTATATGTTCTTTCTTATGATGTTGTGAATTACTCCTTGAATTATGTTTACCTCGGTTTTTATACTACTCTTCATACTTGGAATCTCTATGATATCGTCTCTAAGAAGAACCTCTCTTAACTTCTGAAGTACTTCTTTTTCTACAGAAGTCAAAGTTCGAACTTCATCACCACTTCTCCATACATCTGCTCCTTTCACTGGCTCCATTGTCTCAGAGTCAATGATCTCATCTGCCTTAGATCCTTCAAACTCTTTCTCATTACTTCCCCTAACCATAGGATTCCATACCTCCTCAGTTGTCCGCCTCCCATCATCGCTTACATTTCCCTTCTGCACTTCCACTCTTTCAGTTCTTTCATCAGAGCTAATTACATCAATTTTACTTTCGTTATTCATTTTATTCCTAACCATCCATTCAACCTCTTCTCTTGCAATCACTGAAAGTAGGCTGTTATTTTTAATTTGTTTTAACTGGGATACCAAACTCGCGACACTTCTAGCTCCCCCTCCTCTCGATTCCCATTCTTCCTTCATTTTTCGGATATATCCACCAGATTTGGTACTTCCACTTCTTACAAAGCATTCCCACAGTACTCTTCTTTCCTCATCCGGCCAAGTTTTTTTTTACATTTCCTGTTCCAACTCCGTTCGTGTCTTGGGACCCTCTCTGGCAATTCTCACTCCCCCTATATCCAGCCACAACCTCAGAATTTCGAACAGTTGTATGATGACAGGACCCACCCTGTTGACCAGTGGACACTTACCTGACGTGAGACCATCACAAGATAATAATAATAATAATAATAATAATAATAATAATAATAATAATAACAACAATAAGAAGAAGAAGAAGAAGAAAATCTAGCTCAATGTTATTAACGCAATACTGAAAAAATATGTTATATAGTTTGATGACTACGATTATATGTTGCTATGTGTAGGGAAGGCATTTTCAACAATTTAAGATGAATAAAAACAGAAAATGAAAAGGGAATCAGATAAGGATAAAGCAGCAAATAAGATAATTAAAAAATAATGATAATATTTGACGATTAACAGATGGTAAGGAAGAAATAAAAATGGCTAACTCCAAGGTTGTACAACAGTTTAACAGGGAAGGGCTGCTGAATAGATAGAATAAAAGCCCGTCGGGGGTTCAGAAAAGGAAGTGAGGGTCGCAAAAGCCCTGATAGATAGTGAATATTTTGAGCTGGACTGTAAGGGGGCGGCCAGGTATTGCTGGATGTTATGCTGGTCAGTGGGTTGTAGAAGACGGAGCAAAACGGAAATGAATGGTAGATTGATTGCATAAATATATTCCAAGTGGCGAAGCGTGTAGGTGGAGATGGCAAAGTGATGTACGGACAGGCAGATTGATTAGCGAAATGGGGCAGATAACACAGGAGAATATGTTTTGAAAGAAAGCAGATTAGCTTAAGTAAGAAATACTAAAACAAGATCCCCCACCTCTAATTTATTCCAGAACCCATTCATATAAAATCCACCCACATAACCTCAGGAATCATGTTTTACAAATCAGGTGATTAGTTATTTTTTGTATTATCTGTATTGTTTGAACTTTTGTTCTCATCCTGGTGTCTTCTTCCACAACATTTCGGCCGATGTAACCTCCGACCGTCTTCAGGTGCATTAACATTTGATGTTATTGGTGAATAGTGGAAAATAGTATCAAGTCTATTTCTTTCTTTTTTTTAAATAAATCCGGATCCATTTCGTTTTTTGATATGATGTTTGTATATTTTTGAGATAAGACGTGATATTTTTTTGAGATATGATAATTATTTTTATATTATTTGGATTGTTTGAACTATTATTCTCATTTTTTTTTTATCAAATTGTTTCACAAGATGATTAATTGTTTAAAACTCTTCTTGTTCTTATCATTTAAAAGCAAAGAAAAACGCTATTTTCATAGCAAGTGCTCGATTAACTGGCTGTCTCCTGTAAAACATTCACAGCAGAACGCCCGTCTATCTACAACCGCTGTCAAGGATTTCCCTCTCTTTTTTTATGGACGTTGGCCTTTTCGCCTCACTGTTTCCACTTTTTCAAAGAAGATATCTTTTCTGTCTCTTCTCTGTCGTTACTGTCATGGTGGTACTCAACTGAGCTCCAATTGATCGTTCCTCCACCTTTAACATTCGCCACAAATACGCGCCTACTTGCAATAACCGCTAACAACTTCTCGCACTCTCTATCTGTGCCTAAAAGTAAACGAAACTTCCATTCCTAGAATTGTCCGTCTATAGAACACAATACCGTGGGGTTTTTTTTACGAGGTGGTCACCACTTATCAAGGCTCGGAAGCCACTCGGGGATAAGAGTTATTGCGTTTACAGTACATTAGTGTTGAGATTTTGTAAAGTGGATTACTTAAGGGGGCGGTTCATCAGGAATTTGTTTATGTTAGACTTGAAGACATTCAGGTTGTAGTCAGTTGGAAAAAGGCAAACGGAACAGAGTTCTACAGGCGTGCACTTCTAAAAAAGGGTTCCAAGCTGACTATAACATGGCCCTCTTCAAGTCTAATGTGAATAAATGCTTATTTATTCATTTTAGATAATCTAGCCGTGCCCAAGCTCAACCACGACCTTGTTTGCCTACCATCCATTTAGCACTTAATCCTTATCCTGGAGTGACCTCCGGACATAGATAAGTGATGACTTCCAAAGAAAAAAAAATCCCAGAGCAAATTTTCTTTCGTATAATTCTCTGTGCGCGGAATACGTAATCATGGGGTTGCTTTTCAGCTGACTATAACAGGGTCGTTTTCAAGTTCAATGTAAACAAATTCTATTTGAACTGCCCTTTTTGAACGGCTATTGACCGGTACAAAAATAACCTAGAACGAATCGTCGAAATTCTCCCGTAGAATTGTTTAAATTTTATTTTGTTTAAATTTGATTGGCTTTGGTTTATTCACTTTTTTGGTTTGCATGGACGACATTTTGAACATCTGTGAGTGTATTAAAATATTACTCTTTAAGAAAGCTTCATATTACTTATTGCTTGTAAATATAAATTACCATTTGACACATTTCTTGCTTTTCTATCAACCACCCTGTATATATAAAAAATACTGACCTAACTAGTCACAAGTAATCTAGTAAATTATAAGAATAAATGGAAATCAAAACAAGGTGTTTCTACAGATATAATAGCCACATGTTACCCGCGCTCAACAATCACCGACCCTAACATAGTGTGCCGTCGTCTTCTCTTCTTGTTCTAGTAGTGTCATCGTTTCAAACGTTGTGTGTCGTCGTCTTCTCTTCTTGTTTTGGTAGTGTCATCATCTCTCTTTCATTGACGACTGCCGGAGAGACGCACCGGCTCATAAAATAAATAAATAAATAAAACAAGAACAATAAACGAAAACACAAACTCTAACAAATTTTGTAAATATTAGTTGCAATCTTGGTGTATGTATGACGTTAAGGCCCACATCTACATCTACTGTTGAGGTTGTGTTCGTCAGTCGGTTCATCATTTCATTTCCCCCATCACTAACAGGCCACAAGCTGCCTTTGACTGTGACAAATTTGTTAATGTCCTCAATTGTCGTAAACCTAAGATTGTCCGTAAATTATTTTTAGTTGTCTCCAAATTAAGGGCAACACTTAAATCTGTTCATAAACTGGCTCGAAATCTATCTTTTATGACTGGTCTTTTGTTCGTCACACTTTAACTGACAATCCTCTTCAGCTTCCTTTGTGTACCTTGGTGAAGATCCTCTTTTTCATTGTTCTGCTGATAAATCCTGCTTCTCTTTCTTTCGGCATGTTGGATATTAGCACTTCCGGGCCATCGCCAAATTACCTGAGCAAGAAGATTATTATTATTATCGCAGATTAAATTAGATTTGTTTTAAAGAGAAAAATGCAATTCAAGGACAAATATGGTTGAATGACGTTTTAAGAATTTAACATGATTTGATTCTATAAATAATAACAAGAATTCATTTTAGATAAATACAGCGTGACCCAAAAAACGGGCCCCTACTCTAATTAGGTCCTGTTTCTTAGTGTTTTGTTTGAATGAAATGAAACTTTGGTCATAACTATTTTTTTTTTACACAGTGATCACCACTTATTAAGGCCCGGAAGCCACTCAGGGATAAGGGTTATTGCAAGTACATTACGTTAGTGTGGATATTTGATGAAGTGTTTACTTAAGGGGGCGGTTCATTAGGAATTTGTTAACATTGAACTTGGCGACATCCAAGTTGTAGTCCGGTGGGAAGCAGGCAGACGGAACAGAGTTCCACAGGCGTGCAGTTCTAAGAAAGAAGCTTTGTTCATGGAATCCGCGTTTTGATTTAGGCACAGATATAGAGTGCGGGAAATTTTTCACAGTGGATTCAGCTAGACAGGTGTTTTTCGTGAAAGATTGGCGAGGGGGGGGGACTAGAGATTGGAGTTCAGAGGAGCACCTGCCATGGAAATAACGATAAAACAGGATAGGCTCGCAACGTCTCTTCTGTGGGAGAGAGGTTGCAGGGTAGAGAAAAGGGCATCCCCCACTAAGTCACGAAGTCTATTTTGTACTCTGTCAAGGCAGGATAGGCTATTTTTAGCAGCTCCTGCCCAGATATGGCAACAGTATTCTATCCTTGGACGTACTTGACTTTTATATAGATAGAGAATTGCATCAGTAGTGAGATATCTTCTGGGGCGGTAGAAGGATCCCACCATCTTTCCAGCGACCTTGGCAACAGACTTGATGTACGTGTTCCATTTCAGATCAGGAGTAAAGGTCAAACCCAGAAGCTTATCAAAACACGGGGCCTTACCCAGACGAAAGCCATCCATCACAATTGATACCAGATGGGGATCAGAGCGTTGATGATGTAAGGATAGGAGTTTGGTTTTGGATGCATTAAAGGTAACCAGCCACATCTTCCCCCACTGAACCACGCGCTCGAGATCAGAGGAGAGAGAATCAGAGAGAACTTTGTCATTTACAGCCTTTGATGTGTTGCCCTAGATGGTCGTGTCATCAGCATAGATGTCAACGAATGATTTAAGTATGTGTTTAGGGAGGTCATTGATGTAGATCAGGAAGAGAGTTGGGCCTAGGATTGGCCCTGAGGGACTCCAGCATTTATATTGCAGGCCTCCGATTTTTGTCCATCTACCACTACTTTTATGAGCCTATCGGAGAGAAATGATTTAATGATTGAGAAAACATTTCCAGTTATACCGTAGCTGGAAATCTTGTGAAGTAGACCCTTATGCCATACCTTGTCGAAGGCCTTTGATATGTCAAGAGCAATTGCCCTAGAAAGGAAGCCTTTGTCAAGAGATTCACTAATCCTGTGGGATATAACCGTCAGCACATCTGCGGTAGATCTTGCAGAGCGGAAACCATATTGTGTGTCACTAAGAAGGTTATTCCTGCTGAGGTGGTTGACTATTTCTCTATTTAATATGGATTCCAGCAACTTACTCATAACACACAGGAGACTTATTGGTCTGTACTGAGAGGGAGATGACTTATCACCTGAATTCTTAAATACAGGGCAAACTGATGAGATCTTCCAGGGAGTCGGAAAGCACTTCTCCTTAAGGCAGCGCTTAAACAGTTTCGTAAGTACGGGAGCAAGTTCTGGTTGAAGCTTTTTTAAGACTATAATTGGGATGCCATGAGGGCCAGTTGCTTTACTGGAATCTAGGTTCTTGATTAGCTTAGCGACCTCATGCACGGATATTTGTATGTTACCTAGCTTGTTCTGTGTTATAGGAGGAAATATGGGGAGTTGATGGCCTTCGTCGCATAGGGTAGAATTAGCTGCAAAGTTCTTTGCAAATAGTTTGGCCTTGTCTGACGCTGACGAGATGACCTCTGGTCCATTGATAATGGTTGGGATAGAACGCACACTTCTGTTCAGGATCCTATTTGTTATTTGCCAAAACTGGTGGGAACCAAGCCGCTGATCAGCTACCTTGGATTTAACAGACTGGGCATATAGCTCTCTTGCATTTTTTTATTACTCTTTTACAGTGGTTGCTGGCAGTCCTGAAAGCAGCTTTAGTCTCAGTGCATCTATTACGTTGGTAGCTATGGAAAAAGTGATTTCTGTGCGCGATAGCAGCAGCACATTCTTGGGAGAACCATGGCTGGCTGTTAGGTTTTTGTTGGAATTTTTCAGATGGTATGAATTGGTCTATGCCTACAATTAACCATTCGGTCAGATCTGATACTATAGAGGACACTTCCTTTTTAAACATGGAGTGCAGAGGTAAATCAGATATGAATGTACGGAAGCTATCCCAGTCAGCCATAGAGTATCGGTATACAGTACGGTGGAGGGGTACGTCTGGGGGCTTCTTACATTTCGTTTTTATCTTAACTGATACGACGGAGTGGTCGGAGGATCCTAGAGAAGAATGAACGGAACATGAACATAGCTCAGGGAAAGTTGAGAGAAAAAGGTCTAAGAGGCTTGCATATTGACCGGGTGTATCGGGCACACGGGTGGGTTCACGAACAATCTGAGTGAGGTCATAAGCAATGGCAAAATCATGACAAAACCTCCCCTCATCACCTGTCTTATTTGAATGGGTCAGCCATTCCACGTTATGGACGTTGAAGTCACCACAGATGTGGATGTTAGCCGAGGGATGTGAAGACAGTATGTGGTCTATTTTCTCAGATATGCTCTTAAAGATAGTAACTCCGCTGTTGTGGGATCTATAGAGGGCAAATATAAATGCAGTGGTGTTAGCAAGTGCAACCCTGAAGCACATATAGGGTAGATTAGGATCTTCTCTAGAGATATCCCTGCCACACGGGAAGCCATCCTTAATGTAGGCACATATTCCATGCCCATGGCGATCTTGGGTGTCAGATTTAGCTGTTAAATTAGAGTATCCGTTAATTATGAACTCATCTAGGGAAGTGGTCGGCCCTATTCCAGTTTCACTTAGAAATAATATGTCCGGCTTCGTCTCCTGTAATTGGGTTTTCTCTGATGTTGGAGAAGGAGACCTGGTAGTAGGGGTTTACGTTGGAAGATGGGGTTCTAGGTTTAATCGAGTTTGTATTCTGGAGATATTTCATGTGTAGGTTTTGGGATTTGTGGAACAGGTCGGCATACTTGGTTAGAGCAGTACAGAGAGGGAAATAAGAGAGAAAAAGACAGGAAATTTTTTGTAGCACACGAAAAGGTAAAGCCGTAACAATTACCCACTAGTATGGCATCGAGAGGCCCCACTAGAGACTATTGCATGGTCCAGATCCACTCACCAAATGGCAATACAGCAGTCCCAGTAATTTGCGCCTGCTGATAGGACAGCCTCCTTAGTGGTTAATCCAATGTTCGGGTCCCTGACTATCAGGCGGATAACGTCAGCCCAGACAAAACGTTTACCTCCAGCACCCTTACTAGTGACATGGCCACAAGGACAGACAGAGACAGAAAAATTTCCGACATCTCAGACTACTGGTCACCAAGTAGTACCGACCTTTAAGCAGCTTTTTCTTCACCCTTTGTCAGAAAAATCACTCATTGAATGAGGACTGAATGACAAAATAGGAGAAACGAGAGTTACTGGAGCTGCCGATAACACATCAACTGTATTATCTACTCTCCATTTAAAAAAAAGGGGGGCGGAGGGGAATGGGTACAAGTGACTTATTCATATCTAGGTAGTAAGTCCTGTGCTAAGTTAACAATTCAGGACACTTTTGATGATAATCTCCCCTCCCATATTAATGGGTGGAAGTTTGTCGTTATCTATCGAGTTTGAATAATTAGAGTTTCACATTATAATTAATTAAAATCCAATAATTAACTATTATCAATTTGTAAAGTCGGCTTAATATTAATTTACATTCGAGTTTAGATGATTATTCAAGGTTTTTCTTTAGGAGGTTCGTTTTCATGAGTAACTGTTTCTTTGCACTGTATTATATTTCGAATGTACTTGAACATAAGGCTAACTATATTAGATGGTTTGATTGGTCAGCAAGGAAGCAAGCATTTTCAATACAGGCAAGCTTGCAGAAATAGTATATATTAAGTATACTACTTAAATAAAGTCCTAACTTTGTCTACTCTAGAGAATAATTTCCGGCATTTTTTCTTTTATCGTTAGTTGCCGGCATTTTGTTTGTTTTTATCGTTTAACTTTGTAGCATGGGGGGGTCACGGATAAGACAGGAGAAATACAGACAAGAAGCCAGGAGAATACAGACAAAATGCATAAATAAAACACGAAAAACAAGTTTAAACAAGGTAACATAAAAAACATTTAGGATTAGTTTTAAGAAAAACATACTTAACGTTTTTGCCATAGTGTTCTTTCCGCCGTCATTTTGTCAACTGGTAGCTGGCATATCATGTCTTTCTAGAGCGTAAGATTTCTACTTCCGGATAACTTGGTCGAGTGCCTATCTACTTATAGAATAAAAGTCGTTACGTTCAGATGTATAAAATATTTAATTTACATTTTTTTTATTGTTAAAGTTCTAACTTTTTTTTTTTAATAAAGTCCTAACTTTGTCTACTCTAGAGAATAATTTCCGGCATTTTTTCTTTTATCGTTAGTTGCCGGCATTTTGTTTGTTTTTATCGTTTAACTTTGTAGCATGGGGGTCACGGATAAGACAGGAGAAATACAGACAAGAAGCCAGGAGAATACAGACAAAAATACATAAATAAAACACGAAAAACAAGTTTAAACAAGGTAACATAAAAAAACCATTTAGGATTAGTTTTAAAAAAATACTTAACGTTTTTGCCATAGTGTTCCCTCCGCCGTCATTTTGTCAACTGGTAGCTGGCATATCATGTCTTTCTAGAGCGTAACATTTCTACTTCCGGATAACTTGGTCGAGTGCCTATCTATTTATAGAATAAAAGTCGTTACGTTCAGATGTGTAAAATATTTAATTTACATTTTTTTTATTTTATTTTATTTTATTGTTGAACTAGTTTATTATATTCAAAACATCACATCAAAACACTAGGGTCTTTGGCCTTTTTCTCTCCGTTCTACAGAATACGTTCTAGATGGCCTCCATTTAGCTCCGTGCATTTCTTGAGGCGCAGCTCGAAGTTGTCCATGACGTTCTTACAGACCGAATTGGGAATGGCTCTCATCTCCTCCCTGATGGCTTCCTTGAGTTCCGTGATAGTTCTGGGTTTCCCTGCGTAGACTTTGTCCTTAAGATAGCTCCAAAGTAAAAAAAATCTGGGGGGCTTAGGTCCGGGCTATGGGATGCACACTCAAAATCAGTCTTGAGACTGATCACTCAGCCTCCGAAGTTTTCTTTCAGCCAATCTCGGCACAGGTTTGAGGTGTGAGAACTTGCTCCGTCCTGCGGAACCAGAACTTGCTCATGGGCGACGGGTAGATGGTCTGGAGATCACTCTTAAAGGTTTTGAGGACTTCCACATACCGCTCCTTGGTAACTGTCACTGATGCGCCAGATTCTTCGATGAAGATTGGTCCGATGATGCCTCTGGCCGAGATTGCAGCCCACACCGTGCACTTAGGAGAGTGCAGGGGCTTGATGGCTGCTTCATTGGGTCTGGAAGACCCCCAGAGGACATTTTTCTTGGAGTTTGCCTTTCCATCAAGATGGAAGTGGGCTTCATCTGAGGTCCAAAGGAGGTTACGGAAACTTGGTGTCTCCTCGATCTTCCCGAGCATCTTGACTGCCATAACCCTCCTCTGACTTCGCTTACGCACAGAGTGTTTCGGGCTCTGCTGGAGAGACTCTCTCACTCTTTCGACCAGCTCGGCTGTTCGCTTCTTGGGACGTCCCGAGTGGCTTGGGCCGTTCTCTCTGGCAGCGTTTAGGTTCTCCACGGTCCCATACTTCTCGAAGTGGTCCACCCAGTTCTGAATTCTGCTTTTGGAGTGAGCCTTTTCACATTCGAACTGACACATGAAACTGTCCTGGTTTTCTTAAACGAGCCTGTCTTGTAGTAAAATTTAAAACAGTGTATTCTTTGTCCCAGCTCCCACTGGGGTTTTGATGTACTCACGGTCGTTGATTCTACCATGCCCTGTAAAATATGGCCAATCGGTGAATAAATAAAGGAGATATCACATAAAGTGTACACGGGACCCGTTTGTTTTTGGGTCACAAGAAAAAGCAAAATGTGCGTCAACATTAATAATACCTAGGTACATAATACAGATGCCGACTGATAGATTTTTTGTGGGCGTGCAAATGACGTAATCATAAAGAGGTAGTTTAATATATACACAGGCATGTTAATCAGTCAGGAGTTGGGTGGCAGTCAAAGACGTAAGATGAAGAGGTCAGTCGAAGAAGTTAGTCGGAGAGAAGATATTATGGAAGCCGGTGAAGTCAAGATCAAAATGTGAAGACAAAGTATTGTAATCTCCGAAATGCTAATTGAGGAGTTTAATTGCCCTAAATCATAAAAAACAAAGCTTCTTTATGTGTGGGTGAATAAATGTTATATGAAAAATAATTTTGCGTGATGTCATCTTTCGAAAAAACAGGTTTGTGAATTCGTCCCGGTTGTTACTCTCATAGTAAATGTTTATCGGACTTTTAAATGTTTACAGATTCTGTCTGTTATATATACTGTTTCTATTACATACACTCCTCTTTTTCTTCATCAAAGACCATTATTCTGATTATCTATCAATGAAGCATTGTCTCCTCTCTTCGTTTGAAGCCTCCATTCATGTAAAAGTGTTTGGCATCCCCTCAAAATAACACATCAATAGTACCACGTCATCGTTTTCGTGCAGCTCAAGCAAAACATTGTTCATCGTAAAAGTTATATAATCAATGTCTATCGGTTTATGTCAACCAACATTTATTCATCGATAATTTGAAACTCTGCTATCAAACAACGAAAAGCAAAACATTGTTCATCGCAAAAGTTATACGCACCCTGTGTGTCGGTTTATATACATCAATATTATTATCATCAATTATTATATTCATCGGTAAGTTCATACACCGCTAGCAAACAATCATAATACTTTTTGTCTCTTTCCCCCGCTTCCCAACGCTTGAGGGGAGGGGTAATAACATGACACAGCACCGGATCAATATCGACATGGGTGTTTGTGATTCTTTTCATTACAACTTACGGTACTTGCGCAGAATCTGAACCAGACATAACTAATTGGCAGCTCGGCTTTGCTCGGAATATGACGTCAACCGCCGGTTTTCACCGCGTGTTGCTGATTATCAAAGTGTAACAACGCTACTGAAAGAAAAATAGATGTGATGCACACCAAGTTGGGGTTTGTCAGCATCCCGCGGGCCGCTCCTACTCCCCCCCCAACGAATTAAACAAATGTTATCCATTACAATCCTTTGTAATTGTTTCCATTTTTTATGTGTAACAATATAAATTTAAAAAATTAAAACACCTTAATAAATAGTTGCACTTACAACATCCACTTACTGCAAGGGTGCCCGAGAAGGAGGTACTAGAGCGTACAGCAAAGTTCCACACGATGCGCGGGTATCTTTGCTAGTATATAGATATTATCTCTTAATATTTACTTACCGTCAATTGGTTCTAAAAAATATGGCATCCAGATCCGAAAAAAAAAGTTTAAAAGTCTCAACTAATGTAGCTTTTTTTTCTTAATGTACACAGTCAAAATTCAAAGGAATATGGTACTTGAAGTTTTAAGCTTGGAAACCTGACTAAGGTGGAAAAATACTATGATTTTATAAAGTACCCACGGTTTTATTTAGACATATTTGATCCATGTGAAACTTCTATGATATTTAGGGCCCGTTTTTCCAGTTTAAAACTCCTGTTACCCTAAAAAGAAAGAAAAGAATATTATTATTATTATTATTATTATTAGTAGTAGTAGTAGTAGTAGTAGTAGTAGTAGTAGTAGTAGCAGTAGTAGTAGTAGTAGCAGTAGTAGTAGTAGTAGTAAATAGAAATAACAGAAAATTGATATAACATTCATGAATTTATCGCAATAAAATCAATAGAGTAATGTAAACTCTGCAGGGTTTAATAATATTAATCAAAAAAATTGTATATTCATACATAATAAAATAAAGGTTATTATTTCATTAATAAAACTAAAGAACATTTTATAATTTTCAAAACAAGATATCAATATTCATGAACGTAATTCAGCATTGTAGAAAATAAACAAGTACGTTAAAATATATGAATTAAAATAAATTTCGATGTGACAATACGAAGTTATGTGGAACATATCTATGTTAATTAATACACACATATATTATGCATACACATACATACACACACATATATATACATACACATATATATATATATATGACTACTTCATTTAATGAATAATTAGTATACGAAAGCATTATTTTATGTGTAAACTTTAAGTATTTACTTCAACTGTGCTCAATACATAGGTAGAACTAAGTAGTAAGTTATAAAAATATATATCGCAATTAAGCTACACAGAACATTCCGCGTTTCATCCACGCTAGGATTCATCAGGCTTATGCGAAGAGTAATAATGGACGAGATAAATGCAACTGTAGATCTCGCACATTTTGCCCACTTCAAAATAAATGTCTAACAAAAGCGTAGTTTACCAGGCCACAATATTGGCGAAAGAAAACCCGAATAACAAGAAGTATTACGTAGGTATGACTTCCCAAGGTTTCAAAACCCGACATTATGACCACAAAAGTACGTTAAAAACTAAGAAACACTGAATGAAAACAACACTAGCAAACAAATACTGGGAACTCAAAGAAAGCGGTCGTTCGCCGGTAGTCGAATGGAAAATAGTAAGACAAGCAAACGCATGTAGACACCTACACGATCCATGTAGATTATGCTTTCATGAAAATTTTCCTATCCTATACTTTAAAGACCCCCACCATCTATTACACTGCAGGAGAGAAATAGCGAACAACTGTGTACACAGGAGAGCGATACAAAATAATTTAAAAATCAACAATAACAATAGAAAATGAATAAATAAAATAAACGTAAATATACATATATATGTATATATATATGATGATTGCGACGTCTTGTCAGACGAATGCCACTCCCTCATACACCATGTGCCAAAAATGATTTTCATCGCAACCGAACCATTTAATAGACATGAGGGGGTATCTATACACAGACGATGTTACAGAGCCTTAGCTTTGTACGACAGATAAGTCTCTCTCTCTCTCTCTCTCTCTCTCTCTCTCTCTCTCTCTCTCTCTCGGTTCCAAAAAGTTGAGATCCAGCAACATACAAGATCAAGATAGCCAGCAACAAGTTAAACTGCAGACCAGCTTTATGCGGGTACTGGTCCTCCGCTTTATGTTTAAATCAGAGATTTGCTTCTCCTAGAAAGGTTGTCTTCACCACGGCTTCTCCACCCCAGCGCACATATACATACACACAAACACACACGGTGCTATTTGGCCGTTGACCCCGAAAAAGGGTTCATTCGCCCTTTGGAAGGTCTTGTTTTTAATTCTTCAGGGAGACTAGCCACCCTCCTCACCAAACAAGTCTGGTGGGGGAACCAGTTTAGTCACCGGTGACCCGACCATGAGATAGGTAGTACTGGGTTACATGGTACTAGTAGCATATGACATGACCTGACATCAAAATATATATATATAAACTAACATTATAATAAAAACAAAAAACACATTTAACTACATCTAGGTTTAAGTCAAATCACAAGATATCTACGCTGTCCGCTAAAAAAGCGCACACAAAGGAAGCGTTGAACCCAAGATCAACTGGGCCTTTGTTCTGTAAGTGCCTGTCCATTAGCTGATTAGGAAGGGAGCGGTGGAAACTAGGAATCCGATTGGCTAACCAAAAACTCAGTAGAAGGTGCGTATATAAAAATACGAGACAACCACAATTCTTCAAATCTTACTCATAGCGTGGCGGAATATTCTGTGTAACTTAATTGCCATATATAGTTTTATAAATTACTCTCTCTCTCTCTCTCTCTCTCTCTCTCTCTCTCTCTCTCTCTCTCTCTCTCTCTCTGTATGTATATATATATATATATATATGGGGGGTTGTGTGTGTGGGAGTGTATGTTATCAACAAGAAATTAAAACAGATACATTATTTAATAAAAACGAATCCGTATTTGAGAAACTGGTACCCAAACACATAGTACACAACAGAACCTCTACAATGCCAACGAAACGGTTTAACAGCGGAGATAACGTGTATTTTAGACATTTTACAACTAACGTTTCTTTTTGGGAACATGGCACGATCTTACGAAGAATCAAATCAGGAAACGTTTCTACGAGGATCAAGAAGAACCACCGCAGGACGGCAGTGAGGCAGTTGAAACTGTGTATGACTGTTTTGATACAGACCCTCCAAAAGGGATGTCAGAACCGAGACAGTCTGGCAGAAAGAGGAAGCGCACAGACCCCTTGGTGGTCTGCCCCAAAAGGAAGAAATACTGATTTTCACAACCGCCGAAATCAGCTTGGGAGGGGAGTGCTGTGGGGGAATCACCCTCCAAATGGACTGTTCTATCCATTATATAAACCATAGACCTTTTGATCCCAGGTGTGGATTAAACACCAGAGCGACCCTCCCCTGCTCGGTTACGTTTACTACTCTTTTCAGTTGTAACCTTTTTACGTTGTTGCTCCAGTAATACATTGTTTAAACTCTTGTTCTGTTTTCTTTGTGGCTTATTGCAAGCCATAACAATATGATAATTAATTCGTGCAGATTTAGAATTTATTATTATAAAGCCAATTCTCTATTGATTACTCGATTGTACCCATTGCTTTGTAGTGGTTTACAAAGTAAACAAAAAGTATGACGAGTGAAATCAGTTAGAATCGAAACCAAACATATAGTTTTCAGCATCATAAGTCCATACGCAAATAAAAACTTTAAAAAATAACGTTGTTAAACTATAAATTTATATTTGAGCATGCGTAGAAATGACACGTATAGTCGACTTACAGCTGCCAAGTTCCATTTTTTATTTTTCACCTCTAAGCAGCTATTTTACCGGCTAAAAACCTAATCAAATTTGTTCCACTGGCCCAAATCCCCTATGCGTATACGTATATCAAGTCTAAAGACTGTATACACAAAAATTAGCAGAGCAGTTTGGCTAAGACTTTTCCTCGCACGGACAGACAGATAGACAAAATCACTTATTGTTTTATATATATTAGTGAAATATGCTCCTTCTGTTAGCATATTTTCCCTTAGTATATATAACCAATGACAATATACTGCATTGAACCGTCAAAAATGGTGCAGTAACTTGAATGATGATATTTATGAAGAACAAACCTATGCTAAACTGCCTATCAAAGGAGGGGTTAATGTCTGGGAGGATGGTCTTATTGTGAGAGAAGAGATACTACACTACCTCCAAATGAGGATTTAGTACATATGAGAATAGGCTCATGAACACAAAACAGATATCACACTATCTCAACCTCAACAAGGGGGTAGTAATGCCTGGGATAATGATATCTCGTATGGAAATCACGCCAGACAAACAATAAAACTACTTGATGTAACAAAAATTACTACGTCAAGTTAAAAAAAAATAGCCAATGATAAGAGTAATATGTTTCGATCCAGAAGACAGCAGTTTGTTCCTCTTTGTCAGAAATATCGCTTGTGGAATGTAAGAATAAAAGTTAGAAAATCTACTTTAATAATGATTGAGGTTGCTGTTTTACAGGATAGCCAATAGCAATTTTAAGCAAGTTGAGCCATGAACATTCCCTGGAACTTTCTCATGCGTTCTCCCTACTACCAATTGGCAGCGTTAAACTTTTTAATATAGTTGGTTGGTTGGTTGGTTGTTTTTGTTTTACTGCATATCAACCCTTTTCGGGTTATTTAATGCCGAAGTCAAAGATTTTGAAGAAAAATTTTTAATAAAATATATTTGTTGTTTTCAAGTTGGTTTCTCTTTAACCCATAGTTGGGATCCTAACAGGTACTACCACTCCGGGTTAGAGTGAACCTGGGAGCAATGGTAATTAAAGAGTGGCTCAACACTCCCCAAAGCCCGCAAGCTGGGGACTCACCACCGAATATAGTTTAAGGTCATATCAGGGACCATTTTAATGTGGACGTGTAGTTTTTACTGACTATTTAAACTAATAGGGAATTAATTAAAATGATTGTTTAAAAGAATAAGCAAATTAGCTAGAACTTTTACTAGTTGAATGAAATTCCACGACTATATATCAAAGTTGTATTTTCTTTTTAAATAAATAGTAAAAAGCGGTTTGTAATATAAATATCAATACACAAAACATCGCAGATTCATAGGAGTATATATATATATATATATATATATATATATATATATATATATATATATATAAAGCTGAACGTGTGTGTGTGTGTGTGTGGTCACGAATGGGCGCCTATATGGTTGACTATTTTAAAAAACTGATTGGATATAATGATAGAATATGCATCGAGGATCAGGAATGTGTATTTTTGATCTGGCAGAACGGTGGTTCATAAAAATTGTGGGGTCTGCGTTCGCGCCTGGCCCCCAAAGTATGGGAAAAAATGAAAAAAAAACGTTTACAAGTGTTTTTGATATATATATATACATGAGAATACTTTGATAAGTATGTTTTAACTTAAATAGGGATGGTATAATAAAATTGTGGGGTCTGCGTTCGCACCTGTACTCCATGGAAATATGGAACAAAATTTAACAAAGACTTTTTATATCTATTTCCGTAAGTATACTTTGATAATTATGTTTCAGTTTGAAGAAATATGGTATAATAAAATTATGGGGTGTTCGTTCGCGCCAGACCTCCATAGAATGTAAATATGTCACAAAGTTTAACAAAGTTTTTTAAAAGGGGTGAGGGTCCACAATAACACCTTAACTTTAATCTTGATTCACGTTAGCTTTTATTTATTTTTTTGAGTTGAATCATATTGTATCGAATAAATTCACCTCATAAATTCACGTTCTTATTAAAGTGAAAGCCCCCCCCCCCAAAAAAAAGTCGGAACTTTAGACAATTCTCGACACAAATTTTTCATAACTCTGTTTTTTTCCTTCTCCACTTGCACGTGGAACTCTTTTGAAAATAGATAAATAGATAAATAATAAAAATAAGAACGTTACTTGTTATCGTGTCAAAAGAAGGAAAAAATCCTGCTCACGTAATTACGTGTCTTTTAAAAACATT
The DNA here is from genome assembly GCF_053919585.1 of Euprymna scolopes. Lineage (NCBI taxonomy): Eukaryota > Metazoa > Mollusca > Cephalopoda > Sepiida > Sepiolidae > Euprymna > Euprymna scolopes. The sequence goes on from NC_136483.1 coordinate 183,824,714, forward strand.
TACATAACCTTTTTATTTTTATTTATATATCTGTTTAAGCTTTTTTTGTCAGTGTACTAGAAGGAATTCAGTTGATTACAACCCTTTCTGCGTGTTGTTTACATTACAATAGTACAAGCTGGAATCCGACGGGGCAATACTACACCGTTCAATACTGTAAAACTGAAACGAAGTTGTTCTGCTTGAAAAGGGCGCCATTCTCTTCTTATTCATATTTATATCGATTCTTTGCTTAAAAAAACTAAAGTAATTACGTGTTTACTTTTTTAATATCCCATTTTACTGTTTCGGATTATTTTACTAAAGTAAGTAAAGCTTCATTATTTTTCAAAACTGTTTTTGTTTCGTTGTTTTTCGATATTTCGTCCATATTATTTAGTAAGAGTGTTTAGCAGAAAAGCCAACAAACGACTACCCGAAAAAATATATATATACAAGAAATAAATGTTACTATAGTCAATAAAAGTTCAGTTCGTGTTTTTTTTGTATTTTTGAAATAGTTTTAATGCTCTTTACTGGAAATAATTTTTGCGAACCGAAATTAAAACTAAATTTGAGGCGATAACTACTTAAATGAATTTTTATATAAACTACACATGCCATAATCGAATATTCCTCAAGCACAATATAACGGAAAACATTAAAATATGTTTATAAATATTCCTTACGTTGACGGAACTCTCTTAAATTGTTAACACCGAATGCTCAAGTGCCCCTCCTTCAAATTAAAAACGGGGCTCTCCATTTCAAAGTCGCTACCATTTTGATGTTTTTTTAAGCCGGTTAGTGAATTAAAAAAAAATTTTTTTTTTGTTTACAAACTACTTAAAAATACAAATCAATGAACTTTTCTACCATAAAAGTAACTTTTATTGACTATGGTAACATTTATTTCTTGTATATTTATATTATTATATATATAACATTTTCTCTTTGTAAGGAAACATCATTTTGTTGGTCACTCTTGGTTACGAATTGGAAACAAAGCTGATATAAAAAATATTTTTTCCCGGAAATTATCTTTACTTTAATCATATTTCGCCTAGGGTAAAATTTTTGAGTATCAAAACCTATCTCTTTACAAACCCCTCCTTTTCATAACCTATTATATTTTCATCAATCACAGTCCATTTTCTGTAAGCTGTTTTTGAACCCAGTCAACGACGTGTACTTCTGCTATATATATATATATATATGTATATATATATATATATATATATATATATATATATATATATATATATATATATATATATATATATATATATACTCAAGCACGTCTTATTGAACACGATTTGGCTCTTCTTTTTTCCGATTTTGTTGGATAACGTTTCAATTCGCCGAGCGGTCTTTTTTTATTTCTGCTGGCATGTTGTATATTATAGCGCCCAGTAATAGTTGTGCGGCCTAATTCTTCTCAAGCGCTTTTAATCGGTGCACCCGATCATCGTCAGAAGCGATTGTTGTTGTTGTTGTTGTTGTTGTTGTCATTTTATTTATTGGGGCTCGCAGTATTTATAGTTATTTCTATTTTTTATTGGCTATAAAGGTGGGTGCAGGATGTTGTAGAGGCGGATTATTTTATTTTTAATTTTTATTTTCTTATTTCATATTTTATTTATTTAGTTAATTTACTCTTAGTTATTGAATACAGTTAGTATATTTCTCCCGATATTAAATGAGATCCGGTTAATAAGTAGTTGTATGCTTTTAATTAGTACGTCTTCTATTATATATATATATATATATATATATATATATATATATATGGGTGTGTGTGTGTGTATATATATATATACACACATATATATATATAAATATATAAGTAATAGTGTCTAGGTGTGTATCTGTGTGTCTGTGTGTCTGTGTGTTTGTGTGTCTGTGTACATTTCCCTACGCAATATCTCTGTCAATTTTTAGTCTACAGGCTCGAAATTTGATATATAGGGTGCTAAGATTTGGGATAAATCTTTGTAATCCGTTTTCGGCCAGAAATTTGGCTATTACGGGGTCAAAGTTCAACGATTTAATCTTTGCGAACTCTACCAAACTCCTCCACCAATTTTGGGTCGAAACATTTGAAATTTTAGATATAGGTTTCTTGCACATGGATCTAACTTAATAACTTGATTTGAGCTCCAAACAATAAACGATAAGGGGTCATAATAGGGGTCAAAGTTTAAAAAATTGACCGCTTTTTTTGTTTGTTCCAAGTACACCTCCTGGGCAACGCCGGATGAAATGCTAGCATATATATATATGATATGAATATATGCACACACATTCATAATTTCCTTCCCGTTATGGGTAGGATTTTAACACGGTTTCCTTTTCACTTACGTATGGTCTATGATCGTTTTCTTCTTCTGCATTTTTCCTTTTAATATCCTGAGGATGTCCCCTGCAATAAGGGACGAAACGTTGATCACCATTTTATAAATTCATTCGGTTTTTCTTTTTTCAAAACATATCCATCTATCTATCTCTATCTATACACTCCTATGAATTCGTTTTTCTTTTGTGTGTATCGCTATTCATACTAAAAATCTTCTGTTCTATTTATTTAAAAAGAAAATACAATTTTCTTATATATGGCTTGTGGAATTGCATTCATCTGCAAAAGATCTAGTTTATTTGCATATTCTTTTAAACAGTCATTTTAATTAATTCCCCATAAGTTTTTTCGGTTTTCTTATGGGATGATTATCTTTAGTTAACTATTACGTGTAATTATATTCATGCAGATATTCTACATGATTTATACTTGCATAATATTTGCGTAAACTCTTTACAGTAAACGAAAAATTGTTTCCATATATATTTATGTATACTTATATAATTTTGGTTTTATTTATTAGTCTACCCATCTATATATCTATTTCCCTACACAATAACTCTGTCAATTTTTAGTCTACAGACTCGAAATTTGATATAGAGGGTACTGAAATTTGGGAACATCTATGTGATCGGTTTTCAGCCAGAAATTTGGCTTTTAAGGGTCAAAGTTCAACGATTTGACCTTTGAAAACTCTCCCTTACTCCTCCGACAATTTTCGGTCTAAAGACTTGAAATTTTAGATATAGGTTGCTTGGGCATGGATCTAACTTAATAACTTGATTTGAGCCCTAAACAATAAACGTTAAGGGGTCATAATAGGGGTCAAAGTTAATAAAATTGACCGTTTTCTTTTCTCAGCATACACCTCCAAACACCCGGGCAACGCCGGGAACCCATGCTAGTCTATCTATCTATCTATCTATCTATCTATCTATACTCCTATAAATTCGTTTTTCTTTTGTGTGTATTGATATTCATATTGAAAACCCCTTTCTTCTATTCATTCAAAAAGAAAATACAATTGTCTTATATATGGGTTATAGAATTGCATTCACTAGCAAAAGATCTAGCTAATTTGCATATTCTTTTAAACATTCATTTTAATTAATTCTCTATTAGTTTTTTTAGTTTTCTTATGGGATGATCATCTTTAGTTAACTATTACGTGTAATTATATTCATGCAGATATTCTACATGATTTATACTTGTGTAATATTTGCGTAAAAAGCTTACAGTAAACACAAAATTGTTTCCATATATATTTATGTATGCGTATATATTTTTGATTAATCTATCTATCTATCTATCTATCTATCTATCTATCTATATATATATATATATATATATATATATATATATATATATATATATACATATATATATAAACTGACAGTGTCTGTGTGTCTGTGTACATTTCCCTACGCAATAACTCTGTCAATTTTAAGCCTACAGATTCGAAATTTGATATAGAGGATTATGAGATTTGGAAAAATCGATGTGATTGGTTTTCAGACAGAAATTGGGCGATTAAGGGGTCAAAGTTCAACGATTTAACCTTTGAGAACTCTACCAAACTCCTCCTACAATTTTGGGTCTAAACACGTGAAATTTTAGATATAGGTTCCTTGAACATGGATCTAACTTAATAACTTGATTTGAGCCCAAAAACTAAATAGTAAGGGGTCAAAAAAGGAGTCAAAGTTAAAAAAATTGACCTCTGTGGTCTCTACCAAATTACTCAGACAATTTCTGGTCAAAATATGAAATTTTACGTAAAGGGTATCCAGAGATAGGGCAAGCTTTTTCATCGATTTGGGTCGAAAATTTTTAGTTACCAATATATAAATGTATGTATGTATTTATGTATGTATGTATGTATGTATGTATTTTGCATGTCCGCCTTAAACGTTCAATAGAGGCGACGGATTTTTCCCAAGATCAGTAGCGTTTTGACGTTCGACCTTTCATACGACAAATATCGAAAAACTGGCTAAAAACATTAACATCTTCTTCTTCAACTAGACACTTTTCTACAGGGGGGGGGTCACTTTTTTCGCCGATATTTTTAAAAGTTATCCTCTCCTTTAGATTGTCTAGCTTTAATTTTAAAAAAGTCGGTTTGACGGTGGTCGTAACAGCATAGACGTTAGGTTTTTACCCCGTTCTTTTCCTCCTTCGCGGTACGGGTTCGAGCCTGCCTTCCTACTTTCACATTTTCTTTTTGTTGTTCAACAGACATATCAAAACACCCGGGCAACGCCGGGCTGAAATGTTAGTATATCTATAATAGTGAAAGTGTATGTGTGTCTGTGTACATTTCCCTACGCTACTGCCAATTTTTAGTCTACAGACTCGAAGTTTGAAATACAGGGTACTGAGATTTGGAAACATCTATGTGATCGGTTTTCAGCCAGAAATTTGGCTATTAAGCGTCAAAATTCAACGATTTGACCTTTGAGAACTCTACCAAACTCCTCCGACAATTTTCGGTCTAAACACTTGAAATTTTAGATATGGGATCCTTGGACTTGAATCTTACATAATAACTTGATTTGAGCCCCAAACAATACACGTTAAGGGGTCATAATAGGGGTCAAAGTTTAGAGGGTTTTTTTCTTTGCTCAGCATACACATCCAAACACGCGGGCGGCGCCGGGCTGAAATGCTTGTATCTATAATATAAAGTTGAGTGTCTGTGTGTGTGTGTGTGTGTGTGTGTGTGTGTGTGTGTGTGTGGTCACGAATGGACTCCTATATGTTTGACCATTTTAAAAAACTGATTACCTATAATGATAGAAGATGTATCGAGGCACAGGAATGGGTATGTTTGATCTGGCAGAACAGTGGTTCATAAAAATTGTGGGGTCTTCGTTCGCGCCTGGTCCACAAAGTATCGTAATAAAAAATTAAAAAAAAAAAAACGTTTACAAGTGTTTTTGATATAGATGTACGTAAGAATACTTTGATAAGTATGTTTTAACTTAAATAGGGATGATATAATAAAATTGTGGGGTCTGCGTTCGCACCTGTCCTCCATAGAATGGAAATAGGCACAAACTTTAATAAAGACTTTTTATATCTATCTACGTAAGTATACTTTGATAATTATGTTTCAGTTTGAAGAAATATGGTATAATAAAATTATGGGATGTTCATTCGCGCTTGACCTCCATAGAATGGAAATATGTCACAAAGTTTAACAAGTTTTTATTTTTTGTATAGATCCACAGAATATTGTGATAAGTGTTTCAGTGTGAACAGGTATGGTATAAATAAGTATGGGGTTTATCTATATGATTTTTACTTTCAACATATTTTGATGTGGTTTTGTTACATCCAAATTCGAAGCTATCTCTTTACAACCATTCCTTTTCATAACCTATCATACTTTCATAAATACGAGTCCATTTTCTGTACGCTGTTTTTGAACCCAGTCAACGACGGGTACTTTTGCTAGTATATATAGCATTTTTTCTTTTATGCACGTTTCATTGAATAGCACAGACAACTATTGCTTATTTTTCTTGTTATCCTCCTTTTCTCTTTGTCGGACCATTTTCCGAACTTTTTTTTCGAGTAAAACGTTCGGAAAATAGTCCGATAAAGTAAAAAGGAGGATAACGAGAAAACTAAGCAAGAGTTTTCTGTGCTACTTAATGAAACGCGCATATATATATATATATATATATATATATATATATATATATATATATATATATATATATATATATATATATATATATAAAATATGGAAATAGTATTCCGACAAAATAGAGAAATAAGAGGAACAAACCGTATTATTACTAATACGGTTTGTTCCTTTTTATTATTAATAAAAATTAATAATTTTATTATATCATAATTAGGATCATTTAATTCATTTTTATGTAAATTATAAAATTATTAATTCCATCTACATACTAACTAACTAATGAATTAATTTTATTCAAACAATTTTCACTGCATAAATATATGCAAATAATAGGGGGGAAATAAGTTCAATCCAGCGACTGACACCCTTTCTAACTCAACAATGAACAACATATGCAAATAATAAATAAAATATTTATCAATATTCAAATTTTATTTTTAGCTGCAATATTTTAAGTCTAAAAAATTCTTATTTTTTACTTTACTAGAATATCTTGTTCTTTACTTTTCCAGGTTGAATTTCTTGTCCTTTACTTTTCCAGGTTTAATAAAATCTTAAGAATATTATTTTTCATGCGCGCATTTTTCCATATAATATATATATATATATATATATATATATATATATATATATATATATATATATATATATATATATATATGTATATATATATATGTCTTGTATATATAAAAATAAGAAGTGAGAAATAAAATATATTCGACACACGCTTTTAACCTAACCCTAACACTAAAACAGTTTAGAATTGCATCCGCGAACTGACACTCCTGAAAATTACTGATGATAGCAGTGGTTGGTTTCTGGATAGTAACAATTTGCAGAATAATTCATGTAGAGTGGGCTGCAATATGAGATTAATTTATTAAAAAAATTTGATGCGGGATATCAAAATGAAGCACTAGACTGAAAAAGTGTGTTCGTTGTGGGAGTCAGTTTTTACTTGAAACATAATTGCATACAGAAACGGAAATTGCTAATATCAAATAACGGTGTGCCTATTCATTTTCCATCTTTTTTTAAATTTTATTTCAAAGCGTATCCGTTGGTAATTCATATAGAATACGTCCGGTGTCGTGGACGCGTGCCCTGAAGATAATATAGAGCAACTTTTGGCTTTGGGGGGGGGGTTGTTTTTTGATTTGTTGAATGTTTTCCCGCTTTTTAAGACCAGCCACTCGATTTAAACAATTAAAGAGATTGTCAGTTAAAAGATGAATGACAGCATAAGAGGATGGAAAACAGTTAGTGGTATAGGGAAAAATTTGATTATCTAAATAGATGGCCTCAACAAGTATTTGGTAACATTGTACTTGAAGACGACCACGGAATCACGGAATAGTTTTACAAAGAAGTCATCGATTATAAAGGCTAAAAGCTTCATGATATAGATACATTGTCATATGAATTACGAATAATATTATGAGAATATTTAGATTATAAATTGAATGCAAAACATTTATTAGTTATGATAAACGTTTATGACATATCACATTTCGGCGAACATCCATTGGCCTTCATCAACCGCGACGGGATTGGGAATGTTGAGTCTTGTAACTGTAATGTTGTTGTCTCACTACGTTTTGGCAAACTTATCCTCTTGTCTGCTTTGGGTAGAATTGAAAACGATGTCTTCAGACAATGCACACCTGGAGCAATAAAGCCTCAACGCCTCTATCCAATATGCCATAGGGGCTTGAAAAGCGATCAAGGTTGGATTTTATGGTCTTATAGATCCACTTTTGTGTACTTATCTGTCCTTTCGTTGAATGGTCCTTACCGAATGGTATTATATATTATTTTTTAATCCTTTGAGATGAAGCTTATTTATATTTTGTGCATTCATTTTATTGCAAACAATTTTCCTCACTTTGTTGTTTCACCACGTTTCGGCCAACTCATCCTCTTCCCTTTTCAGGTGGTTAACCGCGATGGGATAGGAATGCTGAGGTTTGTAACTGTATTCGTAGTAATTACTGACTTCCATACTAGTTGTTGTCTCAGCACGTTTTGGCCAACTAATCTGTTCTACAAATGGAAAGTTCATGATCAGTTGACTTACGAACAATATTGTGAGATGATTTGAAATAATGAATGCAATGCAAAATATATTATCTACGAGTCCGGTTGATGATTGACATTAGATTTGAAGGTGATTAGACGGCAGTCAACAGGGACGCAATCCCGCGATAACGTATTCCACATAAAAGAAGTCAATGATAAAAATAATCTGTGTATTTTGAGCAGCTTTATTTGCAATGTTCTACAGCTTCGTCCGTTTTCCTAGATCGTGACCAGCAGATGCCTTTTACGAACTACTCGCTGCATCTTTTTTAACGCTTTGTTAAAATGGCGATGCTCATTTCCATGAATCATCTGGGTTGTCCGTAGTTTATCAACTTTAGTAGAGCTTTTGTTAGATCAAACGTTTCGTCTTCTATCTGTATAATCTAATAAGAATAGAAGTGTGCGGTAAAGGTAAATATTAAAATAAGTCATACTAATGAAATATCACCATATATATATATATATATATATATATATATAAACAAAGGTTGCAAAAATTTGTGCTTTTGTATAAGTTGTATCGCCTGAAGAGGTCTCTAGTACTGGTAACTAACAGACCGAAACATGCTTATGATAGTGTAGCAACATGGTACTGATGATGTAAAAACAAAGAGTATATATATATATATATATATAAATATATATATATATATATATATATATATATATATATATATATATATATATATATATATTTCAATGAAACGAGTATAACGCGGATCAAATGGCACCACGATGGAAAAAAACTAGAAGGGAGGTGGTCAAAGTTCCCCGAAGAAATTTAATGTTTTTAACTATTCCTTCCGCAGGCATAAGGAAGGTTACGAATCACGACGGAGACAGGATGCAAAATTTTAAAACGACTTTTAGAATCCACTATAAAACAATAACAAAGTGCTATTCTGATGTATTCTTTATATTATTTTTGATACGAGATTTGTATTTATCATACAAAAATACATTTGATCAGCACTTTCTTATTGTTTTTGTTTTCGTGCAATAAAAATAAATCAGCTTTTTGCTTTGTATCGGATATTTATTGCATCAACTGTATATATATATATATATATAAAATATAATTTTAGTCATTTTATATATATATATATATATATATATATACATACATACATATATATATATATATATATATATATATATATATATATAATGCTTTTTATACAAACATAATCGGTTACGGATGTGCATACATGTTTCTGTTGTAATTCTTTTCAGAGACAGGTATCTGTGAAAAGATGCCCTGCATTAATATTAGTATATTAATATTAGCATCGTTAATAAAGTATATTAATAATATACTTTATATAGTAAGAAATCATAAATATATAGGATGACGTTGATTAGTATGCACAATACAGCAACAGTATGGATGTACAATATTTTATTTAGATTGTGATACAATACCGGATTTATTCTGTTTTTAAAAAAATATGAGTACGAGTTGAACAAGATAGACACCGCGGTGTAAAAACAAGCTGGACCACGTGAGGTCAGGGAAAAGAAAATTAAACAGGACGTGCGTCGCAGGAGTAATTAACACTTGAAATATAATTAATTAAATATGCGAAAGGAAATTCTAAATATCGAATAACGGTAGAAAGGCTTCATTTTCTTCCAAAGAAAATCCGTTACGCATGCTTATGGAATACTTGCAGTGCCGCGGACACGTGCCCCGAAAAGAACACACGAAGTTGTTTTCGTTAGTTTTGCCGTCTCCCGCCATTTCCTCTCTTGTTTGCGATAGCACGTGGCTTAGACTGGTGTTTGAATATCTCGCACGTCGCCTATCGTCCGTATTACATTATTTATATTTTTCCAACAATTATAAATGAAATGGATGCAATACTAGTTAAACCTTTCTTTTACTAAGAATTCGCCATTTATAAACGCCCAAAGGCCACTGGAGGATAAGAGTTAAATGAGTGACAGTGATTGTTAATGTTAATTCTAATTGAACGGAAGTAAAATGGGCGACTAAACGAAAATTTATTTACATTAGACTTGAAAATTACCATATTGTAATCTGTTCGGAAGCAGCTCAGCAGTAACCTGTTTTATTTTATTTTTATTTTTTTTCTGCTTCCTCATGAAGACAATGTTTCTCTTTAGGAGAACAAAGTTTGAGACGTTGTTGGTGTTTAATATGTGTACATTACAGCTCAATTTAAAGATATATTCTGGATCAGATAAAAATTGTCTCACTGTATGAGAATCTTTTTTAAAATTTATTCACTTGCAGGCCGTCTGACGTTGTCCAGTTGTAAAATACGCTTAAATATGATATTTTAATCATTGCAGATTTCGTATTTTTATTTTTCTTATTATTGTAGAGCAAATATGATTTGAGAATTTCAAAAAAGATTCATGTGCCATCAGCTAGAATCGAACTCAAAGCATTCAGCTTTTCAGCCTTTGTCGTTATCGTCTGATTATTGCAAGATAGTTGAAAAAATCTAAAAAGTTAGCAAATCCAAGCTAAAATTGTATATGTATGCATGCTCTGAAGTTAGTCAGTTTACCCTTGCCAAGGTAATTTTTTTTTAATTTTCAGATATTTTTACAAACTGAAAACCAAGTCGAAAGTTTTCCAGAGGTCCAAATACACTATGGAAAGTGAAAAATTATCATTTGGTGTGATCTTGTGTCAGTAAACTGCCTCGTATATAAAACAATTTCCCTATATCCTGAGTAACTGTATATAAAAGCTAAAAACTACTCGGAGACGAGAGTTAATGTGATCAATAGATTATCCGCTAAATGACGAATAATATGATGAAAGGATTTACAGTGATGGATGACATAAACACAGTGTAATTACTTATGATGAATACAAATCTCGTATCAAAAATCATACAAAAAATACATCATCTTTGATATTGTTTTTGCTTTTATGTAATAAAAAATAACTTCTTGTATCGGATGTTTATTGCACACACTGTATATAATACTGAACATAAATTCTCATCTCAAAATTAAAAAAAATTAAAGTTTAACAAAAATAAAATCTACAATAGTAAATATATATAATAGATCATATAAAATTTAGTTAAGTAATAAAGTAAGAATAGTAGTAATAATTTATATACCACATCATAATTAGGATGATGATAGTAATATGCTTATTTTATTTAAAAACCTTATATCTATCAATCTCTATCTCTCTCTCTCTCTGTCTCTCTCTCTCTCTCTCTCTCTCTCTCTCTCTCTCTATATATATATATATATATATATATATATATATATATATACAAACGTGAGTGTGCGTTTCTTTAAAACAAATATACGTAAAGAATGTATATATTCAATAAATCTATCTTAAAATGGCAACAATTTATTAAGCTCAATGAAAATGGATTTATACTTATCAAACATATGAAAATCGCCGAAATAGACACTTAATTCACATTCATATTGTTTAAATTACTACGTCTTACACGTGTTTCATTGAAAAACATAAACGAAACAAATCAGGAGTTTTATATTAGGTCATCAAAGACAAAAATACGCTGAAATCTATTTTGATTACTTTAGAGTTCTTATTCTCTATTGATTATTATTATATCTTACTTAATATATAATAAAGGCTGCTCAGCGTGGCCTGGTCGGAAACGATTAATTTATGTAGATTGTGTATTAATTATTGTAAATGTACACATCTTTATTGTTTATTATATTGTATCCAATATATATTAGTCATTCTAAAAGTTTACGAAAAAAATTATAACATAGGGGCAATCAGCTAGAATCGAAACCGAAATATTGAGCGCTGCAGCCTTAGTCATCGCCGTTGATTGATCGTCAGATGGATATGAATTAGGTAAAACAGAAATCACCTCAATATATATATATATATATATATATATCTTCAGGTTTTTACTAATTGCCAGTCTTACCAAATATATGTATATATCTATAATATAAAGCTGAATGTGTGTGTGTGTGTGTGGTCACGAATAGGATCCTATATGGTTGACTATTTTAAAAAACTGATTACATATAATGAAAGAAGATGCATCGAGACACAGGAATGGGTATGTTTGATCCTGCAGAACGGTGGTTCATAAAAATTGTGGGGTCTGCGTTCGCGCCTGGTCCACAAAGTATGGAAATAAAAAATTAGAAAATAAAAAAAAAAAACGTTTACAAGTGTTTTTGATATAGATGTACATAAGAATACTTTGATAAGTATGTTTTAACTTAAATAGGGATGGTATAATAAAATTGTGGGGTCTGCGTTCGCGCCTGGCCTCCATAGAATGGAAATAGGCACAAACTTTAATAAATACTTCTCATATCTATCTGCGTAAGTATACTTTGATAATTATGTGTCAGTTTGAGAAAATATGGTATAATAAAATTATGAGGTGTTCGTTCGCACCTGACCTCCATAGAATGGAAATATGTCACAAAGTTTAGCAAGGTTTTTTAATATAGATCCACAGAATATTGTGATAAGTGTTTCAGTGTGAACAGGTATGGTATAATAAATTCAGTGTGAACAGGTATGGTATAAAAAATTATGGGACTTATCTATTTTATTTTTACTATCATCATATTTTGCTTTAGTTTTGATACCTCTAAATTCGAAGCTATCTCTTTACAACCCTTCCTTTTAATAACCTATCATACTTTCATAAATCAGAGTCCATTTTCTGTAGGCTGTTTTTAATACAGTCAACGACGGGTACTTTTGCTAGTATATATATATATATTTATAGTCATTGATATATATATATATATATATATATATATATATATATATATATATATATACTAGCATTTTCGCCCGACGTTGCCCGGGTGTTTGGGTGTGTCTGTTGAGCAAAAAAAAAAGTGCTAGTGGAAAGGTAGGCTTGAACCCGTACCGCGAAGGAGGAAAAGAACGAGGAAAAAACCTGACCTCTATGTTGTTACGGTCACTGGAAGTGACATTTTTTTAAAATTAAGGCTAGACAATCGAAAGGAGTGGATGACTTTCAAAAATATCGGCGAAAAAAGCCCCTCCCCCTCTGTAGAAAAGTTCCCAGTTGAAGGTGAAGATATTAATGTTTTAGCCGATTTTTCGATATTTGTCGTCTGAAAAGTCGGACTTTTAAGCGATACTGATCTTGGTAAAATCCGTCTCCTTTGTCGAAAGTTTTCGGCAGACATGCAAAAATACATACATTTATATATCGGTAACTAAAAATTTTCGATACAAACCGATTAAAAAGCTTGCCCTATTTCTTAATACCCTTTATGTCAAATTTCAAATGTTTATACCAGAAGTTGTCTGAGTAACTTTGGTAGAGACCGCAGAGGTCAAATTTTTTTAAACTTTGACCCCTATTATGACACCTTAAAATGTATTCTTTTGGGCTCAGATTAAGTTATTAAGTTAAGTCCATGTCCAAGCAACCTATATCTAAAATTTCAAGTGTTTAGACCCAAAATTGTCGGAGCAGTTTCGTAGAGTTCTCCAAGGTCAAATCCTTGAACTTTGGCCCCTTAATCGCCAAACTTCTGGCCGAAAACCAATTACATCGATTTTCCCAAATCTCAGTACCCTGTATATTAAATTTCGAGTCTGTAAACTTAAAATTGACAGAGTTATTGCGAAGGGAAATGTACACACACAGACACACAAACAGACAGATACACAGATACGTTCACCTTTATAGATATACTAGCATGGATGCCCGGCGTTGCCCGTGTATTTGGAGGTGTATGTTGAGCAAAAAAAAGTGAACGTGTCTGTGTATCTGTCAGTATGTGTATCTGTCTGTCTGTGTGTCTGTGTGTGTACATTTCCCTATGCAATATCTGTCAATTTTAAGTTTACAGAATCGAAATTTGATATACTGGGTACTGAGACTCGAAATTTTATATACAGGTACTGAGATTTTGACTATTGTATTTATTTGCTTTCCCACGAATCAGCCAATTTCTAATATAAATATTTGAAATTTTACATAAAGGGTATTCAGAAATAGGGCACGCTTTTTAATCGGTTTGGGTCGAAAATTTGAGCTGTGAAGGAGTCAAAGTTAAAAAGATTTTACTTTTACGGTGTCTAGCAAACTACTCAGCCAATTTAGGGTCTAAACGTTTGAAATTTATACATAACAGGTAATCAGACATGAGACAAACATTTTAATTAGTTTTGCGGCGAAAATTTGGCTGCTAAAAGGTCAAAGTTGAAAGAGTTGATCTTTCCATATTCTGCCAAATTCCTCCACCAATTTAGCGTCTAAAGACTTTAAAATTTAGATGTAGGTCAACTGGACATGGGTAAACTTTTTATTTTTATTTGAGACCAAAATAATAAATATTAAGGGGTCAAAATTGGGGTCAAATTTTAAAATAATGACCTCTGCGGTCTCTACGAAATTACTCAGACAAATTTTGGTCTAAAAATTTGAAATTATGCATGAAGTGTATTCATACGTAGGGCAAGTTATGAACAATACATAGGGCCGGGCTGAATTGCTTGTATATATGTATTTGCACATGCGCACAAGAACAGTGTGTCAATTAAACGATAAAAAAACAGCTCACAAAAAATGTAATTCTTTGGCCCGTTTCGCTCTGTAACTTTGCGTCTCGGAGGAGATGTAGTTTAGAAAAACATGGAGATAGACACACACAGCGACACAGTGAATTATAAATTACTAGCAGGGGTGCTGGGCGTTGCACGGTAATAAATTATGCTTAAATGAAGTATATTAATTAGCGCTCATTTCGTATTAGATATTATATATTAAATTATTTCATATTATACTGCATCTAATATAGAGCCATGATTTCAAAGTAAAATAAAAAATACTTTAGTGGCATCAGCTACAATCGAAACCGACACCTATTGGTCAAAACTATGTCTACAAGTTAAGCAAAGACCGAACTTTATTTATTGTATTTATTTGCTTCTCCACGGATACAAAATGTGACAAAAGGTCGTTTTTAATGTGAGGGCAAAACCAGCTCACCAAAAGAAGGGCAAAAGAGGCACTCTGGTATTAACCAAAAATAATAATTGTTTTAGCATAGAGGGGTTTTCCTCCATTGACCGAGGACAAATTAACTTAAGTGTAGCATCAGAACAAATACTACACTTTGATCGTGGTCCGAAGGTTAAGGACCTAGGAGTGAGAATTTTATTTATTATAAGTTAGCTTCCATGACAATAATGTTTTTTTTTTTATATGATAGACAAAGTACAAGCAAGGGCGGTCGCGCAGTTCGCAAAGTTTATACAGGGTGTCCCAAAAGAAGCTGATGGTTAAAAAAAATTCATAACTTTTTTAATTTTTATATTTTTCTTTTATTTTTTCAGATCATCTAGAGTAACCCTTCTACGTCATTATTAGTTGTTACACTACCGACGATTGGATATATATATTGTAGAGTCGTATTTTGAGTTGAATGAGTCAATATCAGAAACTCAAAGAGAATTTCGATGAAACTTCAACAGAAGAAATTCCCCTACTCCCAATGCAATAAAACCAACCACAATAAATGCCCTTAAAACAATATAGAGGAGGAAATTAGTGCCATAAGCCCTGAAACATTAAATGATGTGCTGGGCAATGCCCTGCAGAGAGCACAAAAGTGTGAAAATAAAAATGGTGGACACTTGAGTAACATCATTTTTCATAACTAAAATTGGACCTTGTGAAAAACACGCCCTTGATTAAGTTGTGTAAATAAAATTAGAATAAATAGATTATGATATCTTACTATATCTCAAAATATTAGGGAGAAGTTCATCTACCCACATGTAAAAATTGGTAAGCATAACTCAGATATTGAGGAAGTGAATCAAATTTAAAATTCGTCAGCTTCTTTTGGGGCACCCTGCATATATATATATATATATATATATATATATATATATATATATATATATTGGGGCGTGTGTGTGGGTGTGTGTGGGTGTGTGTGCACCCTTTGTCTTCGTTAACACGTGTATTTAGAAGAGAAGAAATGGTATACTTATACTCTGTCATGTGGTAGTCATCTGCGTCGACAAAGATAAGTATTACCAAAAAGTGTGGTTGGTTCTACACAAAGCCTTCACCACTATAAACAAATCATTTGTGAAGATTTCCGAGGAACTTAATTGCTGTGGCAGGAGCTCATACGTTGAAATCAACGAGAGGGTCATATATATATATATATATATATATATATATATATATATATATATATATATATATATATATATATATATATCGTTACTGAGCATCCTAAATCAAAATATATATCTATTTTTTATTCACAATATTTTATTGTGTCTTACATTACACGTGTTTCGTTGGTAAAAACACTAAACAACTTTTCAGAAGCAGTTTATATGCTTCTCGAAAAAAAAGTTAGAGATAGTTTTCCTTGGACTAAAGAGGATAAAATTGGGTGAAAAGAAATGGAAATCCTTAAAAAATCAGAAGATTCACAAAAAACTTATCAAAAAATGCCCACATAACATTTAAAGCGCCATATTAAATTCTTTTATACATATATATATTTATGTAAGATTAATGTGACAAAACCCCAGTAGTAAATTAAGTTAAGAAATTAAACGAGAGCGTAATATTTATTTATATACATGTTTATGAAAATCAGAACAACATTGGTACCGTCGGTTTCAAATTCAAAAAGTGATTTACATTTGGTCGCCAATATCAGAGTTTTTATATATTGTTTTAAATTTAATTTAATTCAATTTCAAATAAGCAACATATTATGTATTACTCAGAAAATATAGGGTATTTTTTATTTATTTATTTATTTGCGGACTAATATCCTCATTTTCAAGTTGTTATTTCACAACTTTCAGCTAACTATTCATCTAGCATTCGTCAGATTATAAACCGCGACCTGATAGGATTGCTGAGTCTCGTAACTGTATCCTCACTAATTACTGCCTTCCATAGTTGTTGTCGTCTCACTACCTTTTGGCCAACTAAACCTCTGGCTTGCTTTGGGTATGATTGAAACCGCTATCTTAAGACAATGCTCACCTGGAAATCCAACCTTGATTACCCTTCGGGGCCCATGGCGCAGTGGATAGATCTGTTAAATCTCTACAGTTCCATACATTTTCTAAACTTTTATTGAAAAATCAATTCAAGTAGTAGAGCTGACATCTATTCAATATCGCCGCCTTCAGTCTCAATCACCGCCTCAATATGGGTCCGGAACTGGAGCCATGCTTTTTATAATAGTAAGGACAAATAAATTCGGGAGCTCGGCGAATACTCGGCGACAAGTCGTAATCAGGCTGGCTTTGGTGTCGTGTGACCTCATGTTGGTGATGTTTTCGAGTTCAGGTCGGAGGAAGAGAAGGGCAGTGAGAGAAAGGTACACAGTTGTAGCTCTCCTTCTGGAGCCAAGCCCGAGTCTCTTTGAACTTGCAGGCCGGCATCGAGTCTTGCTGCTACACCCAGTGTCTGCCAGTGGCCACCTGATTGCACCAGGGGAGACCACACTCTTCAGCACATCTAAGTATACTTTGGTGTTAACTTTCAAGCCGACTTCGAAGATGTATTGCCCTCATTTGAAACCACACCAAAGACCATAACCGTCGCTGGAAACTTTTTCATTACTCTGGGGACGTCCCTTTTATTTGTGGCAAGCCAGCAATGCATTTTGATGGTCATGTTTTCATAACTTGGATCGGTGGAGAGCATGAGTTGTACAGCGGCACATCTCCGATCCCGCTCGTAGAACATTGATTTCACTTTCAGACATGATAAAAAGCGCCTATCGCTCTTGGGTGTGTACACAACTGGCAACTACTAAATGGTCTGCAATAATAATGAAACCGGTTTTTATAAAACAGAAATGGAATCATGTCCTCTTTGGGGCAACAATTTTATCGTCCCAGTATATATATATATATATATATATATATATATATATATATATATATAGTAAGTTCTGAAAATATGTATTGCCATTAAGCTACAGAGAATATTCCGCGTTTCATTATCGTGAGAATTCGTCAGGCTTATGCCTGAAGCAAAGTTTCCAACCACGGTTATGGTCTTTGGTGTGATTTCAAATGAGGGCAACACTTCTTCGATGTCGGCTTGAAAATTAAAACCAAAGTGTACCTGGTGCAATCATGCATAAGCCTCACGAATTCTCATGAGAATGAAACGCGGAATATTCTGTGTAGCTTAATTGTTACACATATTCTTTGTAACTTACCACCTAGCTCTATCTATGTATAAAGAACTGTTGAAGTAAATACTGAAAACTTATACGCATAAAAGTCTATCTTCGTATATTAATTTATGTGATTAAATGAAGTAATCATATATATATATATATATATATATATATATATATATACGCTCAAACACACACACATATATATAGATGTATGATAAGAATAATAACATTAACGTAAGTAGGGAACGAAACGATTATGATAAAAGAAGTGTTTATGAGGTTACATGCGTTTTCCTGTCATTTTCCCTACATGTTTCGACAAGCTTCAAATGTTCTCCATTGCATGAAACATGCTCGAATTTGCTTATGCATAAATAAATCGTCATTTGCAAAGAATAAAGACGTCTACGAAACGAAGAATAAAAGGAAATAAAGAAAAATATAATAATAGCCAAAAGAATAATAATAGCCTATACGAAATTAAACAGTTTTGTCTTACTATATTTCGTTGGCTGCTCATTCAAGGCGACTTTAATCACGTGTTTTTAAATACTAGCCTTCATTTCTACTGATTGTGTATTTTCGCACTGATTACATTGTCTTAACACCTAAATAATATTCTGCTTGGGCCTTCCTTAGTAAGTCCAGACGTTACGTTTTGATAACAACCAAATACAATTTAAGAAGATTAAACTACTTAAAAAACGGCCAGATTGACGAAATCTGGCCGTTTAAAAAGTTCAATCTGGCAGCACTAGATAAGAATATGAAAGTGGCCGTCCTTTTATTTAGCTTCGTTTTTTTAATATCATAATATGATATTTTTTTTATTATTATTTAATCTAAAACTTTACTTTCTATGAAGACGTTCGTGAACAAAACCGCTCAAATTTCCGTTTTTTTTTTTTATTTTTTTTTTACTTTTTAGTGATTTCTTTTTGCTTCTTTAAAATCTTTAAAACTATATAGAAAAAAATTTTAACACCTTTCATTGGAGCATTATTTTGTCGGTAAATCAATTAATCTCCGTATCGCTGAATAGTTTTACTTATATGACCATACAATAGTACCAATGTTCTAAAAGGGATCATTGGTTGTTTACCATGAGACAGTGTTTCGAGGATCTAAAAACAAAACAGTATATTAAATCATGGCTCCCCAGCAGTGTTGATAAAACACCACCTCCCTTAAAACACATGAACAAAAATATTTTTGCTACTGGATTTTTTCACTTCAAATAAATTTAGTCATAATGATAATGTCATTTAAAACAATATTTCTTATTCGTCTCATCCGTCGAGTTAATATCCCTATTTACAAACTAATGTTTTTATATGGTGTTTGGTTGAATACGTTCTACTACTTATCACCTCTTCTTTGTTATTAGTATTATTTATATATATTTACATTTTTATTTACTGGTATCGTCTCTATAATTATTTGTTAATAAAAAAATAATATAAGATATATATAAATATGCATAAAACTAAAAACAATATATAGACGTTTGCAAAAATATACATACGATATTGCGAAATTATTCGTACGATATTACGAAATTATTCGCAATGAAAAGACAAAGATGGTATTTATTTGCTCCCCCACTGAGCAAATTAGGCACAAGGCCGTTTTTAATGTGAGGTAAAAACCAGCTCCCCTAAAAGTAGGCAAAAAGGGGGCACTCTGGTTACCAAAAATAATAATTGTCCCAGTATAGAGGGTTTCCCCTCCATTGACCGGTACAAACCATCTTAAGTGCAGCATCTGCCGGAACAGATACTACACTCTGATCTTGTCCCGAAGGCCACAGAGGGCCGGGGGGGGCGGTTGACACAAACTACCCGATGCAATGAAAAGACAAAGATATTGTGCTGTGAATATAAATAATTATTTAGATTTTAATTTTAAAAAAAGTATTTGCATGTGATGTTTTAGAGTTTCTTCATCGAACTACGGACAAAAGTTTCAAAACTATTTGAACGTGTAATACTATTATATAATTTTTTTTATTTTTATCAGTAAGATTTTCATTAGGTACTTATGCACTTATTGTACCGCGATAAATAATAACGTTATTATTTAGAAACCCATTCTTAACGCGGGCTTTGTTAACTAGTTGTACTTTTACCTAACAATTTAATAAACAAAAGATACCGTAAAAATTTATTTAACTTAAAAATTTCATCTAAAAAATGCACGGTCAATGATTCTGTAGAAGTACCAAACGTTATCTTCAAATTTATCTACCCTGTGTTTGCAAAGTACCAAACTTAACAATAATAAATACGATTGTGCTTTTTAAAGTAGACTCGACAGATCGATTTTTTTTAATATGTCGTTTTAAGCAGAGTTGTTTCCCTCTGTTATTGTTAAGCTAACATCTGTTGAAAATCTGGATTTTATTTGAATGTGCTGAAAATTTGGTGCTTGTTAAGATCGTCAACAGATTGATTTTTTTTAAATATGTCGTTTTAAGCAAAAACAATATTACATACTTAATTGTCATGAAGAAAATAATAATATATCCAAAAATTACGAAAATTCATAATTTTGCAATATTGTACGAAAGTTTTTCAATATAGTACGAATATTTTTTGCAAACGTCTATAAATATATATATTTTTTATACATAATCTTTATGCATTGTTCACATATATACATGATACATGTGGTTCTGGATATTTTCTATTAATCTACTTTGGTTAATTTGATATGATTTAAATGCATCAGGATACCGAGTAAATGCTTTATTTAACTGTTTAAATATTTTCTGTTTTTTCACCATCTTGTTTAATCATTCTTAATACAAAACTAGATACTGGTGGTAAAATGTCTATCAATTCTATTTTTTTTTTTTTTTTTTTTACACAGTGATCACCACTTATCAAGGCCCGGAAGCCACTCAGGGATAAGGGTTAGTGTAAGTACATTACGTTAGTGAGTAGATTTGCTGAAATGTTTACTTAAGGGGGCGGTTCATTAGGAATTTGTTAACATTGGACGTGAAGACAACCAAGTTGTAGTCCGGAGGGAAGCAGGCAGACGGAACAGAGTTCCACAGGCGTGCAGTTCTAAGAAAGAAGCTTTGTTCATGGAATCTGCGTTTTGATTTAGGCACAGATATAGAGTGGGGGAAATTTTTCTCAGTGGATTCAGCTAGACGGGTGTTTTTCGTGAAAGATTGGCGAGGGGGGGCCAGAGATTGGAGTTCAGACGAGCATCTGCCATGGAAATAAAGATAAAACAAGGACAGGCTCGCAACGTCTCTTCTGTGGGAGAGAGGTTGCAGGGTAGAGAAAAGGGCATCCCCCACTAAGCCACGAAGTTTAAATTTAAATTTAGGGAGACATGACTTATTCCTAATAACTCCGACATACTGCAACCCTAAATCATATATATAGGGCATGTGCTATTTTTATGTGGCATAGAACTATTTTAAAGGGCGATGAGTTTCTTTTATCGAACATTTTATAAATAAATATTCCATGTTCAATTTTTATATCAAAATCCAGGAATGTAGCGTTTGATCATCTATGTTCACAGTTTGATTCTAACTATTTAGGATAAATCAAATATTTATTTATTTCAAATTTCTCATTGTCATTTATACATATATACTCGTCAATAAATCTCCTGCAACGATGATAATTATTTTTTAGATATGCCATTTTTTGTTAATGATCACACACACACACGCGCACGCGCACACGCACACACATCCTAGTCTATATAAATACAGATTTTTCCAGAAAGGTGACGGATCTAAAACCATAGGAATGCCTATATTTTGAACAAATATTTTATTTCCTATTTCAAAGTAGCTTTCTTCAATAAAGTGACTTTTTAAAGTATTTTTAAACTACCTTGTAAAACATTAGTCTTACCATTCTTCGTTTTATGCTTTGGATCTTGAGAAGTCTACGTATTTACTTTTATTACCTGAAAAAGCTAGATCTACAGTATTATTTAATTCTTTTATATGGTATTTTTGTATATAACGTACTAAACGGTGATATGGATTGAGCTTTTTTCTTCGAGAATTAATGCCATCTAATTTTTCCTTTACTGAATACGCATTATTTATCATCCAAAATTACTATAAAATTCTCCTTTTCTGGTGGAAATTATTTATTTGATTAATAATTAGTGTAAATACTTTAGATATAGGTTTACTTAATGCATATCTTTGGAGCAACTATAAAACTGTCGCTAACTGTTTTCGTGTGCATTTTAGGTAACCAATACATAGATGTAAGTGTATTTTTTAAAATTTTTATCCTCTAATTTTACCCCTAATTTTTTTTTTAAATTATACTGTTATTAAGGACAATACTAACGATTTCCTTATTACTTAATCTATAGGTATCTAAACCTTTACCAATAATTCCTACTTCTGACAATAAGCGCTGTGTATAATACCTTTTACATATAAAAGCTATATTATTTGTTGATGTATGAATGGACACAATTACAAACTTATCTTGAAGCATTTGAATTTCCATACGTATTTATAAATTTCTGAGACAAGGATTGCTTTTTTTTATTTTTAGGATGTTTAAATTTTTTAAACGTTCAAACTTTTTATGTATGAACTTTAATATAATTTTTTAATGCGCCAAACGTAGATTATAATAACTTATGTTTATTTGCCATGGACATTATAAAACTGCTTTCTTTACGTCCTTAACATATTTTATTGTAATTTAGGTATTTACGCTCTATAGTTCTGACTTTGACTCAGGATTTTTCTTAATTTAGAATTTTTTACTACCTTTATATTTCCTGTAATTATATGTCCCATGTCATTAATACAGAAAGGAGACATTTTACATTCTGGAATATTTATATTATTATCATTTATATTTATAGTATTATTATTGGCTCACAAGGCGCTTTCACACAGGTCTTAAGAGATATTTCCCTGAAAACAGGCTGTGGTCTTCACTGGAAGCTTAGGGACAACAAGTGTCCCCAGGTTTCTAGTCATCTCCACCTCTTTCGATAACATTTATAAATAAATTTGCATTATCGCAACAGCTGCTTGCCATTGATTTCTCGTTGGCAGCGGCTATTCATCTTTACTGGGATTTGAGTGGTACTAAGCCTCCCCAATGTCCCAGTTCTCTTCGTACTTCTTCGACTGAGGTCTGGTCAGTTCATCGGTCTTTCCATCCTCCTTGACTCTATTTGGTTATTTGGTTTCGCTTTTGTTTGGGGAGGGGGAGCGGTGATGTGGCAATGAGGGCAGGGTAAGGTTAGAGAACATATAGATATGCGGTTTCAGTGTTCTTGGTTCCATGTAGAGTTTCATGTTTTTCCTTTGCAGCATTTTGTGTGGCCCGCGCTTGTGGCTCCTCTGTGTTATTTTCCAGATTCAATAGTTTTATTATTATTATTATTATTATTATCATTATTATTATTATTATTATTATTATTATTATTCATATTTATATTCTCTGTCGCTTCTTTATAATTAAAAAACCTTATTTCATATAGTTTGCTCTCGCCTATATGTAACTATTGGATGCTGTTTCTTTATTTTAAGTTCATTTGGTAATGATTGTAGGATTATTAAATATTTTAAGTAAATTTATATCATCGAAGCTTTTATTTTCATACAAACCTACACTAACATTTCGAGGTTTATCTTTTATATTTTCATATCCTCAACCGATGGCTTATATAATGTAGTATCGACTATATCTATAATATATACATACCATTGAGCGAATTCGTCTTACCCATACATCACATCTAGTGGTATTAAAATTTTAGATGCTATTCTCTTAATACATTTTTATATGCATACATGTATAGTCTGTTTATTATACAAACATTATTGGCTATATATGTGCAGACATGTTTCGGTGGATTCTTTATTTAAACACACCCACCACGTCAGACGAGAGACAAGAGAAGAAAACTTATTGAAACTCGTTTCAAAGGAGAAAATTTATTGAAGCTTATTTCAGTAAATTTCCTTCTTTTGTCTGATGAGGTGGCTCTCTTTAAATAGGAACTCTATCAAAATATGTATGCATATATGTAACTAATAATGTTTGTATAATAAATAGAATATATAACTGCTCTGACATTCATTAAGCACTCTTTAATAACCACGAAAGTTTAAGTGGATTTATATTTAGGAAACCAATCTATACAGCAATTATACACGCGTACACACACACACACACACACACATTATATATATATATATATATATATATATATATATATATATATATATATATATATATATATATATATATAAGGACAATATGTCTGACTGTCTCTCTCCATATTTTCAAACACTATCTCGTCCGAAACTACAAGTTTCAGAGCAGCGCTAGGGACCTTAAATAATTGGACTTTTATGGCCTGTTCTTTTGTGGATTTCAAGGCGGTTAAAATAGTTTTAAAGGGGTCAAAAATAAGTTAAAATTTCAAAAATCGCTACACGTTTATAACGTTCATCTTAGTATATTTTTAATATTTAATTTTTTAACCAGTTCATATTCGTTTCACTTTGCTACAGTGGTAATTACACTAGCTTTGAATGTTGTAGTTTCCATTTCGATTTCCGCTGATCGCGCCCAAATACGTTTTATTTTACTTTTGAAATCACGCTTCTAAAATCGCTAGTATATATATATATATATATATATATATATATATATATATATATATATATATATATATGTATATATATATATATATTGAGAAAGAGTGCGAGAGAGGGACACCTCCCTCTCCTCTCTCTCTCTCTCTCTCTCTCTATATATATATATATATATATATATATATATATATATATATATATATATATATATATACGCAAGATGAGCATTTAATCACATCACGTGACTAGTACCGGATGGCCTCGCCCTCATCATTTGCATTCCCTCTTTCTAATGCTTTTTCATCTTTGCTGACGTTTTTGCGTGTTAACATCGTATAAGTTTCTTTTCCAAAGCGATATAATTAGTTCGGACATTTGTATTATACACAAAGACAGACAGACGCATATATATATATATATATATATATATATATATATATATATATATATATATATATATATATATATATATGAAAAGTAGTATTTACAAATCGAATAAAAGGGCGAGGCGAATAGGTAGGAAAACTAAATAGTCGCGGAATTTCTAGTACTTTGTTTTCTTTCGATATGCACTTTTTTTTTAATTACATTTTCACCCCAAACAAGGCACATCGCCAGTTTGTTGTAAAGGGCTACTATCAGGGACATAAGCATCAGGGATACAGTGTAGGAAGTTGGCCAGCAAGATGTCGGTTCACGTTGCACTTGAACTTCTGCATGTCAGTACAGTCAGGGGGAAGCAGGGACCCGGAAGGGAATTCCAAAGTCTAGCAGTTCTGGGGAATGAACTACTGGAGTAGAAGGCTCTCTTGCATTTAGGGATCTCTACTGTGAAGGGGTGGGATTTAGCTGCTTGTCGGGGGTATTTACTTATATGCTTTCAAGACCTAAACACTCATACATGCAAACATACTTTCTTTCTCACTCTCACACACACGCATAATATTCTGTCGCTGCTTTTGTATTACACTTACATCCTTCCCAAAACTATGAATCAATATTTCTTTCCCTTAAATAGTAGTTTGAATTAGACTATCAAGACTTGTTTAAGTAACTGCAGCATAATGATCCAAACCTGACAACTTTGTCATCGTTAATACAATTCAGTCCTTTCTGCAATATGTGCGACGCATAATCTTCAATGTGGTGTGCTTGTGAAAAGTATTTGTGTTTTATCGCATTTGAAATATATGGGTTTCAGTTGTCTCTGATGGGCGTCATCCTGTAGTATAAAAGTAGTAACACACTAGCACGACACTTGCAAATAGATGATCCTCTAGCACATGGCATACGTACACTTCCATATACATAACTTAGCTGATGTGGAGAGCGGGTCATGATCTTTATGGTACGTGATTCATTATAATCAACTTCATCACACACACACACACACACACACACACACACACACACACACACATATATATATATATATATATATATATATATATATATATATATATATATATATATATATAGGGGAGAACTTGAATGCCTACTGGGGATAACTTGAATGCCTACTAGACACTGTCCTCGAGTGTCTAAAGTCACTCTGTACAGGGGTTTGCTAGAACAATCTGGCATAAGGATACTTTTTCCATAGTAGTAAACCCTGACCAAATATTCAAAATCACATAGTATTCGTAGCCCAAATAAGATCTCCTCACTACAGCTACTCCACAGCTTTTCCGAGGAATGGTGCACCTTCTCCAAGTGATATTACCTCAAGTAATAGCACGAAGCTGGATACTCCACCAGACTAGATAAATTCTTGTCCTGGAATCCAGTCAGACCATGAAACCAACATGAAAGATATACTACAACGTATGGTTAATTGGGGAGAGGAAAATTATGTTTTCAATTCTTTACTAACTCAGTGCTTGAGAGATAAAGAACTTAAATGGAACATTCGAATATCTATGTATCTCCTATAGAGTTCAAGTGTTAGCCCCTGTTGTGGGCCCCTTGATTTCTGAGAACTTCGACTGAAGTAAAATAAAACAAAAAAGTGATATATATATATATATATATATATATATATATATATATATATATATATATATATATATATATAGAGAGAGAGAGAGAGAGAGAGAGAGAGAGAAATAGATATAGATATATTAATTTAAAGGGGGTTAGAACAAGAGTCTAAAGAGCAAAGTTTATTTTAATGTATTAGTAAATGAATTAATACAATTAAAAGAAAACTGTGCTCGTTGTAATGTTGATATATAATAAGCTCGATAGGCATAGATATTGAGTAAAATGATTGATAATTTATAATTAACATTAAAAATTAAAAATTAAACATCGGTTTCACAAGGAAGAACAAACAAAATCAATAAATTGCACGATCGTTTCGGAAATGATGTTTTACTTGAGACGGACAATACGTCTTGGACAATAATTTTATCATTTGATTTTATAAAACAAAGTCTCCTCATCAGTAAAAAGAGTGGGTGGAGGTTTAAAGACACCAAAAATAAAACTAGCATTTTTTTTTTAAAGTAAGGCAGATGTATTTTTTATTCGTCCACCTTTAAAGCCCGTGAGTATCATCGTCAATGCATTCATTGGGATGCTATATTTATATATATATATATATATATATATATATATATATATATATATATATATATTAGTAGCGAAACTAACAATATTTCAAAAATAAAAATTTATGTATATATATATATATATATATATATATATATATATATATATATATGTTTATTTTTGAAATATTGTTAGTCTTGCACCAGGTTTATCATGTACAATTCCCAATTAAACCTAAAAATAACTGCAATCGTAATAACAAACAAATTTACCCAATGTCGAATAATAAAAATAATCAAAAATGTCAATTATATTACAAACACAATTTTTCTGGTAGACAGATTTAGATAGCCGCACCGAAGTTAAATTATTTTCAATTTCACATGGTAATCTAAAATGGTTAGTAATTTTGTAATGAGATTTATTGAGCATCACATTTGTGTTAGTTTTATTGTATTTTTATTATAATATTTGGTTGATTTTGAAGTTCGTTAGTAGCTTTCTTTTTTTAATAGTGAGTTAATATTGTATTGAATCCTACACACACACACACGCACACACACACACACACGCACACACACAACCCCCCACGCATATATATATATATATATATATATATATTGTAAACTTTATCTATTATTTTGTTTTATATAACTTTCCTCATATATATCATATATTATACACACACACACACACACACACATATATATATATATAAATATATATATATATATATATATATATATATATATATATATTGTATTTAGACAGCATGTATATACTAGTAGGGAGATCCGACGTTGTCCAGGATTGAATGATAATCAACAAATGTTTCACTTATACATATCTTGCCATATTGCCAACAAAATCTGTGAAATCTCCCATTTTTCATCAAATCGATTGATTGCCTGCTCTAGTTGAGGAAGCTTCATATGTCTCCTCGCAGTGACTTAGTCTACAATACATTGTAGTCTACGTAGCACTGTAGAAACCTACTGTTGATTTTATAAAATTATATTTTTATATATATAATTTCTTGAATTAAAGTTTAAACTGTAAAAATCAAGTATTATGCTTCAATTGAGCTCTCATCAGAAGCATTCATGCGGACTCGCCACTGTCATATACAAAAACTATTATTCATTTTATTTGTCTGGCCTTTCTGCTTCTGCGGTGCGGTGATAATGGCTTTAACTGAAGTTTAAAATGAATTGTGCTTTAAACAAAAAAAATTCATTTCGAACGCACCCTTGTAATATCAAATAGCTTACTGTTAAAAATATTTTAATGGAGTGTGCTCCGATGAACTCGTTGCGTTCGTGCCCCCTCAACGTACACATCCCCGACAAACCCGGTTAGTAAAAAAATCTCACCCTGTTGAGGTCCCTAAATGCCAGAAAGCTTTATACTTTAATAGTTTCTTCCCTCAAACAGCTAGACTTTGGAATTCCCTTCCTTCCTGCATCTTCCCTGACTGTACTTATATGCAGACGTTTAAATATAATGTAAAACAAACATCTTGTTATTTTTTTCTATGCATGGTCACAAATAGTAATCCCTTAGGCTCAAGTGACGAAATACCTTGTTAGGGCTGAACGTGAGTTAAAAAAAAGTTATTTAACAAAAGAAAATAATTCAAAATGTCTAAATACAGGTTTATTTCAAAGCGATGTTCCTTTTAAATAATATTTCGATATTTAGTCGCATACAAGCAATCGCCACGACTCCATTACGTTTTGATTACTGACATTCAAAAACTTTTAATAGCTCTTATTAACATCCGTTAAAACTAGCCATGTTTATCTAAATGAAGATTCAGCTGAAGCTAAAATAAACAACACTTTATAAAATGAAGGAAATTCATTCATCACTTAATTTTGAAGATTAGCGTTTTTATGAGGAGTTTTATGCAATCTTAAATATTTACATCCGGATTAAAAAGATCAATGTTTAAACAAAATAGCCATTATAAGATTCGTTGGGTCATCGTCGGTACATTGTATCTCCACTCTTATATAAAAATCAGTTTATGTGTGTGTGTTCCTTTCTTACATAGGCATAACCACTTATCAAGGCCAAGAGGCCACTCGAGGATAAGTGTTAAAGAGTGTACAGTAGTCAATTGGACAATATAGTAAGAGTCAGTAATGGAAATTCAGTTAATTTGTTGAATTAAGGGGAACGGCTTACCAATAAGTTGTTTACATTGGACTTGAAGACAACCATATTGTAGTCAGCTGGAAAGCAGGAAAACGGAAGACAGTTCGGCAGGCGTGCAGTTCTAAGAAAGAATCTTTATTCATGGAATCTACGTTTAGGTTTAGACACAGATAAAGAGTGGGGGTAATTATTGATAGTGTTTTCTGCTAGACGAGTGTTTCTCGTGAAAGTTTGGCCAGGGGGGACCATAGATTGAAGCCCAGCCGAGCACTTGCCATGAAAGCAATGATAAAGCTAAGACAAACTTGCAACATCTCTTCTGTGAGAAAGAGGTTGTAGGGAAGAAAAAAAAACATCTCCTATGAGGCTACGAAGTCTATTTTGAACTCTATCAAGGCAAGATGAGTCCTTTTCAGGAGTTCCTGCCCAGATGTGGACGAACTTGGCTCATATTTAGGGTTTATGCTTGCAATAAGCCACAAAGAAAACGGAACAACGGAATAGAGTTTAAACGATGTATTACTGGAACAACAACGTAAAAAGGTTACAACTGAAAAGAGAAGTAAACGTCACTGAGCAGGCGAGGGTCGCTCTGGTGTTTTGTCCACACCTGGGATCAAAAGGTCTATGGTTTATATAATGGATAGAACAGTCCATTTGGAGGGTGATTCCCCCACAACACCCCCTCCCAAGCTGATTTCGGCGGTTGTGAAAATCAGTATTTCTTCCTTTTGGGGCAAACTAGTAAGGTGTCTGTGCGCTTCCTCGGGATGTCAGAACCGAGACGCTCCGGCAGAAAGCCGGAGCGTCTCGGTTCTGATATCCCTTTTGGAGGGTCTATGTTTCAATCGCCTCACTGTCATCCTGCGGTTGTTCTTCTTGATCCTCGTAGAAGCGTTTCCTGATTTGGTTCAGGTGCCGCTTATGTTGGAACGTTGGGCCCTGAATAATGTATGTAACATGGCCGATTCTTCATAAGATCGTGCCCTGTCCCCAAAAAGAAACGTTATTTCTAAAATATCTAACACGTTATCTCCGCTGTTGATCCGTTTCGTTGCCATTTTAGAGGTTATGTTGTGTACTATGTGTTTGGGTAGCAGTTTATCAAATACGGATTTTATTTTCCGTCCAAACATGATTTCTAGGGATCCCGCATCTGGTTTGTTCGGATTTCTCGTGGTTCTGTACACCTGCAGAAATTGCTGCAGAGCCTTTTCTGTCGGTGTACCGAACGTCTTTTTTAATGCTCTTTTAAGCGTATCGACGAAGCGTTCGGCCTGCCCGTTGCTTCTGGTGTGGTACTGGGGTGTTGTAATATGCTTGACTTGATACGTCTCGTAGAATTCTCTGAAGTCTGTCGAGGTGAACTGTGTAGCGTTGTCGCTAACCAAACAGTCTACAACTCCAAACCGAACAAACAATCCCAATAAAAAAATTGTCGTTGTTGCCGTCGTCGGTTTTTTGCATCTTAGTACCTTTGACCATTTAGAATAAGAGTCAAATACTATCAGGTAATAAAAATCCTCCACATGTCCTGCATAATCGATGTGGATCCTGGACCATGGGTGTTCAGCCTTGGGTCAAGGTTTATATGTTACTGGTGGTGCTTTTGCAGCGAAAGCACAGCCTTTGCATCTGTTCACAATGTCGGTAATATTTTGGTCCATAACTGGCCAATAAACAAAACTTCTCATTAGGTTTTTCATTCTGTTTATTCCTGGATGCCCGATGTGAAAATCCTTGAGAATTCTTTTTTGAGGGTTTGGGGGATGACAACCCTTTCACCGTATAAGAGGATTTCGTCTTAACCAGAAAAATGTCTGAACTGGTGTCACCCAGTGCTAATTTCTGCTTCGTTGTTTGAATGAAATTGTCATTTAGGGATCTGACTTTATTTCCTGAAGTATGACCGACAGTTCGCGGATAATATTGTTTATCATCGTTTTTACATCACTATTAATAAATAGTGCCGCGATTACTGAATGTTCAAGAGGTGCCATTTTGACAGGAATCAGTCTCGATAGACCGTCATCATGGGCTAGTTGTTTTGAGGGGAGAAATTAAATTGTAAAATTATAGTGCAGCAAAATAGTTCCCCACCTTAATAGTCGGTTCGCAGTGAATGTTGCAAGTCCTTTTTTTTTATCCAAAAATGGATATCAACGGCTTATGGTCGGTTTGTAGATAAAAATGTCTTCCGTACAAGAACCGGTGGAATTTTGAAACTGCAAATATAATTCTTAGGGCCTCTTTCTCGATCTGACAATAATTATTTTCCGCTGGCAAGAGAGTTCGTGATGCGAAAGCAATAGGCTGTTTCGAGCCATCCGGCATTCGATGTAGAATGCACGCCCCGACGCCATATTGTTAGCGTCGCTAGCTACTATTATGTCCAACTGCGGGTTGAAATGCGCTAGGAATAGTTTTGAAGTCAGGATTCTTTTTATTTCTTGGAATGATGTATGGCAATTTTCTGTCCACTCCCCAGCCTTATCCTTTTTCAGCAATTCATTAAGTGGTGCGCGCAATTTGTGCATATTTAGGATGAACCCCTGGTAATAATTTGCCAAACCTAAAAAACACTTATGTTTACTGGTGCCGGCATTTCTTTAATAGCGGTCGCCCTATCTGGGTCTAAGCCTCTGCCATCTTTATTGATTATTTGAGCCAGGTACTTAATTGTTTGTAAAAAGAACTCGCATTTATCTGCTTTGATCTTAAATCCATAATCTTGTATTCGACTGAATACTTGTCTGATATGTTTTTCATGTTCCTCCCTGCTTTTTCTCGCTATGATAATGTCATCAAGATATGCGATTGCGGTGTCCAAACCGGACAGGATAGTATCCATTACTTGCTGGAATATTGCAGGTGCCACCTTGACACCAAACGCGAGTCTTTCGTATCTGTACAAACCCCGATGAGTGTTAACACAGAGGAGGTTAGCGCTTTTGTTGTTTACCAGAATCTGTAGGTAAGCGTCGCTTAGATCGGTCTTAGAAAAAAACTTGCCGCCGTTTAATTTCGTAAACACTTCTTTTGGACTAGGTAATGGATAGTGGAAATCTTCTAAGGACCCGTTGAGTCCGGTCGCGAAGTCGGCGCAAACGCGAATTTCCCCAGACCTGGAGCAGCCCACTCACTATATTCAACTTTACCCAGTACACCTATGCTTTCTAATATGTCTAGTTTCTGATTTATTTCTTTTAAACACTGGTTGTGTGCCAGTTTCAACTTAAAATCTGCGGCTATTTTTGTACATCTCCCCAGACTAGGAGTAAATACGTTTGTGAATTATTTTTTAAAACAAGTTATAAGTTTCTCCGTTTCTGCTGGGCGGGTATCTACTTTCTTGCAGTATGTAGATATAGGAAGACCCCAGAGACGAAACTCCTCCATGTTGTCAGAACCGAATAAGTTCTCACTATCTTTTAGCGCATACAATCTTAGTTTTTTTTGTTTTCCCCAGTAAAGTGACGTTTTTAATTAATTCACCTTCAAAATGAATTTTTGTACCATTAACGGCCGTCGCCATTCTGTTAGTTTTTAACATAGTCGGCTTTCGTAATATGTTCCACGTTTTGAGATTTATTATTGAAAGATTATTGAAAGATCCGATCCACTAATTGGAATTTAATAGCCTTGCCGAAAATGTTAACCGTTACATATTTGCGTAGATTTTCATCTACGACGTCCTTAGTTCTGGTTTGCGTACACGGCTTCTATTCTGAGTTTTCCTACAGTGCGAACTTTTATGACCGATTTTATTGCATAAATGGCATCTTTTTGTTAAATGTATTCCACCACATCTGAAACAAGCGCTCGGTGCTTATAGTTTTTTCTGAGTTTCGGTGGTTAGTGTCTGTGTACCATTTCGACAGTTTTATTCTTAGTTACTTTTTTTTATATTCACGATGCCTGCTCCGATATTTCTTGCATCGGTTTTTATAATTTCAACTTTTTGACAATCCTCAGCCAATTTTTGAAGTGTTAAGTTCGGTTCATTTTCTAATTTTGTAAGGATTCTGCGCCTGATTTCCGCATCTTTTACCGATGTTAACCCTTACGCAAACACAAGACATTTAAAATTGTATGTTGTTAGTTCAGACAACTTAAAGTCATCACAGTGTTTATTCACTACAGCTGCGTAAGTGGCAAAATCGTCATTATTGTCTTTTACCACATCATTCGTAGACATTTATGCTGATAACACTACTATCTATGGTAGCAGATTTAAGATCGTAAACTACTAAGTTCTTTCCGATTCTCTCTCCTCTGATATTGAGCAAGTGGTACAATTGGGAAATGGGTGGCTTTTGTTTCTTTTAATGCATCTAAAATCAAGCTTTTATCTTTACATCATCAACGCTCTGATCGCCATCTGGCATCAATTGAAATAAATGGCTCCCGTCTTGGGGAGGCCTCATGTTTTGAACAGGCTTCTGGGCTTGACCTTTACTCCTGATCTTAAATGGAACACATACATTAACCCCGTTGCCAAGGTGGCTGGAAAAATGGTGGGATCCTTCTATTGATCCAGTAGATATCTCACTGCTTATGCAATTCTCTATCTATATAAGAGCCAGGTACGTCCAATGATTGAGTACTGTTGCCACATCTGGGAAGGAGCTGCTAGAAAGGACATCCTGCCTTGATAGAGTTCAAAATAGACTTCGTAGCCTCATAGGGGATGTCCAATTCTCTTCCCTTCAACCCCTTTCTCACATAAGAGATGTTGCGAGTTTATCTCTGCTTTATCTTTATTTTCATGTCAGGTGCTCGACTGAGCTCCAATCTATGGTCACTCCTCGCCAAACTTTCACAAGAAACACTCGTCTAGCAGAAAACACTATCAATAATTACCCCTACTCTTTATCTGTGCCTAAACCTAAATGTAGATTCCATGAAAAAAGCTTCTTTGTTAGAACTGCACGCCTGTCGAACTGTCTTCCGTTTTCCTGCTTTCCAGCTGACTACAATATGGTTGTCTCCAAGTCTAACGTAAACAAGTTTTTGATAAGCCGGTCTATATAAGTTTACAAATTTACCGAATTTCCATTACTAACGATTACTATATTGTCCACTTCTCTACTGTACACTCTTTAACTCGAGTGGCCTCTTAGCCTTGATAAGGGGTGATAATTATGTAAAAAAAAGCATGAATAAAAAGTGCATTACACATAAGACCTGTTTCGGTGTAAAAAAAAGTTATCCTGATACTAAATCTGACCTTTATTTCTTTAGATAAATCATATTTTCATATTATTGATTGTGAATGAAAAACACAGAACTGTCAATTTAAACAACATTTGTCCTCTTAACTACCTAGTGTTGAGTTTCACCCTCCCTTTTTTTATATTCCAATAGTAGTCTGCCAGCATGTCAAGGTTCCATTTTCTTTTAAAACGTTTTTACATTGTGGAAATATCCTAATATAATTACTTTGTTCATTAAATCCATGTTTAGGCTTAGAGAAAAGGGCATCATCTACTAGATTACGAAGTCTATTTTAGATCAGGAGTGAAGGTCAGACCAAGAAGTATGGAGCAGGTTCAAGGCCGTTCATTTTAATAGGACCACAGATGTGTGTCAGAGCGTTGATGATGGAAAGAGATAAGCTTAGTTTTAGATGTATTAGAATCGACCAGACACCTAGATGCATTAGAATCGACCATTGCACCACGTACTCAAGATCAGAAGACATAGAATCAGAGAGATTTTGGGCATTATTTAAAAAAAAAAATAAAGATGTTGCGAGTTTATTTCTGCTCTATAGTGTTTTTGAGGCAATAGCTCGGCTGAGCTTACATCTATAGAGACCCTACTAAAACATTCATAAGAAACAGTCGTCTAGCTACAACTACTATCTACAGTTTCTTTTACTCTCTATAATTGCATAGAACAAATTCCACGAGCAATATTCTTTTTTTTCTAAAACGACATGTTCATGGGACGCAATATGGCGGTGATGCTTTTGAGCTGACTGTAACATGATTTGTGACATGATTTGTAAGATCATTTTTCAAGTCAAGCATGGCCATGTTGAACCGTCCTTGTAAAATAAGCAAACCTTACTCAAGTTCAATCATTAGCGATCATTATAGTATTGTTTAACCGGCCACTTAGCTGTCATTAACTCCTTTCCTCCAGTTGCCTTTGGGACTTGATAATCGCTGACCCTCCCTAGAAAAATATGATGCATAACTTTATACATGTTAGTGTAACATTACAAAAAAAAATTGGTTATGTGAAGTGGGCTATGTCGTGTGAGAGTCACGAAACACGTATAGCAATTAGATAAATCTGAAGAACAGGATCCGTGTATAAAAAAATCGACCTCTGATTGGTCAATGGAGTGAGGTCACGTGGCGATCTTTTATTTTTTTATTATTTTCATCCGCTTGTCTCATTGTGTCAATCCCACATCATTTATGTGGCATTGTGCATCTTCCCAAATCGATATGTAAGTAAAAAGTGGGAGGGAGGAGGACAGCAGATTGATTTTGTGTTTTTTTCTTTTTCTTTTTGATATTTCTCTGAATATTTATCTATTAGTCAGTCAGGTGAGAAAATGGATTTTAGATCGATGTAGTCTTTGATTTGTTCGGCGAAGAAATCGATTGTTCTGAATCAGCGACGCGTGACCGATGAAATCAGCAGCGATGGATACAATGGGAGTAAACGAAGTGAATCTAAAATATAAGGGGTGGGTTAGGGTTCGAAACTACATACTTACTGCAGTAGGGAGTACACATCCAACGAAGGTCATAGTAACACACACACGCACACACACACACACACGTATATATATCTATATCTATAAAAGGAAAATTGTCTGTGTGTGTCTGTGTGTGTACATTTCCCTACCAAACTACTCTGTAAATTTTTAGTCTACAGACTCTAGATTTGGCATAATGGGGTATTGAGATTTGGGAAAATATTTTTAATCGGTGTTTGGATAAAAAATTTGTCTGTCAAAGGGGTCAAAGTTCAATGATTTTACTTTTGAAAACTCTACCAAATTCCTCCGCCAGTTTATGGTATAAAACTTGAAATTTAAAATTTAGATTACTCGGACATGGATCAAACTTTTTTTTTATTTTATTTCATTCCCAAGCAATAATTGTTAGGGAGTCAAAATTGGGGTCAAAGTTAAAAAGAAATTTTGCTTCTGCGGTGTCTACCAAACTACTCAGCTAATTTTTGGTCTAAACATTTGAAATTTTACATAAAGTGTATTCAGACATGGGGCAAGTTTTTTAACCGATTTTTTTACCGTAAATTTGTTTTCCAAGGTGTCAAAGCTCAAAAGATTTGACCTATGCGGTGTCTAGCACACTAATCAACCAATTTTGAAATTTTACATCAAAGTTATTCAGACATGCAGCAAGGTTTTAATCAGTTTTTGAGAGAAAATTTGGCTGTCAAGAAGTCAAAGTTTAAAGCGTTGATCTTTACAGACTCTACCAAACTCCTCCTTAGATGTAGGTTGCTTGGACATGAGTCGAACATTTTAATATATATATATATATATATATATATATATATATATATATATATATATATATATATATACAAAAAATAAAAAAAAAACAATGGTGTTTACTTTTAAAAACAATTACCGAAAATACAAAACGGAGGGCAAAAGAAGATAGGAAAAACAAGACTTTAAGAACATCCACATACGCACACACGCATCCACACACGCACACACATCCACACGCACACACACACACACACATCCACACACGCACACCCAACAGTTGATGGATTAAAAAATGTGATTATGAGAAGAAAAGAAAGGGAAAAGAAAAAAAGTAAGAGAGAAAGAATGTGTTTTTGCACACACACCCACACACAGATGACAAGTGTTTGTTCATTTTTATTTATTTATTTTTTGTTTTGTTTTTGTTATTATTTTTGCTAGATTTCATATGGAAATTTTCTTTTTAGAACACTCCACACGGACTAGTAGAAGGAAAAGGGAGGGAGAGAGAGAGAGAAAGAGAGAGATGAAGAGAGAGAGAGAAAGAGTGAGAGGGACATCGACGGGTTGAACGGGGAGACGATAACTCTTCGTGCTGTTTTGAATTTGTTTTGTTTGTTGCTGTTTGTTTGTTTGTTTGTTTGTTTGTCTGTTCGTTCGTTTAACGCATACTTTGTGAAGAGTTTTGTGTTTCGTTTCAATAGCTTCCCTGCTGAGACTTGGGAACCAAGCAAAATGCAGTACTAATTCGATTAATAGAATTAATTCAACACTGTTTTGAGGTAAAGAATCATCGGTGTGTTTGCTAGGATGTGACATGGCGCTCCAGTACGTAGTGTAGTGGATCATTGAAACACTGCGTTACCAAATGGTCAAACAAAAATGTGTAGTTATGGTAGTTCGGCGTTTCATAGTGATATTTTCAAATGGGACTTAAATTACAAAGACAATTCCGTACGTTCCCGTGAGACTGAGGGGCGAAAAGTCGCCTCAGCCGGTATATTACATAGGTGTTACTAAAAAAATTTGACGGGGATCGTAAGCGATGTTGGCTTCTGCCTTGAGACTGCTTCAAATGAGATGTTGTGGAGGTGTTCTTACTTTGGGGTTTGGGGATGATCGATACTTTGTTGCTGAACTGTGAGTTTAAAATATCTTAGATTTATTTCGAGTAAAAAGGCGAGGAAGATCAAACAGTAAAGGGTGTATCACTAGTACAAATGGACAGCATATTGAAGCTGTAGGGTCCGTGTTTCCATTCAAATTTTATTTGTAGATAAAATTGAGCGTGACACCACATAGCCCAAAGGAGAGAGTCGAGACAAGTAAGTAGTTCAATCAAAAGATTTGCAGTTAGGACACATACTTTTAGAAATCTCCTGTTAAAATCTGATTACTAACTATTCCCCCGCCCCTCCCTCTCTCTCTCTCTCTCTCTCTCTCTCTCTCTCAGTGACTCTTTCTATGTGGATGTGTAGGTGTGTGCGTGTTTGCTCCTTCCTGCTTCACTGGTCAGGCAAATGACAATTTAGGTGAATAACATTTTTCTTGTATTAAACATTTGGCTCGACTTTTACTGTTTTGGATAGATGAACGAACTTGTTTCCAGGCGATAATTCCCGAGTTTTAGCAGAATTACATAAAGGAAGCATGCAGGGACAATCATCTAGCAAGGCATATTTATGAACGTTCGTATACTTTAGTTGATTGTAGCTTGCGCAATAGTGGACCTTCCCTCAGATAGAAAGTATACGTAACATGTAATTGTACAAAAGTGTAGAAAGTGAACTTTAGTACATTGTATGAACCGGATGTCGTTACTGTTGCATAATTCGAACTTCCGGTTCTTCCAATGCACTAGTACAGCTTTCAACAATTTTGTAACACTTGCTTTCTATTATTTTGCACATTAGTTATCACATTCCATGAGCGTTGTTTCTGACAAGAAGGGGTTCCTATTTTCTGGATTCAAATTTATCCATTTAAAACCGATCGTTTGCTAATTTTTGACTTTGAAGTAGTACTCTTATAATCTTCTTACATTAAGTAGCTCCATGCCTTGTCTGCAATTATTTCAATAAAAAATGGCTGAAGTGTTCTGCTATAATCTAAAAAGATACCATCAAGTGCAGCTGTTTGTTAATGTGTGTATACGATCATTTCTGTGCAATTAGTTTATTAGAATAATAAATTAGTTATGATGTGTCGTTATTATATTGTCGTATGGTGACAAATTGAGATAACGGTTTATTCTTCTACTTGGATTTTTATTGGCAAGACACTTTGCTATGATGATAAAACTATTTTTTAAATACGACAATATGAATATAAAATAAAAAAGAAGAAACAAAAATGCTCGACGATTCGTCTGTTCGGCGACTTTTATTCAATATATTGTACCTATTTACTATTATTAGGGTCGTTTTTTTAACGTGGAGAAAAGGTACAAAAATAAAAAATTATTTCAGTCGTGAAGGACTCATCCTCCACCGAAAGAGAACAAGAAATGGAAGTGCAGCATCTGAAGAACAGATGGTATTTATTTGCTCCCCCACCGAGCAAATTAGGCACAAGGCCGATTTTTAATGTGAGGAGTGAAGGGAGGGGGAAGGGAAAAAGGGGACCAGCTCCCGAGAGGTGGGAAATGGGAGCTGGTTAATGGTCAGGCATGTGGGGTTGCCCCCACATCTGGTCTTTGCTAGTCATAGCTAGTCATAGCTTGCAGCATCTGAAGAACAGATGGTATTTATTTGCTCCGCCACCGAGCAAATTAGGCACAAGGCCAATTTTTAATGTGAGGAGTGAAGGGAGGGGGAAGGGAAAAAGGGGACCAGCTCCCGAGAGGTGGGAAATGGGAGCTGGTTAAAGGTCAGGCATGTGGGGTTGCCCCCACATCTGGTCTTTGCTAGTCATAGCTAGTCATAGCTTGCAGTATCTGCCGGAACAGATGGCATTTATTTGCTCCCCCACCGAGCAAATTAGGCACAAGGCCGATTTTTAATGTGAGGAGTGAAGGGAGGGGGAAGGGAAAAAGGGGACCAGCTCCCGAGTGGTGGGAAATGGGAGCTGGTTAAAGGTCAGGCATGTGGGGTTGCCCCCACATCTGGTCTTTGCTAGTCATAGCTAGTCATAGCTTGCAGTATCTGCCGGAACAGATGGTATTTATTTGCTCCCCCACTGAGCAAATTAGGCACAAGGCCGTTTTTAATGTGAGGTAAAAACCAGCTCCCCTAAAAGGGGTCACTCTGGTTACCAAAAATAATAATTGTCCCAGTATAGAGGGTTTCCCCTCCATTGACTGGTACAAATTATCTTAAGTGCAGTATCTGCCGGAACAGATGCTACACTTTGATCTTGACCAAAAGGCCATTGTAGATTTAAATATAAGTATGCTTTTAAGGCGTTTTCATATGTGAACTATTTCTTTTCAGCTTCAAGATATTGTCAAGTAATCAGGATAGAAATATGGATCGTTTTGTCATGTTCTTGAAAGAGGAGGAGGGGTTAGAGTATTAGAAGAATTTCAAAAGCAAAAGCAGAGGGGGACTACCCAACTCCCGTCCTACTCAGTACCCCCTTTTTCTTTTTCCTTTGAATTATTTCTAATGTTCTAACCCCCCTCCGCTTTTCGTTGTATTTCCCCATAATTTTTCCATTTCTAATCTAAGATGTATTAAAATCGGTGTTATATATCTTGTTCATGAATTTGCATGGTACTAATTTTTCTCTTCTTTGGATGAAAAGTATTAAGCTTTGAAATACCATGGTCTAAAGACGTTTATTTTCCTTATCTTATTTTCATTAATTGTAATAGTGTATAGCCTTATTAACATGTTAATGAAATAAAGTTCTCATGTAACTTTAACCGTTATCTCCTTATGAATATATATATTTATATATATATATATATATATATATATATATATATATATATATAAGAAGTAGTTAATAAAACATGTTAAAACACTTTGAAAAAGAGTTAAAAACATATTTAATTTTAAAAAATTTACAAAATAAGTGGAGTTTCGAAGAAATACTTTCCTTCTCATCAGAGGGTAGGATTTAGCAAAATGCAGGGTCGGATTTTGTTTGCAAAAGTATATGATGAAACTACAAGTAAGTCATAGGTCTTACTTGTAACAATATATATATATATATATATATATATATATATATATATATATATATATATATATATATGTATATATATATATATATATATATATATATTGTTACAAGTAAGACCTATGACTTAATTCCCGTGGATCTCAAGACATCTTTACACTTTCCAGTCCGCAAAATAAAGCGGCCAGACATTGTAGCACGGTCCGATTTAAAGAAGATTGTCCTCCTCATAGAATTGACCATTCCTTGGAAGGAAAAACAGGAAGAGGCAAACGAACGGAAGTAAAACCGATATGCATGCCGACTGTGTGGAAAATATTGGAGATGCTATGTCATTTCTATTTAGGTTAGTAGTCATGGATTTCTAGGACACTCAGTCATCTCGTTTCATACAAAAAATAGGAATCACGGCCCGCAATCTAAAAGTTGCCTCTGATCGTCTTAAAAACACAGCTCAATATGCATAAAGCTAGAGTCCAGCATAAAAAGAGGTTATAATTTCTGTTTGTTTATCTGGTTTTTTTTAATACACTGTCCGCGGTAAAAGCTGCTTGGAGGTATCAGGAGTGGCTGTGCCGCCTTCAGCTACCGAAACTGTGTTATTACTCTGTTGAAGGCTGATGAGGGCAGGGTATTGCACATGCTTTCACGTGTTGTATGATGAAAAGTAAAGATAATATAAATGTTTTGCATGCATTTATTTAATTGATTACTGGAGTGACTTTTTGCATGCTGATTGTACTTTTCATACTTATAATTTACTTAAAATTTTGTTATACTCTATATAACAGTTAACGTTGGCCGTGTGGTTTGTTCTTTTCAAATAGAATTAGAGATGGCTTCGTGGCTGGGTTCAAATCTCTCGACACGCTGTAATTGTGACTCCTGCACTGATGATTTCCGAAAGGATGAAACACTAGTGGCTGTAAGTAATTAAATTACTATAGTAATAATTATGTCAGCCGCTATATAAGCTCGGTTCTTATTGTTGAGAAATTTAAAGTTGAAATGTACATCAGTCACTAAAGCTCACATGCGTATGTTATAATCATTAGATCACTATGGATGGAGGTCTCGATATTTAATAATAAATGTAAAAATTTCAACTGTATTTCTCGCGGTTAACGTTGGCCGTATAGTTTGTTGCTTGCTAATGGAGTCAGAAATAGCTTCGTTGCCAGGTTCAGAACTCCCAACCGCCTCTAATCGTGACTCCCTACACTGATGATTCCCGAAAAGATGAAACACTAATGTCTGTAGGTATTTAAATTATTACAGTAATGATATAGATATATATATATATATGTGTGTGTATATATATATATATATATATATATATATATATATATATATATATATATATATATATATATATTGTGTAGTATAATAATTATCCAAGTTTTATATATCAAGTTTTCTCGGTCATTTATTACTTTTCAAAAGTTATGGATTACAATATTGTTTCGTATTGCGACTAACAGGTTAGCAAAATTATGTTTTGACTGCATATTTATCCACGTACTCTCCAGATGTTTATCTTTAAAAAGTTATAAAAGCACCATTTTGAACAACTAACATAGTTCATGCAACCGACACTCTCTGCTATTCCTTCTCAGTTGCGAAGATTATGGTCATGCCCATGTACGTGACTATATATGCAGCAACAACATAATTTTGCAGACTTATTAGTAGCAAAACGAAAAGTAATAAACAACAAATTGAAAAAACTTGATATTTGTAACTTGGAGATTTATTATACCACACCATATATTCTGTGGAGCCCAATAAAAATGAGGTTGGATTGTTTTCTAAATTTACTATATTGATATCAAAAAATATTTTTTTCTTTCTAAAAGCTATATTTATTTTTATATGAGAAAGATTTTTCAACCCATTACGAATTCGCTTCAAGTAAATGATTAACCTCTCTTTCTTTCTCTCTCTCTCTCTCTCTCTCTATATATATATATATATATATATATATATATATATGTGATTATTTCCACAGCCAGACAACGTCATAGCGTACAAGAGCCATAACAGCGAACAAACCGGAAGTCCAAGACTCAGGTTTCGCCCTCATTTGGATTCATCGGTTAGACACATCCGAACTCAGGATTCGAAACCCGAGCCACTTGCATGCGAAGTAAGTACTCTACCAAATGAGAAAACGTGCAACAAACAATTCTATAAACTAACACAGATCAAGCGAACCGCGGCGAAATCCGACTTTGTTCTCAAAAAGAGATGTGATCATCGCGACGAGCTATAACCCAAGCCTATGTATCACAAGTAGGAATTTTTACACTCGAGTCTTAGACTCCGGTTTCTTGGCTGTTATGGCTCTTATGAGCTGTGACGTTGTCTGGCTAAGAAAAATATCATATATTCTCTCACATTCTGAAGGTTATATATATATATATATATATATATATATATATATATATATATATATATATGTGTGTGTGTGTGTGTGTGTGTGTGTGTGTGGGTGTATGCATATAGCAAAAATGGTAATCAGTAAAAAAAATGGTAGTCAGTAAAAGAAAAAATGGTAATCAAATTTTTCGTAATTTTTCCTACAGATTTTCCTCAGTTTTCTCTTTCTTTCCCTTTATTCTAACATTACAGTTTTTATATAAAGTAATAAACCTATATAAATCAGTAAAAGAAAATGGTCAGTAAAAGAGAATGGTCAATACTATTGCAGAACTAATATATATTTCTTATTTCCGCTTTATCTGATTAGTTACACATGTGTCGGTTACGATCCAGTAAGTTCACCAGACTTTACAGAAAAGTAAATGATGAAGTTACTGGATCGTTGATACGATTCGGTAACCGAAACATGTGTAACTAAGCAGATAGAATGGTAATATATATATATATATATATATATATATATATATATATATATATACTAGCAATGGGTAGCCGGCGTTGGCCGGGTGTTTTGAGGTGTTTGCTGATAAAAAAAAAAAAAAAGTCAATTTTTTTTTACTTTGACCACTTAAAATTTATTGTTTAGGGCTCAAATAAAGTAATTAAGTTAGATCCATGTCCAAGGAACCTATATTTAAAATTTCAAGTTCTTAGACCCAAAATTGTAGGAGAAGTTTGGTAGAGTTCTGAAATGTCAAATCGTTAAACTTTGACCCCTTAATCGCAAAATTTTTGTCTGAAAACCAATCACGTCGATTTTCCCAAATCTCAGTAGCCTGTATATCAAATTTCGAATCTGTAGGCTTAAAATTGACAGAGTTATTGCGAAAGGAAATTTATACA
Source organism: Euprymna scolopes (assembly GCF_053919585.1). Lineage (NCBI taxonomy): Eukaryota > Metazoa > Mollusca > Cephalopoda > Sepiida > Sepiolidae > Euprymna > Euprymna scolopes. The sequence goes on from NC_136483.1 coordinate 183,869,187, forward strand.
CACACACACACTTTTTATTTTATATATATATATATATATATATATATATATATATATATAAATATATATATATATATATATGATGATGAATTTATATTACTTGCCATGTTGAATATATTTATTTTCGAGTGAATGGTAAATTGATTTAAGGATTTGTCTTTCATACATTGACTGTACTAAACTGTATTTTATTCGATATTTACTTACGTAAGTCTACGGTTTATATGGATATACAAAATCAATGGCAGAGTGGGCGAGTAGATAATTGTTCACCAATGAATGCGATCATGCGTAGAAAAGTGGGAATAAGTTACTTATTGCGCATTGATGTCGGCTATTAATAAATGAACGTATATCGATAGGGTTTGCTTCTTTTGTGTTGCGAGAACTGAACCCTAGACGGGGCAAATATTTGATAATAAGAATTATCATATATCTCTCGCGAAGCGGAGAAACGGAAACTAAGACTAAAATTAATCAATTTTTCAAGTCGAGTGAAACATGTACGACGGATGATATATTATTTATAAAAATAATTTGTACAGTTTAATTGAATTTTTCTTCTTTTTTTTACTGATTTTATTTTAGCTGAGGGTTTATAAATTGTATTGTTTGGATTATTCACATATTAGTTGTGATTTTCATAATATTTAGGACGATCTAACCTTTGACCTTCTTTTTGTGAATAATTTTGTAATTTGGGAATATTATTGTAAAATTCCAAAGTTTTATGCCGGCGTCGGGAATCTGGACAGAATTCTGAACTGGACCAATTTAGATAATATACAGGGTAGATTGTTTTCTTTTCCACATCCTTAGTCAAGGAGAAGCTGCAAAAGAATACTCGATAAAAGAAAAATATTGAAGAAAAAGAAATACGTAAGCAGCAGAACAAGAAGTAGTATTAATCGTAGGAGAAAAAGGGGGATTTGATTAGGTGAAAATAGGAAGATGAGATTAAGATAAGATTAAGAGAAACGATGATTACGAAGATGTAAAAAGATGAGGTAGGAAAAAAACTGATAATGTAAAAAGATTATGTAAAAGTGTGATGTAAAAAACAGATGATGCAGAAAGATGATGTTAAAATAAGATTAAAAAGATGATGTAAACGGAATATCTAAAAAGATGATGAAATAAAAAAATGAAGTAAAAAGATGATGTATAAAAATATGATGTAAAAAAGCTGATGTAAAAACATGATGTAAAAAAGATGATGTAAAAAAATGATGTAAAAAAAGATGATGTAAAAAAGATGATGTAAAAAAGATGATGTAAAAAAGATGATGCACAAAGAAGATGAAGTAAAAGATGATGTAAAAAGAGGATGAAGCAAAAGATGATGTAAAAACATGATGTAAAAAGTTGATGTAAAAAAGGTGATGTAAAACGATGTTGTAAAAAAGATAATGTAAAAAAAGATAATGTAAAAAAAGATAATGTTAAAAAAGATAATGTAAAAAAGATAATGTAGAAAAAAAGATAATGCAAAAAAGATGAGGTAAAAAAGATGATGTAAAACAGCTGATGTAAAAAAGATGATATAAAAAAAGATAATGTAAAAAAACATGATGTATAAAGTTGATGTAAAAAAAGATGATGTAAAAAGATGTTGTAAAAAAGATAATGTAAAAAAGATAATGTAAAAAAAAGATAATGTAAAAAAGATAATGTAAAAAAGATAATGTAAAAAAGATGATGTAAAAAAGATAATGTAAAAAAGATAATGTAAAAAAGTTGATTTAAAAAGAAGATAAAGTAAAAGATAATGTAAAAACATGATGTAAAAATATGATGTAAAAAAGGTGATGTAAAACAGATGATGTAAAAAAGATACGGTAAAAAAGGATAATGTAAAAGAAAGATTATGTAAAAAAAGATGATGTAAAAAAGATAATGTAAAAAAGATGATGTAAAAAAGATAATGTAAAAAAGATAATGTAAAAAAGATGATGTAAAAAAGATAATGTAAAAAAGGATAATGTAAAAGAAAGATTATGTAAAAAAAGATGATGTAAAAAAGATAATGTAAAAAAGATGATGTAAAAAAGATAATGTAAAAAAGATAATGTAAAAAAGATGATGTAAAAAAGATAATGTAAAAAAGATAATGTAAAAAAGATAATGTAAAAAAGATGATGTAAAAAAGATGATGTAAAAAAGATAATGTAAAAAAGATAATGTTAAAAAGATGATGTAAAAAAGATAATGTAAAAAAGATAATGTAAAAAAGATGATGTAAAAAAGATAATGTAAAAAAGATGATGTAAAAAAGATAATGTAAAAAAGATGATGTAAAAAAGATAATGTAAAAAAGATAATGTAAAAAAGATGATGTAAAAAAGATAATGTAAAAAAGATAATGTAAAAAAGATAATGTAAAAAAGATGATGTAAAAAAGATGATGTAAAAAAGATAATGTAAAAAAGATAATGTAAAAAAGATAATGTAAAAAAGATGATGTAAAAAAGATAATGTAAAAAAGATAATGTAAAAAAGATAATGTAAAAAAGATAATGTAAAAAAGATGATGTAAAAAAGATAATGTAAAAAAGATAATGTAAAAAAGATAATGTAAAAAAGATGATGTAAAAAAGATAATGTAAAAAAGATGATGTAAAAAAGATAATGTAAAAAAGATAATGTTAGAAAGATGATGTAAAAAAGATAATGTAAAAAAGATAATGTTAAAAAGATGATGTAAAAAAGATAATGTAAAAAAGATGATGTAAAAAAGATAATGTAAAAAAGATGATGTAAAAAAGATAATGTAAAAAAGGATAATGTAAAAGAAAGATTATGTAAAAAAAGATGATGTAAAAAAGGTGATGTAAAAAAGATGATGTAAAAAAGATAATGTAAAACAGATAATGTAAAAAAGATGATGTAAAAAAGATAATGTAAAAAAGATAATGTAAAAGAAAGATTATGTAAAAAAAGATGATGTAAAAAATATAATATAAAAAAGATGATGTAAAAAAGATAATGTAAAAAAGATAATGTAAAAAAGATAATGTAAAAAAGATAATGTAAAAAAGATGATGTAAAAAAGATGATGTAAAAAAGATAATGTAAAAAAGATAATGTAAAAAAGATGATGTAAAAAGATAATGTAAAAAAGATAATGTAAAAAAGATAATGTAAAAAATATAATGTAAAAAAGATAATGTAAAAAAGATGATGTAAAAAAGATAATGTAAAAGAGATAATGTAAAAAAGATAATGTAAAAAAGATGATGTAAAAAAAGATAATGTAAAAAAGATGATGTAAAAAAGATAATGTAAAAAAGATAATGTAAAAAAGATGATGTAAAAAAGATAATGTAAAAAAGATAATGTTAAAAAGATGATGTAAAAAAGATAATGTAAAAAAGATGATGTAAAAAAGATAATGTAAAAAAGATGATGTAAAAAAGATAATGTAAAAAAGATAATGTAAAAACGATTATGTAAAAAAGATAATGTAAAAAAGATAATGTAAAACAGATAATGTAAAAAAGATAATGTAAAAAAGATGATGTAAAAAAGATAATGTAAAAAAGATAATGTAAAAAAGATAATGTAAAAAAGATAATGTAAAAAAGACGATGTAAAAAAGATAATGTAAAAAAGATAATGTAAAAAAGATAATGTAAAAAAGATAATGTAAAAAAGATGATGTAAAAAAGATAATGTTAAAAAGATGATGTAAAAAAGATTATGTAAAAAAGATAATGTAAAAAAGATGATGTAAAAAAGATAATGTAAAAAAGATTATGTAAAAAAGATAATGTAAAAAAGATAATGTAAAAAAGATAATGTAAAAAAGATAATGTAAAAAAGATAATGTAAAAAAGATGATGTAAAAAAGATAATGTAAAAAAGATAATGTAAAAAAGATGATGTAAATAAGATAATGTAAAAAAGATGATGTAAAAAAGATAATGTAAAAAAGATAATGTAAAAAAGATAATGTAAAAAAGATGATGTAAATAAGATAATGTAAAAAAGATGATGTAAAAAAGATAATGTAAAAAAGATAATGTAAAAAAGATAATGTAAAAAAGATAATGTAAAAAAGATAATGTGAAAAAGTTTATTTAAAAAGAAGATGATGTAAAAGATAATGTAAAAACATGATGTAAAAATATGATGTAAAAAAGGTGATGTAAAAAAGATGATGTAAAAAGATGATGTCAAAAAGATGATGAAATAAAAAGATGAAGTAAAATGATGATACAAAAAAGATGATGTAAAAAAGGTGATGTAAAAAGATGATGAAATAAAAAGATGATGTAAAACATTATGTAAAATGATTGTGTAAAAAAGATGAGATGATGTAAAAAAGATGATGTAAAAAAGATTATGTAAAAAGAAGATGATGTAAAAAAGATGATGTAAAAAGATGAAGGAAAAGATGATGCAAAAATATGATGTAAAAATTTTGTGTAAAATAAAGATGATGTAAAAAGATTATGTAAAAAAGATGATGTAAAAAAGATGATGTAAAAAAAGATGATGTAAAAAAGATGATGTAAAAAGGTGATGTAAAAAAGATGATGTAAAAAAAGATTATGTAAAAAAGATAATGTAAAAAAAGATAATGTAAAAAAAGATTATGTAAAAAAAAGATGATGTAAACAGAATATGTAAAAAGATAATTTAAAAAGATTATGTAAAACTATGATGTAAAAAGAACAAGGGCAAAAAGACAAGCTATTCGTATTATTTGAATAATTTGGATTACCATTCTTGAAAGTTATTTGCACGAGGTTTCAGTCCATGTAACCTCCGACCTTCTTTAGTTGTATCTTGTTGGACTCGAGAATCTGTCGCAGTGTTGTAACTTACGCTCTTCTGGAGTTGATATTTTTGCTATGTTATAGTCAACTGAAAAGCAATCTAGCAATATCGTGTTTCACATACAGAGAGGTCTCCAAAAGCAACTTTTTTAATAAAATATGTTAATAATCCTCAGCGCGGACGACACTGAAAAATACAATTGCAAATTACTTAGGGCGCATACCCGATTATGACTGAAGAAACGAGAGCATGCTACCCCTGCTGATTAAATAAAATATTCTGTTCAGAATTTCGTGCAGAATACCGATCGACAAGATACATCTGAAGAAGGTCGAGGGTTATATCGACCGAAACGTTGTGTGAATAACACTCAATCTGAGAACAGTAATCTGAATGATAAAAATAATTAGAATTATCCATCCTTATCTGAAAAATTTAGAAACACAGAATTCATTTAACCTGGATGGAAGAATAAAGTCTTATGAGGAGAATAATCTTCCACCAATTGTTCTTCGGACTGAGATCATAGTGTAGTATCTGTTATAATGTTACACTTCACCTTTTTGGTTAGTGGAGGAGAAATCATTTATGAATGAGCCAATTTTTATTTTTGTTCCTATCCAGACTGCCTAATTTTAGGGAGCTTCATTTTCCCCTACATTAAAAACCGAGCTTGTGTCTAACTCTTCCCTCGTGGGAAGGCAAGTAAATAGGAGCATATAGTATAAATGTATCAAAAGTATCAATGTATACATACAAAAATGTTATAAGAGAATACATAAATACATGCTTACACGCTAACAACATGAACTTATTTAGAACAAATGAAACATGCATCCCGTTAGTCCATTAAACCCCAAAAGTCACAAGAGGACGTAAAATCCTGGTGAAAATGAACACACGGTGCAATTTCAGGCCTTAACATATGTAAATATGAATTCTGCACCATTCAAAAAAAGAAATGACTAAGTCCATCATTTGCCCTCCTCATTTAGTCCCAAAAATCCCCAAGGCTTTTACATATTTAAATTTGAGTTCAGCACCATGTAAAACTGCTAAATAGACAGAAACAGAAAATTTTGGACAAATATGATAAAATACTCCCAAAAAATGGAGTGTTTTATTAACCCTAAAAGAGCCCCTGGGGCACACCAAAGAGTTACTGCGAAGTATAAACAAAGAAAATTATATAGAAATCAATTAGCTACAACTTTTCAAGAAGTTTTATAAAAATCCAAGACATCAATTTTTTTTTTTTTAATAAGCACAAACGTTTCAATTTTAGCCATTTAACCTTAAAGGCACCCCTAGCGCGGTGAGTGTGTGTGTGGGGGGGGTAACCGGAGTTTTCCCGGAAAATCCGTTGTGTTGCTCATATCATGTTTAATGTTCGGGCAATATTTAAAAAAAAAAAATCCAAGGCGTAGTTATTGAGAAAAGTGCGGTCAGACGAACAGACGAACGGACAAACGGACAAGGGTAAAAAAAATGAGATAGAATCAAAAAGACAGAAAACAAACGATAAAACATTACATATTAATGACCTAATAATTAAATTGCCTGCAACCAAATGTACCGGGAAGTTTCGTTAAATCAACCAGGAGATTTTTTTTACTAGGTGGAGTTCATTGCTTATCAAGGTCCAAATGCCACTCGAGGATAAGAGTTAATGAGTTTCGAGTGGCTTATGATAATCGGTAATGGTGGAACTTTTGTAGTTTTCCTTTATTTCAAAGGACTGCTCAACAGGAATTTAGGAATTTGTACACATTAAACTTGAAAATGGCTATGTCAACTGGGGAGCAGTCCGGCGTTGTTCCACTGATTGGCAGTTCTAGGAAAGCAACTTTTTTGGTGGAATTTACATTTAGTTTTAGGAACAGGTAGGGGAAATTGTTGACAGAGGTTGTAGGTAAACGACTGTGGGCTGCGAATGTTCTACGGGGCGGAGACGGTAGATAAGAACTCAGTTGAGGGCCTGACATTAAAATAACGATAGAGCAGAGATAGATTGGCTACGTCTTTTATGTAAGAAAGAGGAAGAAGTTTGAAGACGAGGGCTTTTCCTACTGGACATATTTTGAAGCTAATTTTGAACCCTCTCAAGGCAGGAAAGGGTACTCTTGGCTGCTCCTGCCTATATATGAAAACAGTACTTTATCTTAGAATGTATTTGCTTCCTATACAGGGAGAGTATTTCATCAGGAGTGAGAGAGAGTTTGTATCAGTATTAAAAACTGATTGAACGAATATGCAGCAAAATCATCACAATTATTCCTTGTGAAATTAATTTTCCTGTTGACAGTTAATCCATTTCTTTGTTTAAGTTTGTACACCTCATCTATATATATAAAAATGTAACTCTTGGTTCGTTCGCAATTAATAGTCTAAAAAAAACCACTGGACGGATGGCTTCCACGTTTTGGTATAATATGTTTACTATATCCATGTGTGTTTTTATATATTTCTTTTTAATTATAACATTATACTTAATTTTTCTATGATAAATGGGTGTTTTTCTTTGTACCGATAGGCAATTTTTTTATTTAGGGACAATTATTTATTATCGCTTCCTGCCACGTGATCAGTGTTACAATTTAGCGGTTTTCCTGCTAGATCTGGAGATTTCGTTTGCAATCTAGCGGGGAATTCTAGAAAATCTGGAGATATTTCGCACCCACACACCCGCAATTTAAATTAAAAATAAAGAAAAGCGCTTGAAAATACTTTAAAACATAAAATAAACTCATTCATGTAAGTAAAAAAAGTAGCATTTATTGCCTTTGGTAACAATTATTTATTGATTATTTGTTTTGTTTTTCACCTTTTTTCGGCTAACCATTCTTAAATCTCGCTATAAAATCGATTTTTCCAAATACATTTTAGGTGGGAGGCATTCCAACCTCCGAAGTTTAGTTTAAAATACGATCTAAGCAACCCTGCTTTATTTAGAAGTATTTAGTCGAAAATTGTAAAAAGCAAGAAACAATAGCAAAAAAAAAACTTATACCAATACAGTAGAATTTAATTATCTACCAACCTAAATACTTTTAATATACTAAAACAAAGTTTTTTGTTTTTTATTTTTCTAATTTCAAAATATGTTGCACCATTATTGTGATGTTTAATTTGCAGTATATTTCAATTTAACTTTTATTATAAAAAGTTTGAGTTTATGATTTGTTTCCTGCAAAACAAAAATATCCTCTCTGAAAAAAACAGGCAAAACTAGCTGATAAAATATGTAAGCCTTCTGGGGAGCTAACCGCTTCAATATAATTCCAGAAACATATAGTTAGAAAACACGGAGCATTTTATATACTGAATATACTATGTTTATAATTTTTTATGGTAGAAAGTTAAAATATGGGGTTGGGGGGTGGAATTAGCGATTTATGAAAATTTCAGACGATAAAAGTTAAAAATCTAGCGATTTTCTGGACATTTCTTTCTCCTGATCTCGCGGGTTTTTTTAAATCTCAGTTGCCAACATTGCATCACTAAAAAAACACTACAGGCTTAATGTAAACAGAATGTGTTTACAATATCGGTAAATTTTCAATGGGTTTAATCACATGATTATTGATAATGTAACCATGTGATTGAAATTTAATTTAAATCAACCACACGTTGTTGCTTTCCTATCAAATATTCATCGAAAAATGGTAGGTACACACAAAATGAATGCCGACGCTCAAAGTGTATACACATTTTGACTCCTCCCTTTACTTAAAAATTCACCAAAAATCAGGAAATTAACGAATTTTAATGAAAATTGTAGTATTTTTCAAATAATGATCGCAGAATATAATGAACGAATTACTTTTACTTAACTCTTAGTGACAATGTTTTATTTTGTTTAAACAAAAAATACCTTTACTAAAGTTATGGTTTTCAGTAGTAAATAAAAAACGCAAGAATTTATTTTTGCTTTTTTTATATAAATAAAGCATCGTAATTTGTAACAATAAAAAATAATTTTTACAGTAACATTACGAAAAAAGCCCCTAAAGTCCGTATTAATGAATTCGATATAACTCGAAGAAAAATTAATTCTCGCATACTATTCAGGAAATTATGGTTGTAAAAATGGAACGGATATTTGAATTTCGTTCCCTTTTATAATCGGTACATTTCTACATTACGTCCAACTCATCGTTCACATTCGACACGTCAACTTTTATAGCTTTTCGGGTATTCCGGCAAGGTTAAGGGTGTCTATTCCGAAAGCTGTTCTTAACATGGGTAGATTGGTAGGTGTGTCAAAAATAATTCCACCCCGTCTTTCCAAGCTTATAACTCCTCGAAAAAATGTAATTCAAGCCCTAATTTTTTTTCCAATTAAAGGAGCAAGGACCTAGGTTTCATTAAAAAAAACAAAAAAAACAAACAACATGTTTTTTTTAAAAAAAAAGGTTTTAACTTCGGACTTTACAAGTAAATTTCTAAAAAACACTACTTTTTTGTTTTAAATTTGAATATATTATTTATTGACCTTTTCTCTTCAATTTGTGATATGTAACACTTTGGTGATTAAATTATTTTCTTTTTAATAGACATTTCAAAATGGGAGGTGTGAATTATTCTACCCCCTGTCTTTCCAAGCTTATAACTACTCGAAAAATGTAATTGAAGCCCTATTATTTTTTTCAATTAAAGGAGCAAGGACCAAGGTTTCATAAAAAAAAGAAAAACAAACAACGTGGTTTAAAAAAAAAGGTTTTAAACTTCGAACTTTGCAGATAAATTTCTGAAAAAACACTACTTTTTTCATTTTAAATTTGAATATATTACTTATTGACTTTTTCTCTTCAATTTGTGATATATAAAACTTTGGTGAGTAAATTAATTATTTATTTTTTACTAGACACTTGAAAATGGGGGGCGTGAATTAAAAAAAAACGTTTGTCTAAAATATTATATTCGGTTTATTGGAAAGAGCATAAAATTTCGCATTGACCCTGAAAATATCGTAAAAATAGAATCAATAGAAAAATTTTGATAGATTTTTAAAGTTTAAAAATTGAAAAATATTGAGTTCGTAAAATTCATTACTGTTTTAAAAAAAAATATTTCTATTACTTTTAAAACAACTTTAATAGTTTATTTTGGAAAAATAATCCATAAAGAAAATAAACAACCCACTTTTAAAAGAGAAATTACGAGATTTTTATATTTTATTCGCAGTTTCGTGATAGGGGTGTAAAAAATTCCTACAAAAATTCTGATACATCTACTAGATTGGAGTGTTTATTCGTTGTAAACGCACTCGACAACCTATAAATGTCGACATTTCCAATGTGAATGGTAAGCTGGACTTATGTAAAAAATAACAAAAAGATATACCAAACAGACTTTTTCGTTTAAAAATGGAATTATTTCCCGTTCGTAATTAACTTTTTTATTTTTTTTTTAACAAATATTTTGTGTTTTATATACATAAAGTACAATTGTTGAATGTTACTGTTTTGATTATATTCGTTTGGGGGGCACAATTAAAAAATTAAGAAAGATTAAAACGAAGCGAAATTTAAGTTTCCGTTCCATTTTTACAACAACCGTAAAACAGCGCATACTCAGCAAGTTTTATCGTAATTTATAAGCATAATATTGAAACACTAAATCAACATTTTATTTATTTTTTTGCATAATTAATGATAGAAGTATTTTTCTGTTTATTTTCTTAACGTCTGTTAAAAAAATAATTTGTACATTCTCTTGAAAAAAAGAATCAAACTTTTCTCTACTTTCACATGTGTTCCATTTTAACAAACTGAGTCACAGCAACGCGTGGCCGGGTGCTGCTAGTCTATATATAAAAATATACGACGCCTGTATGTATGCGTGCATGTTTTTTTATATATACCCATCAGATTCCCAGCAGAGTCGCTACAGCTCTTAAATATGATTTATAGATACTCTGCGATAAAGCTCACAGTATAAGAAAGCAGTTCAAGTGGTGCATGAAATGTTTTAAGACTCGTTCAAATCAATTTACTAAAAGGAAATAGAAGAATCCGGCACTTATGCAGAATAAAGATCGTATTATCATCGAGATTCTTCTAGTAATTTCTGCCGGAGTAAAACTGGTGATAGGTGATAAAAAAAAGAATACAGTTTGGACTTAGCTCGAAAATTGAATTTGTTTAGCTACTTCACAAAGAAAGTTAATTTATTTGATTTTGTTGAGGGGGGATTCACATCATCTGTAAACATCATCTATATGCAAATATATACGACGTCTGTATTTATGTTTGCATGCTTTTATATACATCCATCAGATACCCAGCGGAAATGATACAGCTTGTATATATCTCTATCTCCCCTAGTATATAAAATTAACTTTGTGTGTGTGAGTTCCTCCCTCGTAAGTTCATAAACGACTGAGCTTATCTTTTGCAAATTTCACACAAAGCTAATTTATATGTCTGGCAGTGTTCTTAGATAAGTATCGAAAGTCGAAAAAATACGATCTTAATAATAGCTTTTCTCTCTTATCGATAAAAAAGAAGAATTTTTACATGGGAATGTTTTACGTTACACCGGCAAAGGAGAAAACAAAATTTCAGCAAATCATTTCTTCTTACAAAAACAGATTTATTATAATCTGGAGATATAGCTTAGTGGTAGAGCATTCGACTACAGATCGTGTACCTCATTATTGTATTTTTTCCATTATGATAAAAGAAGATGAACAATTTCAAAACACTACAAATCATTTCTTCGTTTCCATATTTTAAAATTAAACATTCATCAGAAGTAACTTTTCGTCAAGCCCTAATATCAACTTACGTGATATTGTAAACAACCTCAGACTGAATTTGATGACCGACATTATCATTATTATTTTTGTTACATATATAATAATCAATAGAGGATTGATTCTGTAATCTGCATGAATTAAAATTTCATATTTAAGCGTATTGTACGACCGGGCAACGCCGGGCTACCAGCTAGTGATTCCTAGATACTCCCCAATAAAGCTCACAATATCAGAAGGCAGTTCAAAAAGAATAGTCCTACTAGTTTTACTCAGTTTATCAGAGGGAAATAAAAGAATTCGGTGCTTATGCAGAATAAAGCTCGTCTTATCGTCGGAATTTTTCTGGTAATGTCTGCCGGAGTAAAGCTGAAGATAGGTATGAATATCGCCATTACTTATTCTACCTAATATTTCTTCTTTTAACTAAAACTTTTTATAACGCCATTAAATAACCGTAAAATATAAAAAGAAAGATTCTTTTGACACAAATATGGTTCCATCTGGACGTTATACTACGACTTTCCACCTCGAAATGTTTTGTTTTCCCGTCAAATTTACCACAGATAATAATACAAAGAAAAAAGAGTTTTAAAAGACTTTTTTTGCTTGATTTGGATAAACAGAAAACGCAGATGTTATTTTAAAGACGATCAAATAAAATTTATTGCTATTTAAACCCACGTGGTCGTTCCGTTCGCATATCTCCCATTAATTCAATGTCTTATCTTATTTCTAAATAATAACAGCTAAGATTAACGATGGCTAAGTGGTTAACGACACGGACAAAAAACATGGATATGTCAGGTTCGAATCCAGTATATTTTAATGAATCACTTTCATCAAAACCTCACCTAACCTTGTGTAATGCTGGAGTCCCTCAGGGGTCCATCCTGGACCCAACTCTCTTCCTGATTTACATCAATGATCTCCCAAAACACATACTTAAATCATTCGTTAACATTTATACTGATGACACGACCATCTATGGCAATATATCAAAGGCCGTAAATGACAAGTTTCTCTCTCTTCTGATCTTGAGCGCGTGGTACACTGGGGGAAGATGTGGCTGGTTACTTTTAATGCATCCAGACCCAAGCTACTATCTTTACATCATCAACGCTCTGATCCCCATCTGGCATCAATTGAAATGGATGGTTCTCGTCTTGGGGAGGCTTCATGTTTTGACAAGCTTTTGGGTTTTACCTTTACTCCTGATCTAAAATGGAACACGTACATTAGGTTTGTTGCCAAGGACGTTGGGAAAATGGTGGGATGCTTCTATCGCCCCAGAAGATGTCTCACTACTGATGCAATTTTCTATCTGTATAAAAGCCAAGTACGTCCAAGGATGGAGTACTGTTGCCACATCTGGGCAGGAGCTGCTAAAAACATCCTATCCTGCCTTGACAGAGTACAAAATAGACTTCGTAGCTTAGTGGGGGATGCCCTTTTCTCTTCCCTGCAACCTCTCTCTCACAGAAGAGATGTTGCGAGCCTGTATTTGTTTTATCGTTATTTCCATGGCAAGTGCTCGTCTGAGCTCCAATCTCTCGTTCCCCCTCACCAATCTTTCATGAGAATCACCCGTATAGCTGAAACTACTGTCAATAATTTTCCCCACTCTTTATCTGTGCCTAAATTCAAACGTAGATTCCATGAGCAGAGCTTCTTTCTCGGAAGTGCACGACTGTGGAACTCTCTTCCGTTAGTCTGTTTCCCACCTGACTACAACTTGGATGTCTTCAAGTCCAACATGAACAAATTCCTGACAAACCGCCCTCTTAAATAAGACACTTTATCAAATCTCCAATACTAATGATTACTACAATACTATCTCATTGATTACTGTACAGTCAATATCCTAATCCCTGAGTGGCCTCCGGGCCTTGATAAGTGGTGACCTACGCACCATTCGGTGGAAATATGTTTTTTGCAATTATATTTAACCTTTTATCTATATCAATCTTTTAATTTATGAAGCACAATGTAATTACAGAGCATATAACAAATAAATGACAAGACCCCTGATATAATTATATATATAATTAAATGAATGATTTTGCGCTACGAAACAGGCGCTGTCAAGAATTGTGCATGTGAATGTCCTTAAAGGAATAGTCAAATGGTCAGCATCTTAAAATTTTGAACATAGACTTCTGTTATATATATACATATCTATATATATATATATATATATATATATATATATATATATATATATATATCATTGTAAGTACAAAATTTCACCTAGATCAGACAAAAGGAATTTAGTACGTTGTATTACTTATTCAATATTTCGTATTTTCCTTTCTTTTCTTAATTTTCCGTAATTTTCCTTGCAGATTTTCCTCAGTGTTCTCTTTCTTTTTTCTAACATTACTGTTTTTATATAAAGTTTCCCTCTATTCATTTTTTTAAGCAGGGGGCTACTATCAGGGACTTAATTAGCGGGGTCATTATGAAGTGAGATGAGTAGAAAGATGTTTGTTAACATTACACTTGAACTTCTGCATATCAGTGCATTCCTTTCCTGCTTAATAGTTACACACTTTTTCCTCTTTTCACAATAATTTCTTATCGTCATAAAATTTATCGTAATTTTTCCATTCATCTTTTCTTCAATTTTCTCTCTTTGTTCAACCTTTTCTCACTTTACTTCTTTATAAAGTTTCTCTAGTCACTTATCTCATCTAATTTCCCTTTTTATCCCACTTATCATCTTATGTTTTTTCCTTCTTTTTTCCTTGTTTTCTTTGTTTAATAGATACCTCATTTTCTTTTTTCTTTCACCATTTCTCTTGTTTTTATTTTTTGCTTTCATTTTATTATTATCAATATCCATCGTGTCAGGAGTCAATTACTCATTCTCTCTTGGTTTCATGTTTTCTTTTTAATAATATACTCTATTCGTTTTGTCACCCTTTGAAAAAGCTTGTGTCTACAGTGACGTTGTTAAAAACACTTTTTAAACTTAAGCTCTATTTACTAAGACTTACGTAAATAAATAATACTTGTAATTTGTTGCTTGATTCTGTTTTGTTTATTTTTGTTTGTTTCAAATTAAAAAAACATGTAATTCAGCAATTCTAAAACAATTTTAAGTTGTACTATTTGAGTCTCGTTTGCTGCCTTTAGGCTCCCACGATGCAAAATATTTGTCTTTCGCGTTGAAATATTGGGAACTCAACAAAATTTATCGGACTGAGAATATGTGAAACAAGGAAACCCTTATGTTTATGAAAATTTCAAAGACGGCGAAATCTCAGAATGGATGCTGAGTGTCGCAAAGTTTTATATAAACAAAATCCAAATCGAAATCTAATGTCTTCAATTAATGTGCAACCTCACTCATTTACCGCCATCAACAATAAAAATATATGCATTAGTGTTTGTCGCACAGAAATAACACATAAATTCACAATAGCATTCGTTTACTTTCAAAATAAGACAAACTTCAAATACTATCCAGTCTGTAGTTGTATTTACAAGGAGAGAAAAAAGAATTAGTAAAATGTTTTAAGTTACTGTTTAGAAAATATTCAGAAATTTCTCAATACAACTATAAACAACGAAAGCAATATTTATTGTGTTTAAAAATTGTACCAAATCTGAAATACGGGAACCGATCTGATAAACGGTTTGAATTTTAATATTCTTTTATTCTTTCTAACAATTGAGGTTTTCTGTTTCTCTATAAAATTATAATCTGACCGCGTTGTAATAGAGGTCGATAGTTTTAAGAGTGGCAATGCGTTTTGCGACAGTCTACGACAGTATTTAGTTTTAAGACGGTTGAAAATTGTTTGCACGAAGCAGATCGATATACGCTGACGTTAACTGATGAACATGACATTAAGAGAAAACGTAGATGTGAACCATGGCGCTTAGCGGGTTGTTTTCTGGCATGGTATCACACACGCACCCAGAGCCTATATATACAGAATGTGTTTGTCTCGAGTTGTTTTCTGGTATGAATCCATGCACGCCTCTATCGGAAGGCGCTAATGCAAGAGGCGTTGATACGACTTGGAGCGATGATGAAAGCATAGCTTTGTGGTCGGCGTTTGTTGTTGCACAAGCATTTCTTTCACCGATGGATTTCTAGTTAGAATTTTTTCATTGTTTTACTTGGGAGTCATCATTTATCAAATCCCGAAGATTACTCGAGGATAATAGTTCATGGATGTAAGATTGTATTATAGTAATTGTTAATGGTACAAATTGGATAGAATTTGAATAATTATGGGGACGGCTTAATAGCAAAATGGTTTACATTAGATTTGAAGGCTACTATGCAACCGGGAAGCATGCTAGCGGAACAGTGTTCCACAGACGTTCAGTTCTAGGAAAGAAGCTTTGTTCGCGGAACCTGTGTTTAGAATTAGGCACAGATAGAGAGTACGGGAAATCGTATACAGGGGTCGTAGTTAGTCGAGTTGTTTTTTTTTAAAGTTTGGTAAGGGGGAGCATAGATTTTAGTTCAGTCGAGCAGTTGCCATGAAAGTCACGATCGAGTAGTGACAGGTTTGTAGCGTCTCTTATGTGGGAAAGAGGTTGTAGGGAAAAGAAAAGGGCATTACCTACTAGGCTTCGAAGCCGGTTTTGAACTCTATCAAGTCTGGATAAAGCGCGTCGAGCAACTCCTGCCCAGCTAGAGGATTACATTGGCAGTGGGATACCTACAGGAGCGGTAGAGTGATCCAATCACTTTTCCAGCGATCTCGGTAACAGATTTGATGTAAGTGTTCCATTTCAAATCAGGAGTGGATTCTCTCTATAAATATAGATCACGTGAAGGTTGCCAACATAATATATGAAAGTGTTTCCGTGGTAGGATACCAGCTGGTCAGCCCGTGTCGTTAACCATCAAGCCAACTTCAAGTTAAGGTTAAGTTACCAACAATTTTGAGTTGGCGCAAAATACACAAACCAAATCAAACAATAGTTTTCACACTCTAAATTCGGATCACACAACAATCGGCCTCGTTTTCAAATCGGACGTTCATGCACACCTGGAAGACATGTCAATCCGAAGTGATTGTTGGTTTGCTTCTCTTGTGTTTTTTTTTTATCGGTGTTGAAATACGAAACTTTGTTGAAAGAGATCAACTTGTTTTTCTTGGCTTAACTTTCTAGACATTTTTTTTTTTTTTTTGTAACTTAGTCGACTGTGATGACGTTCGGAGTTCTACTTAAATATTTCGATATTCTCACATCGGCAGTAAAAATTCTAAAATAGCTGCTACATTTTTCTTCTCAATAATAGACGTTTCTTTCTTAAATGCACACTTGCGATTTCGTCATAATTTCCAGCTGCGTTTTACTTCATCTTTTTAAGATCCACACAAATATAATTGTTTTTACCCTTTACGAGAATTAATATTTCGTAATCGTATATTCTATTTAATTTCTTACATAATTACCTAGTTCTAATATCTTGTTTGCGTTTTATAATAATCTATATCATACTAGCAGGTTGCCCGGTATTGCCCGGTCGTAAAATACGCTTAAATATATTATAATTCATGCTGATTTCGTATTTATTATTCTAGTGCCAATTCTCTATCTTGTACGCAATATATTAGTGATTTCAAAAATTAAAAATATATAAAACTTCGAAGCTATTAGCTAGAATCAAAACCAAAACATTTAGTGCCATAACCTTAGTCGTTACCATTTGAGCTATCATCAAATTTATAAGAAAATGGTAAAATGTAACAGACGAGTGTATTAATATATTCTTGCGAATTTGAGTCGTCTTACGCGCGCAAACTTCTAATTTTTGCTTAAATTTTTACTCTTTAGCAGTTTTCTTACAAGCGAAAAACCAAATATGTTCCACAAGTTCAAGTTCAAATCGCTTATATATCAAAGTTGATGCCCGTAAACTAAAAATGGAGAGAGTTGTTCGGTAAGGAGATCGTTCGTCAGACAGGCAGACAATGTAACTTTTATATATAGAGAGAGATTTTTCTTAGTTTACTTGCTTGTCTGTTCATTTGTTCCACGTTTTCTCGGAAACAAGTTAGCCGATCTAGCTGAAATTTTATATGAACGTTTGAACAGTTAGGCATCAATAGGTATTACTCGCCGCAGTGTCACTTTTGCTCAAGAATGTTTGCATGAAGCAGTCATCATAATCATTTTCAAGTTTTAAAATAAAATTCTTTGCGGTTAATGAAAAAAATTAAGAAATTTACGTGCGGTGTTTGAACCAACAGACCACGTCATGAAAAAAAAATAAATAAATAAATAAAACACGTTACCAACTTACGGAGAGTAGACTTTTCACGGCACGTTGTCCTATCATTGTTGCTTAGCGACGACATGGAAAAATGGCTTTACCGATGATAGATAAATAAAAATGACGGTTTCGATTATCGGTAATTATCGGGGGTATTCTGAGACAAAACTTAACTAAGATTACTCCCAGACTTATACACTAAAGTTCTGTAAATTTTAAAGAAAATCTGTTCAGCCCTTTCGGAGTCTATAAGAAACAAACTCACACGCACAGACAAAGTTGTATTTATATAAGTGTAGAGAATATATATACATTGCCGTCAAAAAGAAAGTCCGCACTTCTCATTTTTTTTTCAAAAACCGCAAATTACAGCTAAATTGTAACTGTTTAAACAACATATACCCCGTTTTATTCGCCTTTTATTCCTCTATGCTTGTACCTGGTCATATTTGACATTTTTATGAAGTATCTGAGTGTTCATATCAATTAAAAAAAATACCTTTAAATAGAGAAAGCACAACGAAACTCCGCAGCAACGAATGGGCTTAAAACCGGCTTAAAATGTCCACTTTTTAGCATCTTTAATCATAAATATCCACCTTTTAACCTCTCTAATCGTAATCGCTGTTATACAACGTAACATTTAGTCCATATCATTCGAGTCTCTATTCGTGATTGTCAGGAGCTCATTAATCTCCACCTTTCTTGTTTATACAATAGAGAAATCGCCCGTGGATTGAAATTAGATTAGAAAACGATAAGAATAACTGTGCAAAAGCACCAAAACGCCGGCAGTGTCTTAGATACTCCTAAATCTAGTCGTCCTATAGTTAATTCTTACGGGGAAGACAATGTTATCAAGATCCAAAACCTAAGAAACGGATTTGAAACGGCCTCTCAAATCTAACAACAGTGTCATCTTGTTAAAAAGTACTCTCTTTCTACAGTAAAGAACAGATTGAAGGAATTTAATTTGCGAGGCTGTGTTGCCAGACGCAAGCCAACGATTTCTGTAAAAAACAAACGGTGCCGTCTGGACTTAGTCAGATGCAATGGAGATCATTACTCTTCATATTGGACGAAAGTGATTTTTAGCGACGAAAGCAAGGCATTAATGGTAAGCAGTACGTCCGTTGAAGAAAAGACGAAGAATTTAATCCTATGTGCTCAGTTTCAACGCTGCAAGGTGGTGGGGATTCAGTTTAAGTGTGGGCCATTATTAGTATCAATGGTTCAGGGCCTATAGTTCGCTTGCAAGGTCGAATTAATTGTACCAAGTACATTAATATGTTGACTGAGCATTTTCTATCCTATTTTGGTCGGAATTTGGATGATCATACTATCTTCATGCAGGATAATGCTCTCATTTGCACAGCTGATAATATCAAGACGTTCTTTAAACATGATATTCCTTTTTTAAATTAACCAGCACAATCTCCAGACCTCAATCCTATCGAAAACGTATAGCGTTACACCAAGCAACAACTACGCAATGATAAAATTTCAAATCTGGAAGAACTTTGGACTAATATTAAAGAGAAGTGGGATGCCCTTTCACCGGAGTATTGCCGCAGACTAATTCAGAAGAATGCCTCAAAATTTTCAGGCTGTCAAACTGCAGAAGGGCTATGCTACTGAATATTAACTAGGTCATTGCGTTCCTCTTGTATTTGTTATGTATTAATGTTCTAAAGTTACATTCAAATAAGAATTTTCCATTGTGCGGAGTATCTTTTTGCCTCTCGATCTGAAGTTATTTTTTTAAATTGACGTGTACACACGGATAGTTCATTGAGAAGTCAACTATGAACAGGTAAAATTAGAGCAATAAAAGGCGAGCAAAATGAGGTATATGTTGTTTAAACAGTTACAATCAATTTAGCTTAAATTTGCGGTTTTTGAAAAAAAATGACAAGTGCGGACTATCTTTTTGGCGGTACTATATATATATATATATATATATATATATATATATATATATATATATATGTTTTAAGAAAAATAGAAAAACCGAATGAAATTATTAAAAAAAAAAAAATCAACGTTTCGTCCTTATTTCAGATGACATCTTCAGGATAGTTGAAATAAAAATGTAAGAAAAGAAAAAGTCATAGATCGTGCGAAAAAGACAGTTTTTGAATCCTACCCATGTCGGGAAGGACAAATATGTGTGCGTATGGGAAGGTTGGGTTGTTTGATGTCTATATATACACTTTTAAAAATGCATTAAAATAAATATGTACATTTTTTTTTCTTCTTCTTCTGCAAAACTACTCATTTTCCTGAAACATTCAAGGAAAAACAGCTAGCCAGGATCCACCCTGATACCTTGCTCTTTGATTATTATTTTCCCTATGCTAGGGGTTAAATGGTAGAAGCCTTTTCTTTGCGTAATAGTATTAGTATTCAATATTAGTGCTGATTCTAAGAGTCTTCTTTTAGCTCTATCTATCACGTATTTAATAATTTTCGCTTGATCTAAATTAAATGAGTGATCGTGTTCTGCACAATGGCAAAAGAGTGCATTTAGGGCGTTACCATTCCTTATATCTCTTCTGTGCTCGTTAAGTCTTAATTTCAATTTTCGTTGTGTTTCACCTATGTACGCTTGTTGACAGTTGTTACATGAGATGGAATATATACCGGCATCGGATGTGAGGGTTTTGGGAGAGTGCTTGGTAGTTTTTAATGTCTGTATTATGGTTGAGGAAGTTGTTTGTATCAGGTGAAAACCAAGTCTATTAAGAGTGTCGTAGATTTTTGTATTTTTGGTGTGGGTGGGAATGAAAAGATGTCTGTTTAATAGTGAGGTTTTTGTTTTATTTTTCTGTGTGTTTATGTTATAGTGTATTTTCGTAGCTTTTTTCTTTGCGTAAGAAATGAAAGCACTTAATCAAAATTAAAGCCGACCTACCTTTTTCCTCAGATACACTAATACAAATCAAAAAACTCATCACTGATAGAACCTACTTTCAATAGCATTACATTGTGACAGAGTCTCTTATTGCTCGTATTTTAGTTTCTTAATAAACCATCGTTCGTCTGCAGAGCGACATCGCTTTTGATGTATAAGCTGTTCTGGGAACGCGTGTGAATCTGCACATCAAATTAGCCTAACACTCACGCACACACACACACACACACACACACACACATACACACACACACGATTATCAAAGCTACTGGCTGAATTACATGTTCGCCGGCACTCGCTTTATTGTATATCTACTTTCCTTTTATACAACATATAAGGTTATCTTGTCAACTTTTCGGAGTTTGTCATCCATGGCAATTATTCTGATGAATCAATATTTGATTCTGACTAGCCAATATTAAAAAAATATTCTTATAAATAAAATGTATTCTGATTTGAAACACAAAAAAGGGAACTATCTTTTAGTGTTCACCTTTGGATCTTCAGCTTTTTATGTTCTTACAAAGCAAAAAAAAAATACTTTTTCATTCAGTGATGAGAAGATAATTGGTAAAATTCAATTGTATGTCAAAGAATAATCATTTACGCAGCCTTAAATAATTTAACAGAAATAATCTCTATAGGATCGTTTCTGAGACGATACAATTTTTTTTATTGAAATGCAGTCTCTGTCTCAGCACAAGTTTCTACACCACATAGAAAAATACAACATGAGATCAAAAGTCAAATGAAGATAACACACAGTAACACAGCAAATCAGAACATTTATTGATTATAAAAAAGTAAATACAATTTAAGTAGATGTGTGCACGAGCCATAGCAAAGCAATCAAGCATAATAGATAATGCAATGAAGAAAATTAGATTTGTTTACATTACAGATATATACAATGTAATTTTAAATACAACGCTTTATCTATTACAAATCGCGTTTCGTGAGAAAAAGAGAGTACGAAGCAGCGTATAATAGAAACATTTCATAATTAAAGCATCAAATTTCCAGCGTCTAGATTCAAATAGATTTGAAATATATATATATATATATATATATATATATATATATATATATATATATATATACAACATAAACACACAGAAAAATAAAACAAATACCTCACTATTAAACAGACATCTTTTCATTCCCACCCACACCAAAAATACAAAAATCTACGACACTCTTAATAGACTTGGTTTTCACCTGATACAAACAACTTCCTCAACCATAATACAGACATTAAAAACTATCAAGCACTCTCCCAAAACCCTCACATCCGATGCCGGTATATATTCCATCCCATGTAACAACTGTCAACAAGCGTACATAGGTGAAACACAACGAAAATTGAAATTAATACTTAACGAGCACAGAAGAGATATAAGGAATGGTAACGCCCTAAATGCACTCTTTTGCCATTGTGCAGAACACGATCACTCATTTAATTTAGATCAAGCGAAAATTATTAAATACGTGATAGATAGAGCTAAAAGAAGACTTTTAGAATCAGCACTAATATTGAATACTAATACGCAAAGAAAAGGCTTCTACCATTTAACCCCTAGCATAGGGAAAATAATAATCAAAGAGCAAGGTATCAGGGTGGATCCTGGCTAGCTGTTTTTCCTTGAATGTTTCAGGAAAATGAGTAGTTTTGCAGAAGAAGAAGAAAAAAAAATGTACATATTTATTTTAATGCATTTTTAAAAGTGTATATATAGACATCAAACAACCCAACCTTCCCATACGCACACATATTTGTCCTTCCCGACATAAGTAGGATTCAAAAACTGTCTTTTTCGCACGATCTATGACTTTTTCTTTTCTTACATTTTTATTTCAACTATCCTGAAGATGTCCTCTGAAATAAGGACGAAACGTTGATTTTTTTTTTGATTTTTTTTTTTTTAATAATTTCATTCGGTTTTTCTATATTTCTTAAAACATAACGTCAACCACCGCTGGTATTTTTTCTATCCTTATACATATATATATATATATATATATATATATATATATATATATATATATATATACTTGTTTATTGTTATATAAACATGCTCACATCCCGCTTCTACAAACAGCCACTTGTTTCAATCAAACAACAGATATCATCAGGCAGCGACTTGACTATTCATTCTTTATTGAACATTTGAATAGTCAAGTCGCTGCCTGATGATATCTGTTGTTTGATTGAAACAAGTGGCTGTTTATAGCAGCGAGGTGTGAGCATGTTTATATAATAATAAACAAGTATTATCAGCTCTTTTTATTGAGCACTATCTAACAACCTCGTTGAATTCATTAGTCCATTACTTTTGAATAAAAAAACCCGAGTATATATATATATATATCTATATATATATATATATATATATATATATATATATATATATATATATAAGCCTATCTGAATCTAGACGCTAAAAACAATTTGACGTTTTAATCTAATATAGAAATAGTTATATGTCTGTCTGTCGGACTGTCTGTCTGGCGGTCTGTCTATATCTTTTTAAACGCTATCTTCTCCGAAACTAAAAGTCGCAGAGCAGTGATAGGGACCTCAGATGATCGGAATTTTTACGAGCCGTACTTTTATGGGTCTTTAGCCGGTTAAAAATTGTTTTTAAGGGGCCAACCATGATTCAAATTTAAAAAAAAATCATTAAACATTTTGTACATTCATCTTAGTTTATTTTCAATTTTAATTTTTTTTATCGGTTTATAAGCGTGTCACGTTTGTACAGTGGTAACGTTACCAGCTTTGAATTTTATAGTTTCGATTTTAGCTGATGGCACCTAAATACTTCTTTTTTTTCTTTAGAAGTCACGACTCTATAATAATATATAGGAAATCTGAACAAATTAAAATATATTTAAGCGTTTTACGCTCGAGCAAAGCCGGACGCCCCCCCCCCTCCACTATATATAATTATATATATATATATATATATTAGGTAAGATGATTGATAATTTATAATTAAAATTAATGATTAAAAATAGGTAAATTTGGATGGTAAATGTACATTTACTATCCAAATAATGCATTGACGATGATACGTACGACTTTTCGAAGGTGAACCATTAAAAGATACATCTTCCTTACTTAAGAAATGCTAGGTTTATTTTTGGTGTCTTTAGAAAAAATACCCACCCAATATTTTTGCTGATGAGGAGACTTTGTTTCAAAAAAACTAAATGATAAAATTATTGTCCAAGACTCAATGTCTATCAAAATAAAAACATCGTTTTCGAAACGATCGTACAATTTATTGACTTTGTTTGTTTTTCCTTATGAAACCGATTTTTATTTTTTATTCTAATTATAACTTATCAATCATCTTATTCAATATTAAAATAGCTCTATGATACATATGCCTATCGAGATTATTATATATCTACATTACAAAGAGCACTGTTTTCTTTTCTTTTATTTTAATTGTATTAATTTACTAATACATTAAAATATTACTCTTCTCTTTAGACTCTTGTTCTAACCCCCTAAGTATATATATATATATATATATATATATTTATATTTTGTGCACAGAAAGTTGTTAGTTGAGACAGATCATTGGTACCGTCGGTTTCAAGCCCGATAATAAGGCCCGTTTAAGCTATCCTTATCAAGCTCTCTTCATCCAATATTCGGGAGGAGACAAATATTGGCTGAAGAGAGCTTGATAAGGATACTTTAAACGGGCCGTATTATCGGGCTTGAAACCGACGATACCAATGATCTGTCTCAACTAACAACTCTCTGTACACAAAATATAAATACGCTCTTACAATTTGGATTTTCCTTTTAATTGAGCACTCTGCTGGAATTCTTTTTCCAAAAAAAAACTAATCAATATATATATATATATATATATATTTATATATATATATATATATATATATATATATATATATATATATATATATACATATATATATTTCAAATCTATTTGAATCTAGACGCTGGAAATTTGATGCTTTAATTATGAAATGTTTCTATTATACGTTACTTCGTGCTCTCTTTTTCTCACGAAAAGCGATTTGTAATAGATAAAGCGTTGTATTTAAAATTACATTGTATATATCTGTAATTTTCTTCATTGCATTATCTAATATGCTTGATTGCTTTGCTATGGCTCGTGCACACATCTACTTAAATTGTATTTACTTTTTTATAATCAATAAATGTTCTGATTTGCTGTGTTACTGTTGGTTATCTTCATTTTACTTTTGATCTCATGTTGTATTTTCTATGTGGTGTAGAAACTTGTGCTGAGACAGAGACTGCATTTCAATAAGAATTTGTATCGTCTCAGAAACGATCCTATGGAGATTATTTCTGTTAAATTATTTAAGGCTGCGTAAATGATTATTCTTTAACATACAATTGAATTTTACCAATTATCTTCTCATCACTGAATGAAAAAGTATTTTTTTGCTTTGTAAGAACATAAAAAGCTGAAGATCCAAAGGTGAACACTAAAAGATAGTTCCCTTTTTTGTGTTTCGAATCAGAATACATTTTATTTATAAGGATGTTTTTTAATATTGGCTAGTCAGAATCAAATATTGATTCATCAGAATAATTGCCATGGATGACAAACTCCGAAAAGTTGACAAGATAACCTTATATATTGTATAAAAAGAAAGTAGATATACAATAAAGTGAGTGTCGGCGAACATGTAATTCAGCCAGTAGCTTTGATAATCGTGTGTGTGTGTGTGTGTGTGAGTCATATGCTAATTTGATGTGCAGATTCATACGCGTTCCCAGAACAGCTTATACATCAAAAGCGATGTCGCTCTGCAGACGAACGATGGTTTATTAAGACCCTAAAATACGAGCAATAAGAGACTCTGTCACAATGTAATGCTGTCAAATACATGCGTGCACCCGTCAATTAGGACTCCCACATTGCAAATCCCCAAAGAGGCATAATTATACATTAACTAGTGAACACTTTTCATCAAAACCATGACGGAGATAAGCAGTATTACTTTTTGAAAACAAATATACCAAACATAGAAGAACTAGATGTTTTAGCCCGTTAAAAAGAGCGAAAGTTTTGCCCGTTAACTGATATTGATTGTTGAATATGGTTAAATTTGTGATGATTTTTGCATTAAATACTAATCCCTGTTAATCTTTATTAATCCCTAATTTTTCATCGAACAGTTACCATAATATTTACTTCGCTGCATCTTATCAGAAAAAATGTCCATACAAAATTTCAGCCAGATCGGCTCAGTAGTTTCCGAGAAAAACTAAAACTGACAAAAAAGCAAACAAGCAGACAGACTAAAAGTAATAGTATTATCTTTATCTATATATCTACTATTATATAAAAGTCATTTTGTCTACGTGCGTGTGAGAGATAAAGAGTTCTCTATAGACTCGGAAACGGTTGAGCCGATTTTTATTAAAATTTCGCACGAAGGCTCTTGATTTTGCATTGGAATGCGTCAGATAAGTATTGAAAATCGATAATCAAAAAGATCCGATCAAAAAAAGGAAATTCGATTGTGACCAAAGTTAACACTTTTATACATCCTAACATAAGTATTATTATTCATCGAACTACTGTTCTCATCTTGAGTGTGATTTTCACAACGTTTCGGTCGATGTAACCTCCGACCTTCTTCAGGTGTATCTTGTCGAACTCGGCAATGTTTCTGTCGAACTCGGGAATTTGGATGGAATTTCGAGCGGAACCTTTTATTTACTTCTCGGGGGTCGCGTGCTCTTGTTCCGTCCTAAGTAATTCGCAAATGTATATTTCGGTCGCCCACACTGAGGATTGAACCTTCAGTCTTCAGGAGAATATCACTTTTACAACTGATTTTTCCCAGTACTCTAACCACTGCGCCACGGGTCCTTGAGCAAGGATCCGTGGCGCACTAGTGCAGTAGTTAGAGTACTGCGAATTACTTAGGACCTCTATCCAGACATGACCGACGGAATAAGAGCACGATACCCCCGTGAAGTAAATAAAGGTTTCCGCTCGAAATTCCGTCCAAAGGCCTGAGTTCGACAGAAACATTCCCGAGTTCGACAAGATGCACCTGAGGAAGATCGGAGGTTATATCGACCGAAACGTTGTGAAAATCACACTCAAGGTGAGAACTGAGAACAGTAGTCAGATAAATAATACATATAATCAATCCTCGTCTACAAAATTTCAGAAACATAGCCTAACATTACAAGTGAATGTTAACGGGCAAAAAAAAAAGACTAACAGTAATAATTATTATAGTAAAAAAAAAAAATATATATATATATATATATATATATATTACTCAAGAGACCAAGGCTTGGCTTCAGAAAAAGTGCTACGGTTTTGTACCCTTCTCTCACTGGCCCCTCCTGCTTCCCCGACCTGAAACCGCTGGTCTACTTCGTTTGACCATACCTCAAGAACATCACTAACATAGCCTCCCACAAAACCAACGCTAGCCCGATCACCGCCATCCGCCAAGTATTTGCCGAGTTCATTCTGCTAGCAAAACTGCATGTTTTTTTGTTTTTTTTACCCCAGTAAGATGTAACAGATATATCGTGCTTATTGCTAAGGCTGCTGCAAAGGACTCTCTCCATCGTGCAAGAAAGTTACTTACGCCTGAAAGTATCCTGTACCTCTACAAAGCCACCATTTGCCCGTGTATAGAGTACTGCTCTAACAGTTGGGCTGGTTCATCTGCTACTAGTCTCTCGCACCTGGACAGGGTCCAAAAGAGAGTCGCCAACCTAATAGGTCCCGAACTGTCATCTAAACTTCGGCCCCCGCCCCACCGACGAAATGTTGTATCCCTCTGCCTGTTTTACAAGTATTTTAATGTTGGATGCGCTGACGAACTACAAGCCTTTTTACCCCCTTAACGAAAATACCCCCGACAAACTCGACAAGCAGCGAAGTCCCACCCCTATACAGTTGAGATCCCTAGATATTAGAAAACTTGTTACTCTAATAGCTTCTTCTCCAGAACTGCAGGACTTTGGAATTCTCTTCCTGTTTCCTGCTTCCCCAACTGTACTTAGATGCAAAAGTTCAAGTGTAATGTGAACAGACATCTTGTTGCTAAATTCCCTACATAGTACCCCTGCAACTTAGGTCACTGATAGTAGCCACCTACATCAAAGTGGCAATTTGCCTTGTTTGGGGTGAAAGTGTAATAAAAGAAACTTTTTTAAAAGTACCAGTAAAGGAACTTGCGGATTTGATCAATCCGAAATCAGCTTCATAGATTGGATATTGTCATTTTATATTATATAACAGTTTCCCTTTCGAAGAAAAATTCAATTTTTGAAACTCCATGGACTAAGGAAATAATTAACTTTATTTTGTACTTTTTATCTTATGAAAAATAAATCTTAAAAAAAAAAAACTTTTATCTTCTATTCCGCCCTAGTGGATTGCTAATTTCATTATTATGCTAACTGAACGTTTACAATCATAACCTGAAAATGTCATCTCTCTTTTGGAGATATTGACGGTGCAAGATGCTAAAAAAGCAACCCCTGTCATGGATATAAGTTAGAAGCAGAAATGTGTCCGATCAACATGTACTGGCGCCTGTTAAATGTTTACTAAGCCGGTATGGTTGATTTCATCAGAGTTAGGAGATGGGTTCGTCGCATTCAGAGTGGCGACAGAAATGTGACAGACCGCACTTGGATTTTTACGACCGAGGCATGAAATTAGGTTGGCAAAAGTACATTGAGAATAATAAATGCTGTGGTACAGAAGGTCAGTCGTTTTAATAGTACCACTCTTGTCTTCGTAGCTCTTCAACATGGAAGTTTTTTTAGTTAAAAAACATAGAACGTAATATAATATTAAAATAAATTATCACAGCTACAGCCCTATCAAGGTTAAACCCTTCAAATATGTTTGTGTATTTTGGGTGAATACATTTTTGAATATTTACTGAGAACCAATGTCTGCACACGTGTTCTCGTTAAACTATTGGGGTTTTATTCTATTCTATTTTTCTTACAGATATTAAAAGTTCTTTATGAGAAATCAATTGTTCTACAGCTTACGATGATATGAATTTATACGACGATTTTTTCATTGAAATGTGAAATTTATTTATCTTGTACATATTCTAATATTAAAATGATGTCATAAAACTATAAAAAAAGGCATTCTCATTTCCTTTGTTTAATATGTACATTTATAAATTCTTAATTTTTGTGCATTTATCGGTGTTTCATCATATGCGTTTAACGTACAAACACTTATAAATAATCTACTATATGTTAATTCATACTTACCAAATATGTGTTCGCATATTTATGACTTAATGTTGTTTCTTCTAAAAGGAAAACTAACTAGCTTAACCATTCCCCCTAACTCTAAAGCCTATGGCGGCCAAATATTGAATCAACATAACGGATATAATAAGATTGCATGTTATTAAAGAATCAAAAAGAGCTTCGTTCGTTTTAACAATGAGAACACTAGAATGTGCCCATCTGTATTAAACGTGAGAAATGTTTTTCCTTTATTCTTAATAATATTAGATTTATTAAGATTAAGCCTGTCCTTTCCCTTGAAATTTAAATTTGCATACGTGATTATTAGGGCTATGACAACAGCATATTCTTTTCCTTGAAGATTACAACTGTAAGTTGAACTTTACAATCAAAATTTATTGTTCGACTGAATACTCCAAAAAACAATTTACAATGTCCTTATTCCGAAAAAAAAACAAACAATTTCCATTATTTCGTCTGCTTTGAAAACTTTCTAACCGGACTATATGCATAATTAAACAGGATTTAATTTTGGGCTCACTTCTTTCTAAACAACTATTTTCGCCTTTCGGATTACCTTGAAAGAATTTTTATGCAAGCTGAAATATTATGCGCGGTTTATCTCTCTCTCTCTATCTCTCTATCTCTCTCTCTCCCTCTCTCTCTCTCTCTCTCTCTCTCTCTATATATATATATATATATATATACTTTTTTGTATATCCAACATTTTTGTCACTTGTTTTTCTTGGCAATTTATGACTACAATAAATTGCGATTCCACTTAATGCCATAACTAGCAAATTCTGGTATTGCTACAAATACAATTTGCTGATTTCTTTCTGTCCTCTGATGAGAAGAATAGCAAGCATAGCATTCATTGAAAGTCCGCCGAATAAGGACCTTGTAAATTGTTTTTGGAGTATTTAGTCGAACAATAAATTTTGATTGTAATGTTCAACTTTCAGTTTTAATTTTCTTTCTCTTATAATAAGCTCTACACTCTATTGCGTATTGAGCTTTTTTATTCAGTTGGGATTAAACTATATATAAATACTGGTATTTATATTAGATTATGCTTTATCATTGCATATATCAGGTAAACACTACATCCTTTTGATTTCATTACTTATATATATATATATATATATATATATATACATATATATATATATAATTATATATATATATATATTTCGTTCGAAGGGTTTATGAGATGGTCGTCCTCTTTATATCGCTGAAGAGGACGGCCATCTCATATGCCCTTCGAAATCACGGTATGGGACAACCAAATATTCTGGATATATCGGATTATTCGATCACCTCTGATTTTCCCCTTAGACCACTACTCGTTCGACCTGGCAGTAATATCCCAGAAATTATTGAACTCATTCTGATATTGGACTGCCCAGGTTGTATGATATCCTCTTTCTATGACTTTTAAACACCATCTAAATAACTTTTAAATAAAATTTTCAATATATGTGCTAAAAAGCAAAATATTTGTTTATTCATAGCTGAATATGTTTCTAATTGCATTTCATTTCCTCTAATAATATGAGCCGTTATTGAAAATCCGTGAATTAAGGAAATAAATATATATTTTACTCCATATATTCCTTGTTTTAAACAATAAATGTTAACTTAAATATATTTGTATATATTTTAGTCTACAGAATTCAACTTCAATCATTAAACTTATATATTGCTCTACTTTTATATATTGAGCTTTATCTTTTTGGCTATGATCGTCATGAATGTATTAACTTAATGTAATATCTGACAGGAAAATTCGCTTGATTTCTTATCTGTGATTTATCTCATTTATATATATATATATATATATATATATATATATATATATATATATATATATATATATATATATATAATTATTTACTATGATAATCATGATAAAATAGAGGAATGCAATCAAGGAGTTATATCCTGAATGAATACGATATTTTTTACTAGAAAACTGAACCCACAAGCGAGTTACTTGTGACCCGTAACGTTATAAAATCCATGTTAATATCTGGCGTGGTTTGGTTAATCGCCTGAGGTACCTCTACCAGGAAATATCCGACGAGACTGCATAGTTATATTCTGGAGGGCTCATTCCTCAGAGTCGCATTTCTCGCTGAGGACAAGAAATAAATACACCTGTAACAGCCCGAAAGAAAGATACAAGCCAGTATTTAGCGGACACAAATATAATAAATAGAAAATAATTACAACAAATTAAGAGTGCGCTTATACGTCAGTCCGACTGCCAAGTGCTCATGACTTGTGCATAACTTGTGATAATGGATAAGAAACATATCTCCCGGTTTTTATAAGTGGAAGAATTCATTTATCAGTAAGTGAGCACACTACAACAATATAATAACGCATATGAATCCCTGCTTTACACGAGTTTTTACGAGTCAATTGCCCTGTACTTTTGCGTCACAGTTGCAAGCCAACATTAAAAAATGTATGTCGCCTTTTCTCACATTACCAACACAACGTCGAGATTGTACATCTATAATACAGTGCACGTCCGTCATATTTTAATGTCATTACCAGGACTTACACAATATTATGTTTCTTCTTCCCTGTATCTTTTTACCCCGATGTACTTTTATTATTTGATTTTTAGATAGCGTCTACTTTCTCCGAAGTCTTTATTTATTCAAAGATCATCTTTTTTTTAAATTTAATGTCGATGATTAATGCTTAATAATGTTGTTTTCATCGCCTCCGTTTTTCTCGGCGGCTGTCACTTTCAAAGTTTGGCGTTAATCTTATATCAGGATGAAAATATAGAACTGGGTTAAAATTCATTAATCATCAAAGAAGTGCAAACTCCAGTAACGATGACAACTTTGATGAAGAGATAACACATGCTGTCAAAGAGAAAATAATAACGAGGCATCGGTGATTTAACTGGAGTTTATTAAATTAGTACGAGTATTTAATCTGCGCGGTTAGCGATGAGAACGGTGTTTTAAACTATAATGCAGAAAACATATGTACAAATTGTTGGACAAAACGAAGGACATACATACAGAGAGATAAACGGCCATCCATCGCTTGACCTCAATCTACACCAAGCACGTCAAACATGTAGCCCGCGGACCGCATGCGATCCATTGCAAGTTTATTTGTGGCCCGCACTAGCAACAACTTTTAAAAAGTGGAATGAAAATATTAAACTACTAGAGATGTCGGAAAGTAATTAACATTTCTTATCCGTGCTCGTTTTAGGAGATTTTTACTTCGAATGCACTGGCTAAAGTTTTAGAACGTCACGGAAACAAACAGAAGATTATTAAACTAATATAATTGTTCCATTTGCACAGACAACGATGAGAGCAATCATATAAACAAAAATGTAACGGACAGATGTACAATTGATGGATAAACATGGATAAAAAAGAACGGATGGATAAATGGTCAGCTATGGTATGGATGGACAACAAACGAATGGATAAATGTTAGACAACCAAAGGGGTGGATAAATAGATGGATAAACAAACGGGTGGATAAATGCTTAGTATAGATGCATAGACACATATCAAATGAGATGGGTCAATTTAATCTACGCAAGAAATGTCAAACATCTGGCTCTTGGACCGCATACGGCCAATAGCAATCCTATTTTCGGCCCGCACACATAACAATTTTGAAAAAAAAAATATGGGGCGGGGGATATTAGAATACGAAGTGTATCGAGAAAATAATGAGAATTTCTGATCAATCTTCGCGTTAGAAAAATCGTTATGGGGGGGGGTAATTTCATTGATTTAAAACTTTAGAATGTCAAGGATCCAACGTCTTTCGAGTTATTATGTCTTTATTATCAAAAACGTTACAGACGGTTACAGTATAAAAGCTCATGAGCGTTTTACTTCATGTCAAAACCTTTTAGGTAACTAATCATCACTTACCATCTGTGATAAAACTCAAACTACACAGAAAGGTCAGCTTAATATGACAAATATTGTCGACAACGAACAATCTCATTCCTCGGATCAAACGTAAAATGTTTGAATACTTGTCAATTTTGAACTATCGTAATTTATGTGTATTGGATTTGTTGTTGTTGCATTCAGATACGATTGAGCCATTAATTTAATTTTTCGTTATCTCTATATTTATAAAATAGGGACGATTTCCACTTCTAGAAAACTATTATCGTAATAAAAACACAGACGCCACATATTAATTCCATATGGTCATACTACTTGTCAATACCTGATGTATGTTTTCCAGTAATTATCATGCGATTTCATTAATTTTCCTAAATTATGTCCCACCGAAATAACTCTCACAAAATAGCAATACTTTGATAAGGTAGGAGTTGATTTCATTCTGCTTAAAATACGTTTACGTTCCCAGAGGAGATCGGGAACTTTGCTAAATTAGTTCAGACCGTCAGTGTTTCTCTTTTTATTTTGTAGATTTAACATTTTTCCATTGCGCCTACATAATTACAAACAATCTCCTCATAAAACTTATATTAAATCCTTCCCAATTTGATTGGATGCTCTAGACTTATACCGGATTAATAAAATTGTCTTTTTAAGAATGTTTACACTGATAGGCACAAACAACATGGCGTCAGTCAATGTTTTGTTTCGTAAACAACTTTACACATACACAATCAAAAAAGATAATACATTCAACTTACATCATTTAATATTTACATGTCTTTGCGTACTTAACATAGATTTTAACTGAACGAACACTAAGCAAGCATCAAACATCCAATCTACTTATGTGTTTTCTTCCTTTAATAAATAGGAACCGATCTACTCATTCCAGAATTCCTATGCATTTTAAATATACAAGAACGCAAGTTTGACCAGTTGGACTAACTTGAGTCCTTGTACCGGAAAAATATCCAGTAAATAAAACGTTGTTTAGTAAATCGTTATTTTTTTTATTTATTTTTATTTTATTTATTTATTTATTTTATTTATTTATTATTTATTTATTTATTTTGCATTTCCATACACCAGACATGGATATAAATATCACTAAAACATCCGCTGGGTCATAAGCTTCATTTCGGTACCTTACTTGCCTGGGTGGGTTACCTTACACACACGCGCGCGCGCACACACATACACAAACAGACAGTAAATCGAACTTACTAAGGGAGATAATAACTTCCGGTGAATACCCGAAAAATATCCAGTAAATAAAATGTTGTTTAGTAAATCGCTATTTTTTTTTATTTTTTAATTTTTTTTTCAATTTCCATGCACCAAACATGGATATAAATATCACTAAAACATCCGCTGGGTCATAAGCTTTATTTCGGTACCTTACTTGCCTGGGTGGGATGCCTGTGGGCTGAGATAAAACGCGTCACACACACACACACACACACACATAGTAGGAAAATTTTTAATAAGATATCGAACACTGGATATATTGATAAAGCTCCGTCGATATATTCTACTTTTAATAATAGCAAATGACCACACGATTACATCGTTTTTTTCTTTTTGCTTCTGAGATTTTCGTAAGCCTCAGTAATTTACTTTAATTTAAACAGATACGACAGCCAGCACCAGCTGCAAGAGTTTTTCTATCTACTCGGATACGTTTTTCCACTTACTTTAAACCGTTCTTTTACTTAAAAGTACAAGTAGTGTACACCATGTCGAGTTATAACGAAAATAAAATATGCTGGTGCTATGATAATCAAAGTCGAAACTCTATAATCCAATAAATATCACAAATCATGCGAAAATATGTTCAACAAGTATGTTGTTTACTATTTGGTTTTTGAGCGAGTATCGAGGCTCAACTATGGACTCTTTGAAACAATCATATTTCATTTCGTTCGCTCGGTATTATCCGGTCGTAAGAAACGTTTAAATATTTTATTCATACAGATTTATTCAGACATATTTATTATTGTAGAGACATTCTATATATATATATATATATATATATATATATATATATATATATATATATATATATATATATATATTCTCCTGATGGAACCTTATTCGAAGAGTTTGAAGAATAACTTAAGTAATTTTAAGAAAAAAGTAAAGATAGCTCAGACAGAATATACCGAAACCACAAGAAAACACATTTAAGCGCAGAAATTCGAAACTTGCGAGTTCTCGAAAATCTACAACAGTGTAGTAAATAATGGGCAATCAACAATTCCCCCACTATCTAACAATCATGAAGTTGTTTGCACGGAAAGCGAGAAAGCTAATATGCTTTCCCGTCAGTTTGCCTCAAACAGTATTTGGGGCCTCTCTACCTCCCTGATTTTTCTTTGCGGACAGAAACCACACTAGATGATATAGGAATCACCCCTCATCAAGTACATGATATCATAAATATATCTAGACACCTCCAAAGCATGTGGACCTGATTTCATCCCTGCTGTATTATTAAAAAATGCTCTGCTCAGGTTGCTCCAGTTCTCTCCAAACTCTTCAACAAATGCCTTAACGAATCATGCTGACTGCTGGAAAATTGCTTTAGTAGTACCAGTTTAGAAGACATTTAGCCAAAGAACGGATCCATTAAACAATCGCCCCATTAGGCTCCTCTCTTTTTTGCGCCAAAATATCTGTGTCTATAATTAATCAAGTTCTAGTCCACCACCTTATAGTTGCTAAACTACTGTCCGACTATCAATATGGATTTAGGCAAGACGATTCTACTGCAGATATTCTAACTGTAATCTCTGCAGTGGAGGGAAGGGCAGTATCCCTAGATATATTTAAGACTTTTGAAAGGGTATTGACCGATATTATTGTCATAAAAATGAGATCCTATAATATTACTTGATAAATATTTAACATAATTAAATACTTCATAAATAAGGAATCCCGGTTGTCTACGATGGCCGTATGTCTAAACAATATGATATAAATGCGGGTGTGCTTCAGGGATCGATCCTTAGACTTTTATTATTCCTGATATTCATAAATGACCTCCCTGAAAAAAATTGTGTCTCAGAGAGGTATATTTGCTGACGACACCACGCTCTATGACAGGCATGAGAGGAAAACGAATGAATACATAGCCAAGGCAATGGGGGAAATCCTAGAGGAAGAAACCTTCTCAACCACCAATAGCTATGGCTAAAGATACATGACCTGCAAGTACTTCGTTCAAACTCCTCAGTGATCATCAGCCAACAGTAGTCAAAGCCGACAGTGGACACCCGTTACACAGCAGCCAGTAGCAGGCATAAAAAGAGTCACCAGTATACATAAACTTCATGTGCAAATCTGTTCTTTCAATATCACAATAGAAATTGAAACTGCAAAACAATTATACAAGTAAGAATACCTTGTTCGAGCCGGATAATCATATTTTCATTTATTTTCATTTGTTTTCATGTATTTTCATTTGTTTTCATTTATTGTCATTTGTTTTCAGATGTTCTGGTAAACAATTAATTGATAACGTACTTTCATTTACTTTTTTTTTAAGATTATACACTCTGATTAATAAATACCTTACAAATCATTCATTTCTTTCAACCTACAATTTTATTAATAAGTATTATCTCTATGTGGTTAAAAGTTTCTGGCATATTATCCACAGTCAGTATCTTACGTGACTCACATACGGTAATGCGACAGATAAACATAGTTTAATTTGTTCACCCAGGAGTGTTGTTTTATCGGATCTGTTCTGGTCTATGCCATCTTTTCAGCGGGCAACGCCAGTACCTGGGACCTGAAAGTATTAAAATAAACAATACATACTAAATTTTTTGTTATATTTATTAAACCATATGTACGTTTGCACGTTTCTACTGTATGTTTCTAAATTAGTAAAGATTATAGAGGTGCGGCTATTATGACAACACGATTTCACTTTTATGATACTCGTGGTGAGTTTGACATGCTTGATCTATACGATTAGACGTGAAAATATTTCAGACTTGTAACCCATTTTGGAGAGTGGAGTTTGCTATAGAACTTCCGTGTGGGAACATGTGCTTCAAATGCCGCTTTGAATCATTCAGTGATCGCATTTGTGCATTGTTCTGCAGGAAGGAAAAAGATATTTCCCCATGGGGCATCTCTGATGTGATCTCTGATGGTATCTCTGTCAATTTTATTGTAGTAGCTTGTTGTTTTGAGCAATAGCTCTTCAACTTGAGGCCGAGAGTTGAGCTATGTAATGTCTTTCATTATCACAGCATGATCAGAATTCCCCAGTAGGCAATGGGCACTTTTTACACAATCCTCATGAGCTGTTGTTAGAAATAGGTCCAGAAGTGAAGTTTGTTGGTTCTGACGAACCAGGTGACGGGTCGGGAATGTTACTGTCCGTGTCAAGATATATTATGGATGATACTACCAGCTGTGTCTGGCAGTTAGACAAGCCAAACCAATTATTGTGGTGGGCATTAAGTCACCAAATACATGTATTTGGGCGCTAGTGTAAAGGGAGAGTGATACATGTATGCTATCAGACATATAAATGATTGGAGTACAGTCCTGGGCCGAGGGAGAGCGATAAAGAGAATATGTAGCTAACGCTATGTTGAAAAGTTAGTTTAAAGCGCATGAAGGACTAGTCATCTGATTCTAGTTTAGATTTCCTAGTCATGAGGAGGGTGTTATAAATATAGACTCCAAGTCCGTGCATGTGTCTGTAAGAGTCGTTACGGCAAAGTGGAAAATAACCAAATATTTGAAAGTGGTTAGAGGAGATTGAAGAGTTCAAGTTAGTTTCACTTAGTGCTAATATATCCGGGGAGATTGCTAAGAGAAATGATTCTGCATCATCTAGGTTAGTTCTAAGTCCACGGATATTGGTAAATGCGAGTCTCAAAGGAGGAGGCGAATCATGTTCGAGTCTCCCTCTCAGCACTACCCTAACTCAGTGAGGATGTAGCACACGTGGTATAGCGCAGTTGTATCTCATTTTTCCTTGTGGTGAATCAGATTGAAAGATAATGTTTATGTAATGAAGAGCTATTTTTATTTATAGAAACATTTTATGTTTACCATAGATACTAAAAATAAAACAAACTTGTGTATCGTGTGGGAATTTTTAAATAAATATCACAAAATGTAAGATTTAAAAACATTTTCCTTAGTTTTATAAGTTATTTTATTGTAGTATTTTATATTAGATTAACAAGCTACAAGTTATTCAAACAGTTCAACAGGGACTGTAAATATATCTTGAACTAGCAGGACAAAATAATAACACTATAAACATTTTTGTAAGAGTCTATAAACACCGCATGGCATTAACCATGTTTGGAACATCCATGAAAATAGTAGCTTATTATTATTATTATTATTATTATTATTATTATTATTATTATTATTATTATTATTATTATTATTGCAAAAAATGGTAACAGAGAAATAAAAAGAGAGGTTTATGTATCGATTTGTTTTGACGTTTTATCAATTAAGTTTGTTTTATGGATTAACTTGATCTTTTTTTCTAATCGATATGTAAAGAGAGAAAGAAATGAGAAGAGATGGGTACTTCTTTTTTTTTTTACTAATCGATTAGAAACTTTTCAATGAGCTTTAGTAATGCATAAAAAAAAACGAAAATTCTATGAACACATTTTCTTTTCCTAGGACTGCCTGCTTGTGGATGTCTATATCATGGTGCTGCTTTCTAGTTGCCTACAACATTGTCGTTTTCAAGTTTCATGTAAACAATTCCTTGTTGAGCTGTCTTCTTTAATAATCAAATACTACTCAATTTCCGCCACTACTGGTCATTACGATGTTGTTTCACCGACCATCTGACACTCATTCACTCTTGTCCTCGAATGGTCTTCGGGTCTTGATAAAGTTGTGATTCTCTTGTGTCAGAATACGTATGCATGTTAACAGTAAATTGACCAAGGTATAAGCTTGGAGAATAGCAGCCTAAAAATGCACATTTTGTGAGAGTAGAGCACTTGATATTTTATTAAAAACGCGGATTCCATGAACAAAGCTTCTTTCTTAGAACTGCACGCCTGTGGAACTCTGTTCCGTCTGCCTGCTTCCCTCCGGACTACAATTTGGATGTCTTCAAGTCCAATGTTAACAAGTTCCTGATGAACCGCCCCCTTAAGTAAACACTTCAGCAAATCTCCTCACTAACTTAATGTACTTGCAATAACCCTTATCCCTGAGTGGCTTCCGGGCCTTGATAAGTGGTGATCACTGTGTAAAAAAAAAAAAAAAAAAAAAAAAATTAGAAACGTTGTTTATAAAAGTTGTAGGTAAGTCGGGAAGTAATGAAATGATTATGCCGCAAATTTTCATGACATATGCATAGAATCTCTATCTCTGTCTCTATTTATATATATATAAGTCACTTTGTTTGTGTGAGTATGTGTGTGTGTTCTTTCCTTATGAGTTCTGAAACAACTGAGTCTATCTTTTGCAAATTTCACACAACGTTGATTTATATGTCTGGTAGTATTCTTAGATATGTTTTGTACAGAAATTAATTCGATAAATATAAAAAATCGAAAACATCCGCTCTTTAAAATAGCTTTTCTTTCTTATAGATAAAAGGAATAATTTTTACGTTACACCGGCAAGGGGAGCTAATAAAATTTCAGTCAATAATCTCTGGTCATAAAAAACAGATTTATTATCATCTGGATATATAGCTAAGTGATAGAGCATTTAACTACAGATCGAATGATCCTATTTTCAAGCCCGGGTGTACCTCACTATTTCATTTTAATATTTTCTTATTAATGAGTTGACTTTACGATAAAAGAAGAGATATCATTTAAAATCGCCGCAAATCATTTTTTCGTTTGCATATTCTGAAACTAAACATTAATCATAAGTGGCTTTTCCAGGGCATTCATCGTCAAGTCCAAATATCAGATGACGTGATAATCTAAATAAACACAGGAAGGATTTCATGAACGAAATTATCATTATTTTTATTTATTTATTTTTGCGAATTAGTCGAGCAGGCAAATTATTCCTCGTAATATATAATAACCAATAGAGAATTGATTCGAAAATAATACATACGCAATCTACATAAATTAAAATATCATGTTTAAACAGATTGTACGACCGGGCAACGCTAGGATGCCAGCTAGTATTACATAAATAAATAAATATATTTTTTAGTCATCAATGTATTTATTTTCTTATCACTTTCTTCGGTCGTTTTACTAAACAGTTTATGGTATCACATTAAGATGTTGAAATCATTTCCTGTATATTTTGCATGCGTCCTTGC
The DNA here is from genome assembly GCF_053919585.1 of Euprymna scolopes. Taxonomy (NCBI): domain Eukaryota; kingdom Metazoa; phylum Mollusca; class Cephalopoda; order Sepiida; family Sepiolidae; genus Euprymna; species Euprymna scolopes. Next base: position 183,909,376 of record NC_136483.1, read on the forward strand.
AACTCTATAAAACGATCAGTCGGAAATTGTATGGTCACAGTGGATCACACTGCACAATTAAATGTTAAATTCGATAACTCTTCTTATCATAGAAAACGTCAGAACATCGATATAAGAACCTGCCTCCGTCGGGAAGACTATCACGTTTAAGACTGGAATAAGATTTTAGTCGGTCTGCCACACTTTAATTTGGAATAATATTGTTAGATACGCCCATAAGTGATTGTATGATTCCAATATTTATTTTAGATTCCGATGAAATTACCTCTTTTGTTTTAAATTCTAGGTTCCGGTGAAATTACCGATTCCGGTTATTTAAAAATTGCTAACTATTTAGTTGTAGAGTCTTTTATTAATATTTTTTTTTCAAATTACTGTAAAAAAATATGCACATTTTCGAAAACGTGACGTACAGGTGATGTATAGAATTAAATGTTACTGCCAGTTTAAAATCAATAAATATCATCTATTTTTTTTTTAATAACAACAATGTAAAATTAAATTTTAAACTAAAATGACCAAAAAATAAGAATTAAAAAAAAAAACTTTTTGCAGAAAAAAATAGGCATAGATTTTTTCCGATTTCGATACCCCAAGAGATCCGATTTATCCGACTTCTGATTCTGCTAATCGTCGTAACATTAACGTATATAAATGAGTTGTTCTGCCTATCCGTCGTTTGTCTATCAGGCTTACATGTAAAACGATATTTTCATCATTAATTAAACACGTAACGAAATCATGGTAAGAAGAGCTGATCCAATAAAATCTACCATTGGTATGTGGTTGTATTAGCGAGAAAAGAAAACTTCCACGTCAAATTTGGATTACGTTATAATAGGAAATTTACTCGAGAAATTACATCGGAAACATCGACATCACAAGATATTTCGAATGATACGTGGTGAAAATACTAGTGTGTGTATTTTTAACTTCCCTCTGTTTTTACATAGATCCTAATATACCTCTTTCTAGAGAAAGCTAAAGAGAAATTAACCTTTTACAACAATGACTCTAAAGTCTTCGAACGAGGTTCATACTGCTGACTTTTTTTTTTTAACTATGCTGGCCAAAGCAAAAAAAAAAAAGTACCTGTTTTGCTCATTGGATTTGCTTTTTAGTGAAACTCGTTCTCCAAAACTCCATTCCTTTAATCATTTTCTTAAAAAAAAGAAAAAAAAAGAACATCATACTATTTTCACATATTTACATTTAAAAAAAATTTACTGAATATTTTTGTAATGTTTTATATAAGATCTGACCCCACGGGTCGTACTTTAGAGACCCCTGTTTTATACCATATTTTCTGATAGTCTCGCGTTCAAACTCATCCGTCTAACATTCACAGGCAATACAAATTAGAATAAATAAATGAATAAAAGACACTGTTAAGTACTCTGTCAAAAAAGTTGGCTCCCTCTACCGGGCTAGACATTTTTCGTCACCTTCAATTATTCTATATTTCTATGAAACCACCTCTTTATAGACCAGTGAATCACCTACTAGTCTCTCCCTCTTGAACATAGTACAAATGGAAATCGGTTCTGTATAGTATCACAAGCTTCAGCACCTGTCCAATCGCCACAATAATGCATCGTTGTGCTTGCTTTACCTATATTCCATGTAATATATTCCGAAGAACTTACTGCACATGTACCATCTTAACGTGAATACCCTAGATCAGAGGTGGCAACCATATGAAGCGTGAGGAACAAAAAGCTCTGCAGATTATAAGAGAAGCTTCAAACTGTTCAATATCTTTTGAGATAGAGCTATATCAATGATAAATTATAATAACTTGTATCCAAAAAAACCATCCTCGATTGTCTTTAGGGGTTATCAGAAATCCTGACACGAGAGTATTTATGAAGTCAACCCTCAGCAAATATATAAAAAATGTTGTACTGTCTCCTAAGACAATTCAGCACGTTCTCCAAGGGCATCCTTTCTATTAATAGAGATCAGCTTTAAATTTAAAAAACATTTACAAGAGGAACTCGTATAAAATTATGAATAAAAACCAAAGTAAATTCTGTAAGACTGTCACCCAGGATAAAACAGAGCCCTCAATCCGTTTTTACACAACCGGTGGGAAGAGGCAAACAATGGTATAAACCTTCGAATCTCTGAAATTGGCACTGCAGCCATCACAGAGGCTAACCAGGGTCAGCCATCACAGAGGCCAACCAGGGACAGCCATCAGATCTTGATGAAAGAGGTCTTTGTTCCCTATCTACATCATTTGTTGCAATTAGAAACGCGTTGTATGACGACTCAAAGTTTGAAATGTAAAACAAAAAATCAAATGAAATCCTAATCGTGAAACAATCGCTTATCAAAGATAAAAATGGCTCGTCTCTAACGTCTTGCATTAAATTTACTCAGCGATAACCTTTTCGCCATCCTACTTCATCTTTCTTACAAAAGAGACGTTGCGAGTCTATCTCTACTCTATCGATATTGTAAGGAGTGTGCTCGACTGAGCTCTAATCTCTGATACCTCCCCGTAAAATGTTCACAACAAAAACTTGCCCAACAAAAACAACCGACAACAACTTTCCTCACTCTATATCTGTGCCAAAAGTCAAACGAAAATTCCATGAGCAAAGTTTCTTTCCTACCACGGTTTGTCTGTGGAAGGTAATACTGTGTGTTTGCTTTCCGGCTGACTATAACACGGCCGTCTTTAAATCTCATGTGAATAAATATATGTCTATTTAGATAATCTACGCCTACCTAAGTTCAACCGTGACTGATCTTGTCTCACCATCTACCTAACTCTCAACCTTTACCCTTGAGTGGCCTATTGGCCTTGATAAGTGGTGACCCTCCAAGTAAAAAAAAAGTAATGTCGTATAATGCAAGTAATACAGCCGATTGTCGGTAATGCCGTAAAACTCGAGTAAAATGGATAAAAGTGAAAATTAGTGTGAGGACACTTCTTAACCTATATACTCAACGAATTTTTGATCTCCTGACTTGAAATTTGGTACATAGGATATTCAAACATATGGAAAACTTTTAATCCGTTTTCATCCGAGAAAAGGGCTGCTAAGAATCGATTTTTTGTTTGCTAACTGTTTCACGAATGCGCACGCGTGAATAGTTCACAGTACAGATTACTTACGTTAAAAAATAAGGTTGAAAACACCTTTTAAATCCCGTCACACTGGGCTAATGATTATCGAACTTGACTCACTGTGTTTAGGTGTTGGTTCTGATCTCAGCTCGAGTATTTTTATTTATTTATTTATTTATTTATTTATTTTTTTTTTGCAAGTAGAAAAAAAAATAATACTCGCATGCACATATCTCAGTTTCTGTATTAGTTAAAATATACTATTTATGCGTATTTTACGACCGAGCAACGCCGGGCGGCCTGTTAGTTTATTATAATTTATTATATATATTAAATTGATAATTGATGTTATTTATTTGTTTAGGCACGAGGATTAAGTTAGATACAAGGTCAGATTTTAATATGGGGAAACCCCACTTCTCCCAAAACAGAGACTGGAACAAAAATAACAAAAGGATTTCTCATTTGACTGAGGAAAGATTAGACAAACTGTAACATCAGAACAGATACTACACTTTGTTCCTAGCCAAAAGAATATGATAGTTGTAAGAAGACTGTGTAAGGAATGGGTGTCATTGTTGCTTGTGTAAGTGCGTGTATGCGTAAAAGCTGTGTAGATAAGACGACAGAGAAAGAGGAATAGATATGTGTGTGAGAGAGATGGAGAGAAAGAAAGTGAGAGAGACAGAGAGACAGAGAGAGACAGAGAGACAGAGAGACAGAGAGAGAGTGCGGAGATCCAGCGACAGATGGAACTGTGAAAAGATTTACAGCAAATCACGGACTTTTTTTTTATCTTAAAAGAAAATGTTTGGTAAATAAGATAAGAAAGCACAAAGATAAAGAACATATGACGAATTGGAATAAATGATGTGAGATCAGTAATAGATGAAACATACGTGCTATGCGTATGTCTCTTCTCACTTCATATGTACGTGATTATCTTTATAAAGTTAGGCATGTATATATATATATATATATATATATATATATATATATATATATATATATATATATGTGTGTGTGTACTATGTTCACTTCTAGACTAATTAACCAATCATTACGATTTCAGGAACACAGCTGGTTGGTGTAAGCAGTTCAAACGTTCAAACGTGGGCTATATTTATTTTATTTTTGTTCAAAGAAAATAGAGTTAACAAGGACAGTAGCCCTTTTTTGAAGTCCAGCTAGTCATGACTTTTTTGAAATCTGAACAATTGGTATTAGAAATCAATCTATATATTCTGCTCGTTCTTTCCTTAGTTAATACGTATGTTACGCTTTAGAAAAATGCCAAATACATTTTAGAAGGCTGCCAAATATTCGAAATTTTTCTTTGAAAAGGCCAATCTGGCAACCTTGGATAAAAATATGAGCCTTATATCCCTTTAATGTGGCATCGTTTTCGAATATAGTCTGGGTGCCAGGCGAAACCCAGGTGTTTGGAGGTGTTTGTTAAGCAAAAAATAAATAAAATAATGGTAGTAGGCCGAGCTTAGAATGAAGGAATTAATGCTTTTGGCCAATTTTTCGATATTTGTCGTCCGAGACGTCGGGCTTCAAAATGATACCAATCTTGTCGAAAGTTTTTGCGAGACATACAAACATAAATACATGCATACATGCATACGTTTAAACAGACCGGTGAGCTTTATATTATAGACTAGCCTGGGTGCCCGCGTTTCCCGGGTGTTTGGAGGTGAGCGTTGAGCAAAAAAAGAGGTGGCTCGAACCCGTACCGCGAAAGAGGAAAAGAACATGAAAAAAACGTGATGTCTTTGTCGTTGCATCCATCGCCAAACCGGAAGTGGCGAAGGTTTAAATTAAGGCTAGTCAATCGAAAATAGCGAAAATTATTTGGTCAATAGTGAGGACAGAGCATGGGAAGTCAACATTTCTACCAGTGTTTTTGCCCGCTTCATAATTATTGTCGTCTCTGTAAACATTTGAGCAGGTTTTTTACATGCTGTTGAGGATGACGTTATTTCAGCAGTCCTGATAGAAGAGAAGAATATTGTTACCTCCTTGGCTGAGGGAAGTTGTCCACGTGCTCTTGTGATTTTTACGCCGTATTTAATTGTCAATTACAGTTTTCCTGAGGAAAAAAAATTGTTAAGAATTATCACGTTTTTTAGAAGAGTCTAGAATTCAGTCAGTGCTATTGAAATAAACGTGAAATGTATTTCTAAACTTCTTAATTTTCATCCAATTTATAATACGGTCATGTTTTAGAATAAGCTTTTTCAAAAATAATTTACTCTATGTTTCCCAACCGTCTAATTAGGAGTTTGATATTTAAATGATTCCATAGCTCACTATTTGAATATTGAATCTGGCTGTAATATTTGAATATTGAATCTGGCTGTAATATTTGAACCAAAGTTTCTTTTATTGTGTCTCTGTCTTAGATTAATGTACAGAGAATCCTTTTAGATTAAGATGATTTTATTTTTGTCTCAATTCCAGAGCGCCCTTTTTTCGGGAGCTAAATTTAGTCAGTATCCCTGTAACATTAAAAACCTGGAAAATAATTACAACTTCCTAGCAAAAATGGCCGTTTGCTGAAGCAAATTCATTAGGCACTGGCCAATTTGAGTTGGTTAAATTTTAATTACAGTTTAAAAAACATGAGTTAATTAGAAATTCGGATGCTTAGCGTGCATAAGCATTAAATTAAGGACGCTCTTGTTTTTCACAATTTATTTAAAGTGGGATTCTTGAATTTTAGGTAATTAATAGAATACTTTTGGGTAGATTTTGGTAGGGCATTGTCCAGATTTTTTCTATAAGGTATCTTGCCATTGTCAACACAGTCTGCTTAGAAGAGTCTACACCGATTAAAAACATAAAAAAACAGTGTTTTATTAACTTGTAAGGATAAAATAATTCTAAAACTTCAAGTACTTCAAATTTACAGCGAAATAATTCTTTAAAAGAATACGGTATTGCGAGATACACTCTTTAAAAATTCTAAAAGTGTTGAAGAAAAATTTTAAATATAAAAAGAAACGGTGAAATCGTATAATTCAAGATTGACTCAAGAGAAAAAGACTGAAAGACTAGAAAAATAAACTTTGTCACAAATGACATTTTTATTTAATTTTATTGCATATCCTTTGTTCAGCTTCTTCATTTTTTTTTCTGAATTTAATTTGGGGGGGGGGCATTATTGGAAGAACAAACTTTATTGCGCCTCTCCCAATAATTACCAGTTAACATTATCGTTTTAAACGATATTGCTTTCAAGCAAAACAATTTATTTTTTATCGACTGAAAAAAAACATTAATTAAAAAGATACGCAGAAATACATTTCCACCTTAATTTTATCGTTTAACTTATATTTTGTTATTTTATTTGCTTCCTTAACCATTTTAGTTTTTTATGAGATTGCTTTAGAAATAGAAGCATATATTCATAAAGGATTTGAGCTTATTATTTCCGCCTTTCTCTATTTTTGCTAATCTACTTTTTTCTTTATTAACATTCTTTCGTTCGCTCCGCCATGACTGGGTAGACGTTGCATGTACTGACACGGCCAATGTAAATATAGATTCAAGTCTCTTCACTGGAAAAGGATGTCACGTCTGAGGTCCTGGCAAGCAAGACTTGTCGAACAGTCAAACTGTCGGTAATGAATGAGAGCATTTTTTACGAAAACAAAAAAAAAATTAGAAAACTTAAATACTTGCGTTGAAAAAGAGAAAAATAAGAAAAACGATTTATACTGAAAATTAATTTATTTAATATTAATTTAAATAAAAGCAAAAATGAAGACAAAGGAGATAGATGTGCGTTGTTTCTGCGAAATAATATTCTCTAAATAAACATTTTGTTTTTTTATGGAGTTAAAAGCTAAAAATTCGTGTAGTATTTATTTAAAAATTTGCATTAAAATACGATTCAATTTATATTGAAACTGAACTTTATTCAATATTCGCAGGCTGCCCGGAGTTGCCTGGTCGTAACATACGCATAAATATTATATTTTAATTAGTGCAGTATTCTTATTTATTATAAACATTGATACCGTAGGTATTAAACGTAACATTAAAAAGGTTTATAAGAAAAAAAGGGGAAAAAACTGAGGCGTGCGAGTATTATTTTTTCTAAACAGTTCACTTCTTGTAACTAAAAAGAATACTCGAGCGGAGATCGAAACCAAAACTGAAAGACATTGAGCTAAGTATGATAACCAATACACCTGCTTGCGACGATCGTTAAAAATGTTTCCAAACTTTGTAAAACATTTGACAAGCAGATAAAATTTGTTGACTCCTAAGTATTATTATTTTTCAATTTGGAATACCCTATATACCAAATTTCAAGTCTGTAGATCAAAAATTAGTTGAGTATATAGGTTTATAATTGTCATCACAGACGCATTCTCACTTTTATATATATATATATATATATATATATATATATATATATATATATATACTAGCAAAATTACCCGTCGTTGACTGGTTTCAAAAACCGCCTACAGAAAATGGACTCTGATTTATGAAAGTATGATAGGTTATGAAAAGGAAGGGTTGTAAAGAGATAGCTTCGGATTTGAGGGTATCAAAACCAAAGCAAAATACAATGATAGTAGAAATAAAATAGATAAGCCCCATAATTTGTTATACCATACCTGTTCACACTGAAACACTTATCACAATATTCTGTGGATCTATATTTAAAAAATCTTGTTAAACTTTGTGACATATTTACATTCTATGGAGGTCAGGTGCGAACGAACACTCCATAATTTTATTATACCATATTACCTCAAACTGAAACATAATTATCAAAGTATACTTACGCAGATAGATATGAAAAGTCTTTATTAAAGTTTGTGCCTATTTCCATTCTGTGGAGACCAGGCGCGAACGCAGACCCCACAATTTGATTATACCATCCCTATTTAAATTAAAACATACTTATCATCTATATCACAAACACTTGTAAACGTTTTTGTTTGAATTTTAATTTTTTTTTTTATTTCCATACTTTGTGGACCAGGCGCGAACGCAGATTTTAATGAACCACCGTTCTGCCAGATCAAACATACTCATTCCTCGATACATCTTCTATCATTATATGTAATCAGTTTTTTAAAATAGTCAACCATATAGAAGCCTATTCGTGACCAGACACACACAGACATTCAGCTTTATATTATATATATATGTACGTATGTATATAAATATATATTTATATATATGTATATATATATATATATATATATATATATATATATATATATATATATATATATAGAGAGAGAGAGAGAGAGAGAGAGAGAGAGAGAGAAATTAAAAAGCAAAAAGACAAATGTTTGATGTAAGAAACAATCATATGCTGTATAAAATCATAAAAAAGGGTTTACATTTCTAACGGGACCAATCGTATTATTTGCATCTTTTTCTGTCTTTGTTATTTTTAAAACATTTTTTTTTTTTAGGTAGTTTTGTTCTATTCATAACCGGTTAGATATCTTAAGTTATTCATAATTGTTTACTTATGATAGTTGGCAAGTACAAAAGATTTAATCTTCAACCTTCAGAAAAATGTCACTTAAAATCCGTCACTTTTATCTAAGATCCGTCACTTCACACCTTTAATTCTTGCACAGCAGGTCCTTACGGATGACTAATTTTTATGTGGCTTTTAGCAGACTTAAAATTATTACTGTATTAGATGTGTAGTACTACTATTTATTACTACTTATTGTCATATATATATATATATATATATATATATATATATAGAGAGAGAGAGAGAGAGAGAGAGAGAGAGAGAGAGAGATACGAGGGGTGTTCCATAAGCAATCGCTCCTATTTTTTCCAGTCCTGGATATGACCTAAAACTATATCCGACGGTGAGGCTCCATCTTGCGGGCCTTGGGGAGTGTGGAGCCACCCTTTAATTGTCATTGCTCCCAGGTCCACTCTAACCCGGAGTGGTTGTACCTGTTAGGGTTAAATAGAATCTGACTTAAAAAAAAAATATATATATATATATATATATATATATATATATATATATATATATATATATATACTCCATTAAAATCGTTCCTCAAAATAACTAGATTCGGCATTAAATAACCTGAAAAAGGTTGATATGCCGTAAAACAAAAACAACCAACCAACCTATTTTTTCCGCTTAAATGGATTAGCAAATTGCATTATAATGATGACTGAACTTACGCATTCATGACCTGGTATTGCAAATATTGATCACGTGAGACCCTACGAAAGCAATCTCTGCAATGGACGTTCGTCAGAAGCAGAAATGAGTCATTGAATTCCGTTGTACACATTTACATTTAGGTTTGCGCGGAAAGTAATGAAGACAAGGAAAAGCTTCAATTCATTTTTTTAATTGAACAACAGACATTTATTTACAGGTCCTTTCTATAATAACGCCTTGTCTCTTGTTCAAAAGTTTTCTCGTTCTTCAATGTGCTTAGCAAGACTCTGTCGTGTCGATCACGAAGTACTCTGTCGTTGTCCGGCCATGCGTCTTTTCGTGTCGCTCTCGGCCACAGTGTTACACATCTATCTCTTTCTCTTTATTTCAGTCTTATTCGCCGTGACGTCACCTCGCACACTGTTCGGTCATTTGCATAATCTGCTGCTGCCATGCGCGCGTGCACGTTCTGTTACATTTTTCTATGAAGCAAAAATGCTACTAATAATATAATACAAATTATCGATGCTCTCCTAAACGTCAAAATTGTAGTGCAAATAATCAAAAATAATAAATGTAAAGGAATTGATTATAGTTAACCGCAAATTTATTTCATAGTTTGTAAAATGTGTATGTTTATTGACACTCCTGTAATCATTTATTTTAGAAAGAATTAATTTTGTTTTATGTCTTCAATCATTAAAAAAAAATCACGAAATTCTAAGGCGTCTGCCTTAAGATAACGCGCACTGGTAAGCTACACTCAATTTCTATCTTCCATATATCAGATAATACAATTAAGATTAAAACGAATTTTTTATTATTTAGTTTCATCGAAGCAAAAAATTAGCATTTTTAAGGGATGAAAGCCATGCGATTCTGATAACAGATTTGAAATGAGGAAATGATTATTAAATCCTATGGAAGAGTGCAAACATACTTGGTCCCTTGGCAGATGTGTTAGTTCACTCACAAACAAAAAACAGGTACTTGTAAAATACGGGTTTAATGTGAACAGATATCTAGTTGCTCAACTCCCTATACAGTGTCCGTGTATTATGATCCTAAATAGTAGCTCCTTATGTCCAAGTTGCAACATGATTTGTTTTAGTTGAAATAGAGTAAAAAAATAAATAAAGATGATATTTCACACCCAAACGAGACAGACCGACGGACAGATACAACGTCTTATAAATCTGAGTGGCGTGCTTTAAAATTTAGAAAATTAACCGTGACCGCACAAGTCTCTTTTTAATAGATGCGTTAACGTATCTAGAACCAGAAATAGTTAGTTTTACGTACGTACGTTCAATATGCGCGCATTACGATGATCATTTTAAAAAGACGCGTTAAAATATTGGTATAAAAATACCAGTATTTTAACGAGTCTTTTTAAAAACCGAACGGTATTTTCCATGATAAATTAAGCAGAAAAATGAAAAATTACGTTAGATGTCAAAGATTAGAATTAGATCTACGTGTCAGGATATGACGTCACAAACAGGTTGTTACTAAGTAAACTGTTACGATGAACAAGAAAGAGTGTCCCTCTTGGCTCTTAAGTCGTAACGATGAAAAAGAGCTTTCCCTTCTGAATACGTTCAGACATGGCCTTTGTAAAGAGAAAGCCTTTGCCATCGGACGTGGCGTCATACGCTTTGGTTTACGCGAGAGCTACGGTAAAGACAGGTTGTTGATAAAAAATTATATATTTTTTGTAAAATCAGAAATCATTAAAAATGCATTTAAAAAATAGTCACGATACTGAAACTGAACGTTATCTTCTGTAATATAAATCTCACCTGTGTGTTTAAATGTACATCTGTCTGTCTGTCTGTCTGTCTGTATGTATGTATGTATGTATGTATGTATGTATGTATGTATGTGTGTATGTATGTATGTATGTATGCCTAAAACTTTCGATAAAGGCGACAGATTTTCACGATATCGGTATCGTTTTGAAGTCGACCCTTCGGACGACACATATCGAAAACTTGGCAAAAAAACATTAATTTTTCACCCTCAACTGGGCACCTTTCTAAAGGGAGCGGTCTCTTTTTTCACCGATATTTTCGAAAGTCATCCCTTCTTTTCGATTGATTAGCCTTAATTTAAACATTCATCACTTCCGGTTTGGCGATGGGCGCAACAGCAAAGACGTCACGCTTTCTTTTGACTTTTTTCCTCCTTCATGGTACGGGTTCGAGCCTGCCTGCTTACTACCACTTTCTTTTTTGCTCAACACACACTTTCAAACACCCGGGAAACGCTGGGCAGCCAGTAAAATAAACATAAAGTAAAAACCAGACTTAACAATACTCCATGTATGAGCGAGTTCTGGCCGTGTCAATATATAGGATGATTTTTAGTATGAGTAATTTTCTAGCACGGTATAGGAGGCTCAACTTCTTTGCAGGAGTCTTGGCAATGTTTTTACAATGTTTTGGCAATGTTTTCTCAATGTCTTGGCAATATTTTTTCAATGTCTTGGCAATGTTTTGTCAATGTCTTAGCAATGTCTTGGCAATGTTCTCACTATATTTTAAGCATAATAGAATCAAATATTGCAATCGTGAATTTGCGAAACAAACAAACAAGCATTAAATAAACAAATAAAACAAAACGAGCGTTTAATGATCTTTCAAATATTAATATTTTTTAGATGAAAACAAACGATCAATTAGAGTAAAGCTGAATAAATATGCGACAATTAAAAATTGATTAAAATACAATTTTCGTAAATTATAAAACTTACGAAAAGTTAAAACAAAGTTATTTTATTGCCCATTTCATTCTGTCAGAAATGACGACAATCGTATATCAAAATGTAGGGTGTAACGGCATCGTTCGAAACCGCTTGCTTAGTGATAGCAACAACCACTGTGACGCCAACTGATAAGCGCAGCTCGATCAACATACCTTACGGAGGCCACGGTTCGAACCATTTTTATTTTCTAAAAATCTGTCTTTGGTCGCTCCTTCGTCATTAATAAGTAGTGGCAGCCTTCTGAGGGTTGGCGGTTCCATCCTTACTACTTCTTCTGCCTTGATAGAGTTCAAAATAGACTTCGTGACCTCGTAGGAGATCTCATTTTCTCTTCTCTGCAACTTCTATCTCACAGAAGAGATATTGCGAGATTGTCTCTGCTTTATCTTTATTTTCATGGTAAGTGCTCGACTGAGCTTCAATGGTCCCTCTCTCGACAAACTTTCACAAGAAACACTCATCTAGCTGAAAACACTATCAATAATCCCCCACTCTTTATCTGTACCTAAACCAAAACGTAGGTTCCATGTATTACATACGGGTCGGGGCAATATTTAGATATAACAATAAAATGCAATAAAACGCAAACACAGGGATATGGATGGGCATTTATGGATAGCAAACGTTTATCATAGGCAGACCAATCTTCTGCATTAGGGGTATGTTCATAGGTCGCAGATTGGGTTCAATTCTCCTTTTTTTATACAAAAAAGGTTTGAAACAAATAAAACAACAATATGAGACAGGCGGGTACAAAATAAACACAAAAATCGAACAAAATAAGATTTGCAAAACGAAACAAACACTTTCACATCATATAAAACTAAATTTATTAATGATAAGGGGAAAGAAAGATTTAACAAAAACAAATATAACCAAAGCTAATGGGATTGGGGAATATTTTTAACATACTAACTGAAAGAGAATCCTATAACAGAAAGACAAAAGGTATACGGCAGTAACCGGTTCACACGAGGAAAAGTCCGATCTCCAGCTCGACAGAGAAAGAAAGTAAAGTTGTTGTTGTTTTTTGTTTTTTTGCACTTACAGTTCAATTCTTTTCTTCTGACAATTTGCGATTGCTACAGTTAATCCAAATAAATTCTCTTGTGAGGGAAGAAAGTTTCAATCACCAAATCCAGTCTTTTAACGCCGAGCGACGCATTTCAGTTCCGCGTGGGAGACATAATTCCAAACAATAACTTCGCAGATATTTTTGATTTGTTTCTTTTCAAAAAGAAATCATATAACATGCCTGTCGGCATCCGTTTTGGATTATCCAAAATAGCTTTATCGAGGGATTAATTCAGGTATCTTTTTTTCCGTCTTTGCCAACTTCGGAAATGTGACATATCGCTTTGGTTATCTAGAAACACGTTTTACGCGGTCAAAAAAATCCTCGCACACGAGAGGATTATTATTTTTTTTTCTTTGTTTATTTCGCCCCTTGATTCTAAAAATAGAATTGACGAAATCTTGTTTTTTCCTTATTCTGCTTACTCTTGTTTGTTTCTCTTAAAATCCTTTTTTTTTTCTTTTTGACGCACTAGTTTTCGAACATTCTGTTCAAGTGTAAAAAGAAATTTGCTGTATTCGCAAACGTTTTCGACCTTCATAGGTCATCCTCAGGTCGAAAACAGTCGCGAATACAGCACATTTCTAATCCGTCAAAAAGAAAAAATGGATTGTAAGAGAAACGAGCAAGAGTTAAAAATATTCCCTAATCCCATTAGCTCCTATCCTTACATCATCAACGCTCTGATCCCCATCTGGCATCAATTGTGGTGGATGGCTCTCGTCTGGGTAAGGCCCCGTATTTTGACAAGCTTCTGGGTTTGACCTTTACTCTTGATCTGAAATGGAACACGTACATCAAGTATGTTGCCAAGGTCGCTGGAAAGATGGTTGGATCCTTCTACCGCTCCAGAAGATATCTCACTACTGATGCAATTCTCTATCTATATAAAAGCCAAGTACGTCCAAGGATGGAATACTGTTGCCATATCTGGGCAGGATCTGCTAAAAACAGCCTATCCTGCCTTGACAGAGTACAAAATAGACTTCGTGGCTTAGTCGAGGTGCCGTTTTCTCTACCCTGCAACCTCTCTCCCACAGAAGAGACGTTGCGAGCCTATCCTTGTTTTATCGTTATTTACATGGCAGGTGCTCGTCTGAACTCGAATCTCTGGTCCCCCCTCGCCAATCTTTCACGAAAAACACCCGTCTAGCTGAATCCACTGTGAAAAATTTCCCCCACTCTATGTCCGTGCCTAAATCAAAACGCGGATTCCATGAACAAAGCTTCTTTCTTAGAACAGCACGCCTGTAGAACTCTGTTCCGTCTGCCTGCTTTCCACCGGACTACAACTTGGATGTCTTCAAGTCCAATGTTAACAAATTCCTAATGAACCGCCCCCTTAAGTAAACACTTCATCAAATCTCCACACTAACGTAATGTACTTGCAATAACCCTTGTCCCTGAGTGGCTTCCGGGCCTTGATAAGTGGTGATCACTGTGTAAAAAAAAAAAGTAGCCTCTGCTGTCTAATGAAACGTGCATAAAGGAGAAAATGCTGCCCAAGTATACTAATTTGTTTTACTTAATTAAGTGAGGACTATTATATGATTGGTCTTTCATCTCCAAGTGTCATTTAGAAATGAATGAATCTGTGACGCATATTTTCATTGTAACACATTTTCACCGCAGTAACATGGATGATTGTCCTTCAAACATAACAATCTTAAGCCGATAGTGTTCGCTTTGTTTATGTTGTAAATTAGTAACGTTATAGTATTATAAAACTCAAATTATTATACATAGGATAAGACATTTACAAAGCATATCGTTGTCGCCAATTCTAAAATCGTTATGTTTTAACGTAACATATCTCCTCTCACCTTTCCCCAAATGTAACCTCATTTAATGACATATGTGATGCGCACGTGCACATGATAATTACAAACGAATACATTTTGCCACCTGTCCAATATCAGAGAAATAATATTTACTGAATGAACAAGATACCTAATTATATATTATTTTATTGGAATCCTTTGAGACGAGTAACTTTGTGTATTCATTCATTTTTTTTACTACTATTCTCATCTTCATAGTTGGTGTTTTACCACGGTTCGGTCCACTTATCCTCTGACCTAATTTAGCTGTCAATCCAGACGGGATAGGAACGTTAGATTTTGTTACTTTCTTCACAATAATTAGAAGAAGGCAGTAATTATTGGGGATACAGTTACAAAACTCAGCGTTCCTATCTCGTCGCGGTTAACCACCTGAAAAAGGCCGGAGGATAATTTGGCCGAAACATGATAAAGCAAAAGCAAATATGAAGATGGGAGTAATATTCCGCAAAAAAGAATGAATGTTTCAATTTTTTTAGATAAGGACTTGTATTAATGCTGACTACTATTCTCATCCTTTACAATATTTCACAATTATACTAACATGCTTTCTTTTTAGATCGATAGAAAGAGACCGCCTTCTTTGCATCAGAGTTTGCAGTACCTTCTATGTATTTATTCCGATTTATGTTGCTGTGAATGTTAGGTCAAAAAATTTTTAACATAAAATACTCAAGAAAGTTTGCAATCAGTCATGACAAATAATCGTTGAAAGGTTTTTTTCTAATCATTGTTAAAGGCAAGAAGTTCTGATTCGTAGCATTAAATCTAACCATTTTGACCAATTCTGTTTTTTTTACTCGTCTTCACTCCTTACAAGTCATATCGCCACTTGGACGTAAAGGGGTTACTATTCAGGACCATGTCTAGCAAGGATTTACAAGCGTCGGTTTACGTTATATTTGAATTTCTGCATATCAATACAGTATAGACAGCAGGTAGCAGGAAAGGAATTCCAAAGCCTAGATATTCATGGGAAGAAACTATTAGAATATAAAACTGTCTGGCATTTATGGAACTCAACAGTAAAGGGTGTGATTTTATTACTAAGCGTGTTTGTCGGGTATATATACATCGAGGTTGTATAAATGCAACGAGTTTATTTGAGCACATTCAATTAAAATAGTTGTAAAACAGGCGCAAAGATGGAACAGTGGGGTGATGGGACAGGGGTTGTAGCTTAGTTAACAAAGTGGGACCTATTACATTGAAGACTCTTTTTTGACCCTATCTAAGAAGGGAAACTAATGGTAGATGCACCAGCCCAAATGTGGCAAGAATGTTCCATGCGTGGGTGAAATGTGGCCTTGTAGAAATACAGGATACACTCAGGTGTGAGTAGTCTATGTTTCTAAGGATTTAGCGATCGCATTTGATCAGTGGTCATAGTAAAAGTCTTTAGTCAGTTATTTGTGAACATTTTCTAGAAATGTATCATAGATCCTTGCAATTCATCACGTCACTGACTACATTAGTAGCCTTAGTCAAATTCTAATTAGAAAATTCTACATAACATTTGGGGAAGTATACGATACTAACCCTATATTAAAACGCCGACTTAAAAGTATTATTACAATACAGAAGTATTGTAAACGAATAATTGTGTACACTTTGCAGATTTTGTAATTCGTATACAGCGAATGTGTGTGTTCATGCCTTTTCTAATGTTATGCGAGCGTAACTCAATGTATGATACATGAAAGCAATAAACCAAGGTAAAGCAGATCCGATAGTCCATGATGGTATCCAACAGATCAATCCTGCACTTTACCGCAAAACTTGCCCGCAAGCGATGTGAACACTTGCTCTAACATTTCAATAAACAAACATATTTAAACGATAGGCAAACAGACGTTAAACTAGCGAAGCGTATTGTTTTATTTTCAAAGAAAATTGTACTTGTGCACATGTTTGTTATCGCTAGTGAGCAATCGATAAAAATCCATTAAATAAAAGTCTTTTTTACATAGGAGGTGCCTTCAATAAGTTTCAAGACTGCTTTTGTACAGGCTTTTAAAATTGTCGTAAACGCTTGAATATTCAGTATGTTATTGCTATACCTCTTATGGGATGACTGAGGAGTAAGGAAGTCAAAACAACAGAGTTGATTGATCAAATAAAGAATTCCATGGATAAGGATTGAAGTGTGTCTATAAAGAAAATAAGTACACATTCTGATGTCGGTGTGGGGACTGTACACAATTATTCGCGAGGAACTGAAGATGCGGAAGATTTTCGCGAAGTTTGTTGGAAAGGGAGCTCATAGAAAATTTTAAAAAAAGATAGAAATCAAGAAATCGCCTCACCCTCCCTATACTTCAGGCCTTGCTCCCTGTGACTTTTGGTTATTCCTTAATCTCCACAAAAAACTTAGAGGTTGTCGATCTGAGACAACTGAGGCGATGAAAGAAACTTTGATAAGGGTCATTGACACGCTCACACAAGAGGACTTTCATGGGGCCTTCCAGAATTGTTGCAACGGTACAATAAGTGCATTGCGGCTGGAGGAGATTACTTCAGAGTCTGCAAGAGTTTAATGCGTGTATTATCAATAAAAGTGCGCATACGAAAAAAATCTGGAAACTTATTTGAGGCACTTTGTACGTGTTCCGTAGATGCTGTTCCTGTGGTCGTTCTATGTAGTGTTGCATCGTCAAGCGATTGTTTAACTCAGGCCGATAAAATTCATGCATGGGGCAATGGATACTTGTTGAGGTTTCGAAAGCTTTAGCGGGGATAAAAGTTCGTTATACGAGGGGAGAGACCAGAAGAGGATATAAACTGATTCCTTAAAAAAGAGGGATCAAAATTAATTCGTTTTTACTTAATTTTCTTAGCTTTAAAAATTGTCACAGAATGGATAGTCTCTAGGGAATATCAACTTAGATTTTTACATTGTCGGCACGTTTGATCTGCCCGCTTCCCTGACTTGAATCCTGTCGAAGTTCTGGTACATCCCGAA
Source organism: Euprymna scolopes (assembly GCF_053919585.1). Classification (NCBI taxonomy): domain Eukaryota; kingdom Metazoa; phylum Mollusca; class Cephalopoda; order Sepiida; family Sepiolidae; genus Euprymna; species Euprymna scolopes. The sequence goes on from NC_136483.1 coordinate 183,927,281, forward strand.
CACGTGATGTAATTTCTATCCAATAATTTTACAGCGGCAATTGTAGCGCATTTTCCTTAGGAAGTTGGCCCTTGAACTATCGTATCAATCACGTTAGGTGCATTGCGTTTATTTTCGTTTTCCGCCAGGTTGACCTGACATGTACTTAATGCATCCCTTCCAAAAGTCGTACTAGTTAAAATAATCGCTAATTACTGTCGAAGGATCCCAATATATAGCATTGCTATGTTAATGATTTGGCCATACTTGACATGGCAGACGTAGCAAAAACCTATCCAGGCAGTCACATGTGATTGAATTTTTTTTTTTTTTTTTTTGGCTCGGCGTTGAGTTATTTAATACGTGGCTTCTTGCCATTAATTACATTTCAGCTGTGTGCTAAATTGGTTTTAGACAGGCTGTGAATAACGTGGACTCGACAGGGTACCCGTGCGAGTTCTAGTGATTCGCTAATCACAGTTTTTTTTCCTGATTTTATGCCGCCTGCCTTGTTAAGATAGCCAGCATAGATAGTCAGAGTGAAAATACATTACATAATTTCTAGCTTCGTTGCATGAGTTATTACAATTAACATTCACATGAGATGTTTTACTTTCAATGGGCCAAAAAGATCAACGTCGAAGTCTGGCCTCGTTTCTTTGGGTAACATAAGCCGAATAAAATAAAATAAGATGCTTAAACAGGCCACTGATAAGACGTTAGAGTTCATATATGTTTCTATCTCTATCTACAAAGGGCGTTCCAAAAGAAATGCCTCGTATATATATTTTATTCTCGCCTGAATGGAGTGCAAATTACATTGTTATGATGACTGAACTTATGCATTAATGGCCTGGAAGTTTCATCTCTCAATTGCAGATATTGACGGTGTGGTATTCTAACAAAGCAACCGAATGTCCTGGAAATACGTCAGCAGAGATGCATCAGAGAATTCCTAGGAAAAGTGGATTGATAATGGAAATTATGTAAGAAAAATATTCCGGAGCGAAAAAGGTTGCCCGTTTTAATGGCACCACGCACGGTTTCGTAGTTCTTTAACTTTTTTTAATTAAATAAATTAGGAGGTTTTACTTTTGTAACAACCCTCGTATATATATATATATATATATATATATATATATATATAACTACTTCATTTACTCACATAAAATTAATATACGAAAGTATAGATTTATGCGTAAACTTTAAGTATTTACTTCAAAAGTGCTCAATACGTAGGTAGAGCTAGTTAGTAATTTATAAAATATATATGGCGATTAAGCTACACTGAATATTCGGCGTTTCATCCACTCTAGGATTCGTCAGGTTTATTCGCGAATTCTGTGGTTGTTTCTCGTATTATATGGTCCTCTTCTGTTGAGGATTTTAGTTAGCCAATCAGCTTTCTAGTATCCACCGCGCCCCTTCCTATCATCCAATGGGCATGCATTTTATCGAACAAAGGATCTGTTTTAGAACTAGGTTAGTGGTTTAAGGCAGACCTTTTCCTTTTTTATATATATATATAAATATACATATGTGTACATACATATATGCACATATATATACATATATATATACATACATATATGTGTGATCGTTTATGTATATTCATGTTTATTTAATTTATTTATTTGTTTATTTTTATTTTAACAGTAGAAAATAAACAAATAAATAAATTAAATAAACATGAACATACATAAACGATCACACATATATGTATGTGTATATATATATGTATATATATGTATATATATGTGCATATATGTATGTACACATATGTATATTTATATATATATAAAAAGGAAAATGTCTGCCTTAAACCACTAACCTAGTTCTAAAACAGATCCTTTGTTCGATAAAATACATGCCCATTGGCTGATAGGAAGGGGCGCGGTGGATACTAGAAAGCTGATTGGCTAACTAAAATCCTCAACAGAAGAGTACCATATACAAACGAGAAACAACCACAGAATTCGCGCGCATAAGCCTGACGAATCCTAGTGTGAATGAAACGCCGAATATTCAGTGTAGCTTAATCGCCATATATATTTTATAAATTTATATATATATATATATATATATATTGGCAGCAAGGCATTATTCAAGCACGTCTGATTTATCACGACAGTTTTCCTTTTTTGCGATCTTTATGGGTAGCTTTTCAATTTGCCGAGCGTCTTTTTTATTTCGGTAGGCAAGTTATATAGAATGGCTTGAGAAGAATATGGCCAGACAACATGTTTTGGGCACCATTCTATATACACTGCCTACTGAAATTAAAAAGACCGCTCGGCAAATTGAAAAGTTACCATAAAGATCGGAAAAAGAATAACTGTCGTGTTTAATCAGACGTCTTTGAATATATATATATATATATATATATATATATATATATATATATATATATATATATATATATATAATCAAGACGAAAAATAAAGTTTACACGCCAAAAGCAACTGTAAACTTAAAACGAATACAAAAACTCAATACAATCAAAAAAGGAATTTTGTGCGTCAGTGTGTTCGTTCCCTATGGACTCGAAAACAGTTGGGCCGATTTTTGTGAAATTTCACACGAAGGTATTTTCTGTGCCTGTCAGTATTCATAGATATGTTTTGTATCGGAATGTCATCAATAAATACCGATAATCGAAAATCGATAATCGAAATAATGCAGTGGAAAAATACGGGCGATTCTGACCAAAGATAAAACCTTACGCAGTCTAACATCACAAGTGTATTTGAGAAGTTTTAAATTTAAATCCAAGCAATTACTACCGCACAAATTGTTAGGCCATATATAAAATCAATCGTATGTTCTTTTATGTGATAGGGACGCGTCCATGATGAATGTTTCTGCTTTGAGCACCATTAAATCATGACACTTGACTTTTGTCTTTTGCACTTTCATTTAAGCCATTATATATATATATATATATATATATATATATATATATATATATATATATATATATATATATAAAAAATAGCAATGTAGACTGGAATTTATTGTCGACTAAGCCACTGTGGGGAAGCCTGGGAAGTTCCTCCTTGTGCAACGCGATGGGTCCTCAACCAGAGTATATAATCTATCGACTTGGTTAAAAATGAGATTTCACTAATTTAGATGACAAAAATATAGGAGCGTGAAACATCGTCATTCAAATCCTGGCAACCTCGGATATCTCTGCTAATATATATATATATATATATTTTTGTAGTCATCGACATACAGTCCTGTTTCGTTGCATCACAACTCATCAGTGCCGCTAGACTAGCACCTCTCCCAAGCCGAGGATTGAACCCAGAACCATCGCGTTGACAATCAGCAGTTCTACCGATCGACCCACGGGAGCGGCGCCCATAAATAATCTCGCCAAATGTCTATTTAAACAAACATCCGTCCACCACTTTTACAGTGCTCTAACCGTTTTGTTTATAAACAAAGAGTGAGCGTCGTATTTTTCAGCCAATTAAGTAACGGGTGAGATTACTTACGACGGGGGCTTAAAATATTTGTAGTCATTGACATACAGTCCTGTTTCGTTGTATCACAACTCATCGGTGCCGCTAGACTAGCACCTCTCCCAAGCCGACGATTGAACCTAGAATATATATATATATATATATATATATATATATATATATGGCAATTGTGATAAGTGGTTATAGTTATGCTTATCTACTTCTATTTTAATTGTTTTTTGTCTAATCTAAATGCGATTTAACCGATACATTTAATTGGGTAAACTTAAATAGATTCTTAACATTTGCGCAAATATTGATTACTGTCAAAACCTGTAATGAGCTGCGACTTTCAAACCGGAAACGATGAACGTTTCAACACCCATGACATTAGTCGTGCTGGTTCACTATTCAATGTTATTGTTATAGAGTATAATTCTTGATTTAATTGAAGTCGATTTGAAAACTGATCTCCTGTGTTTTATAGGTCTATGAGAAGAGAAATTTGCACTTTTAAACATTTTTTTCGGAGTAAGATTCCAGAGTCTTTAATTAATTATAAAGATAAATATAATGCTAAGTTACTAACTGTTTCTAGAGTAAGCAAATGTTACATTATATTTAATATATGTTAGTGGTCTAGCAATGCAGCAGGGGAAACAACTGAAGAAGCAAAACTGAAGCTGGCCTGCCAGGACACTATATATACAAATGTAGGCAAATTTAGCCATATTTTACTGGTTTGAAAATATAGGTTCTATTTTAACAATTGTCATAAATTTTACCCATAGAATAGTATTATAATCTTCAAAAAGCCTGCTAATTTTCATGCATTTTCGGCCTAGAGAACTAAAGATATGAGATTTCAATATTCAATTTAGCTACTAGTATATATATATATATATATATATATATATATATATATATATATATATATATATATATACCGCTTTTTTTGAAATTTTATGTTCCAAATTTAAGCGATTATTGATCATAATTATACAAATGAAGGCTTGTTGGAAAAGTAATGATCTGAATTGTTTAGTGGGTATGTAAAATTTGCTCTTAAGGTCAAATATTTCTCATATGTTATACCTCCCTCCTTTTGTTTTCGTACATAAAGTAAATTTCTACAGTGTATTATGATTAGTTGATACTGTAGATACTCATAATCGTAACCTATTTCCAAAACATAGGCGATATAATATCTGGGAAATATTTGGAATATTTATTTTGGAATAATACAAACATTTGGAATCAAGTCACCCCTTGCTGTTATTTCAGATCATTTGAAACCATAGCAGCGAGTTTTTGTCTCCCCTCCATCAAGGCCAGAGGTTTTTGTGAAATATATATATATATATATATATATATATATATATATATATATATATATATATATATATATATACAGTAGCGTCCAAAAGTTAAGGAACGGTCGATCATTTTTTCTTTTTTTTGAATGGCTTCTAACTTTATCTATGAAAAAGGAAAGGAAAAATGTTGGTAAAGTTTCCAGTTCTTAACAATGGTAGTTAAATAAAATAATATTTTTAATTTTGAATACATATTAGTTTTAGAAGAAATTATTGTAAAGGTGAAATAGCCACAGCCAAGAGAAGGCATATCTGAGTTACTAAGAAATATATTGAGTCGCAGAAATTAGGAACTCGCGATTTCTGAGTATTTTATAGTAGTATGGTGAATAATTAGCAATGAACAGGTCCCGCGCTTTCCAGGCGGTTCACTTCTTACTCCAACTTAGACCTCATAAATCAGTTCTTTTCCCAATTTTACTTTGCGGAAATAGCCAAATTCGTAGATGTGAAAATGACTTGTGGTATCATAAAAGAAAAACAAGCCACATCCATAGTGTGTAGGCTTCATCTCATACCTGCTATACTAATTAAAGAATTGCTACGGTGAACTAGCCCCTATTCTTCCCAAACTCTTCAAGTAAGACCTTGCCGAGTCCTGCTTCTTTGATAGCTGGCAAATTGCCTCAGTTGTACCAGTATCTAAGAATTCTGGCGAAATAACTGACCCGATCAATTACTATTCCATAAATTTTTGCCACTCTCTTCGCTAAAATTTTGAAGTTGTTAAGCGATAGTCCACCAGTTCTGAAAGAAAGATGAAGTATAGTAGCAGAACAAATACTACACTTTTCTCCTAGCCAACAGGCCGTTTATTAAATCAATCTAGTTGCCATTATTTGTCATAGAGTTATTATTTTAAAAGTTTCTGATTAAATCATCTTTTTAAGTAAAATACTTCATAGTTTGTCAGTTAGATCTGTTCATACTGATATCATCTAATGCAGCCCATACTTTTGAGATGCGAATCTCGATATCTCTCTTCGTGGAACCTCTGTTTCATACCCAGGTACGTAAACTCAGTAACTTCTTTTGGTGTTGTTCCACCTAGAGTTTTGATTTCTCCCTCCGCATTGAAAGTCATAAATTTTGTCTTATCCACATTAAAGTAAATACCAATGTCATTTGCAAATATTCTTGCTCACGTAACAGCGTTTGCTCATCAGAAATGTTATTTGCGAACAGAGCAATATCGTATGTGTAGTCGGTTATGTGTGCTGATGGATGGTGTCTGCTTCTGGATTTATTTAAGGTGAAACCTAATGAGCTGTGTATATCAAGAGAGGTGCAAAATACAGAGTAAGGGCAGATAATGAAAAGAAAGGGGGCTAGAGTGTCTCCTCTAGGCAGTTCTTCAGGACACTTGTGGAGTCTGTACTTGTTTACGGTACTATAACTTGAACACTCATCAAAAGATTGGAAAGAAAGTAAGACAGCACGTACACCCGTATGCTATGAAGAGTGATAAATCTATTATAACAAGATTATCCCATGAAGCAGCAATTTTATGACAACCTACCTGCCATGCCTACTACCATCATGGAGCGACGACTTCGATTTGCCGGTCACTGCCAGAGGAGCAAGCAAGAGCTGGCGAGAACGAGCGCACATGCATGGACGACAAAGATCAACGTACATCCAGCAAATTGCACATGACGCCAACTGTGATTCTTAAGATCTGAGGCAGAAATATTGGAAAAGAGAGAGAGATAGAGAGAGATAGAGAGAGTCACAACCAGATAGATAGATACTTCATATTACTTTTTTCAGCATTTTCTTATAAAAAATTTGTTTCTATAGGTAGATCTTTGACTTGTAAAGATCACATAAAGATGACTAATATTTCTTATTAAAAGTAATGTGGTGGAAACTGCCGAAATCGAACACGGAATGCTGAATCGCCAGCTATAATATAAATCTCACCTGTCTGTTTAAATGTATGTATGTATGTATGTATGTATGTATGTATGTATGTATGTATGCCTAAAACTTTTGACAGAGGTGACGGATTTTCACGAGATCGATATCGTTTTGAAGCTCGAATTGGCTAAAAATATTTATTCCTTCACCCTCAACTGGGCAATTTTTACAGGAAGGGATCGCTTTATTTGCCTATATTTTCGAAAGTCATCCCCTCTTTTCGATTGATTCGCCTTAATTTAAACTTTGACCACTTCCGGTTAGGCGATGAACGCAACAGCAATGACGTCACCTTTTTTTTTGCTTTTTTTTTCAAATTCTTTTCCTCTTTCATGGTACGGGTTCGAGCCTGCCTACCTACTACAAATTTTTTATTTGCTCAACACACACCTCCAAAAACACGGGAAACGCCGGGCACCCAGGCTAGATCAGATGAACACTGTGTGGCATGCTTCAGTATTACCTCTAGTTCCTTATCTAACAAATGTGTTTTTCTTCGTTACATTTAAACTTACTACTTGATATCAAATGATGTTCGAAAGATTCTGTGACAGATGGTGCGTCGGAGCGGGCGGGGTTGGGCCATTTGTTTCTGATTAGATAAAATGTGGGACTCGCATTTAACGAAAATAAGCCTTATCATTCGAAAGACCCTTAACCTTGTCTTTTTTTCTCTCTCACTCGTCTCAGCACTGTCAGATGGTCACACACTTTCGTAGACTATCTGCCGCCCAGTACTGCCTCACAAAATGGACAGCTCATATCATATACAGTTATGTTGTTGCTTATGTAAACTGTAAAATAATAGCAATAAGAACACTTTTATTCATTATTCAAAATCAATGGTATACATATCTATCTCTATATCTATAAAAGCGAGAAGGTGTGTGAAGACAGTTTTTAACCTATATACTCAATGAATCTTTTATCTAAAAGCTTGACATTTAGTATATAGGGTATTCAGACATGTAGAAAACTTTTAATGGTATTTTATCAGAGAAAATAGGGCTGCTAAAGGGTCAAAATTTAAAAATTGGTACTTGGGGGGGGTCATCAGATTTGTATGTTTTCAAACTATTTCACAAATGCGCATGCGTGAATCGTTTATATGATAGATTACTTATGTTAACAAAAAGTAGGCTTGAAAAAACTTTTTAAAGACCATGTTAAGCTGATCTAATGGTTATCGCACTTGACTTACAGTCTTAAAGTTTTGGTTTCGATCTCAGCTCGAGTATTTTTTTACTTACAAGAAGTGAATTGTTTAGAAACACCCCCCCCACACACACATATATATATATATATATATATATATATATATATATATATTAAAAAAGAATTCATATTGAAATCCTAGGAATGCAGAACGATTGCCATTTTTCGTGCAAATAACTAAATATCATTTATGTCAGAGATAGATATTTAATTTATGAATGCCGTCGATTGTTCGTTCTTTTAGAAATAACTGGATATTAAATATGTCAGTTAAAAGAATGGACAGTACGAATTTTAGAAATAATTAACGAAATAGGTTAAAAGCGATACAATTAAATTTAGGAACTTCTTTTGTTTACTAGAGGTGTGTAGATCATGGGCAAAGGGCACGGGTAAATTGAAACGTGGTAAAGAAAGGAGACTCTCAATATATTGAGACAGGGCTCGAAGTTAGAGTGAGATAATCACAGTCACGGTCACAGACAGTCAATTAGAAGACGAGAGTTGAACAACGATTTATTGAGAGCTGAAGTCCTCTTGCAGGCGAGAAGGGAGGAAGTAGTCGTAAAAACTTGAATCCCTGACAATCATTAATCATCCAGCTGGTGCGAATAAAGTATCATCCATATTTGTAAACTGTTTTCTTCGTCTGTCGCCATTCGATCCAAAAAAGAAAAGGTAAATGTGTTTTGACTATCATCTTAAATGAACTTTGTATAACTCCTCCAAGTATTATGTGTCCCCTCCGTTATCATTAAGTAATGACTCTCCCGTTCTCTGAAGAGTTAAAAGATTGTCTGTCCTGTTCCCATAATCATAAGTGAAGTATAAATTTCAGAGCTCCGTATTAATAACATGATAAAAGAATCGTCACAATCGTCGTCGTGATCGAGGCTTCCGTTCAGTCTCCAAAGACAAAGGATAACCCAATATAGGGGCAGCTACGCGTGTAATTGTGTGGCAGGAGGTGCACAATCCCCAACCATATTTCTCCTGAATCTGCTTGAGTCTAGTGGCAAGAAGAAGTCCAAGACGACTGGAAACAATGCTGAGATAAGTGTAGAGCACATACAGCACCTGGAAGTTCCAAATGGTAACCCATCTGGTACTGGTCAGACTCATTAACTTCTGTAATATGACGGAAATCGGTGTGTCGAATGTGATTATGCTGTTTCGTCGTGATGTACACAGTATAAAAATGTCATTATCATCTTTGTTCTGAGTCCCCGTTATATGTTGTTACCGATATGAACACCCGATCCGACTACACAACATATATATATATATATATATATATATATATATATATATATATATATATATATATATATATATATATATATAGTACTAATTTCAAAAGTTATGAAAAATATTTCTTGGGTGCCATCAGCTGGAATCGAAACCTAAACCTTTAGCGCTCCACCCGCGATCCCTACCGGTTAAGCAAAACGGAGAGGTATATAAAACATTTAAAATTCAGCGACTCCTAGCTATGATTTAATTAATAAACTATTGAAATTATATCGGCAAGTTGCACATTTTTTTAAACTCGCTAACATATTTCTGTACGTATTATTCATCCATCTAAATATTTTACTCATTTAAAACCGGTCTTTGGTGTATGATTACTATTTCCTGTTAATTTTAAGTGTTGAGTGACCAGTAGTTGAAGAGTTTATCGGATAAAAACACACACAATCTATTGTTTTATTACTATAGATTAATTCGAAATACAAAAGCGATGGATTAATTCTTGCTATGTTTTTATAACACTTCTCAAGAACTATTGATTGTACTGGAGGCGAAGGTTGAAGAATCATTTAATAGAACAATCTCCCGATTATCAAGAACAGAATATGCAAATAAACACAAACTGAAATTAGCTGTGCGTGACTTTCTTTACAGGAAATTGGGTATGTGCATAACCCACTTCTTGAGTGAGGTACGGTAGGGTCCAATGGCACATTGAATGAGACAATTGTTCTATAATAGATTTTCAGATTTTAGTCAAGGTTTATCTTTTTATTTAAAATATGTTGCTTTTACACAGCCTAGAAGCTCTATCTGTTGGTTGGTTGGTTGTTGTTTTTTTACGGCATATAAACTCTTTTCAGGGTATTTAATGCCGAATCCAAAGATTTTGGAGAAAGATTTTTTCATAGAATATATTTGTTGTTTTCAAGTCAGTTTCTATTTAACCCATAATGTGGACCCTAACAGGTATTACCACTCCGGGTCAGAGTGGACATGGGAGCAATGACATTTAAAGGGTGGCTCCACACTCCCCAAAGCCCGAAAGTTGGGACCTCATCACTAGATATAGTCTAAGGTCATATCCAGGACCAGAAGCTCTATCTGGCCCGTTAGATCTGAAGTGGTGGCAGTCAAGAGAGTTCGGTATTTTGTTAAGGGTTTCTTTCCTCTTAAATGGTGTGCCTTTACCACGGCTAAGAAGCATTATCAACCTCATGCATATATATATATATATATATATATATATATATATATATATATATATATATATATATTGTTTATTATAGTAACATTATTGGTTGTATATTGCATACATATTTCAGTGGAGTCTTAATTAAAGCAAACAACTTCATCAGACCAAAAAAGAGGCGATATAGAAGAGAGAGTCAAAATTATGGGTGTATACTTTGTGAATGTGAGTAGTAAGGGTTAGCAGGAAAGTGTAGCGAAAGAACATTGTAAGAGTGGGGGGGGCTGAATGATATAGGTGAAGGTACAATCTCATATGGTAAAGCTGTGTTATTTTAACATGGCGGTTCTTTATTGGCCTAAGTTTTCGCTTTGATCTGAAGCAATATTATGCTCTTATCGCTGTTAACTTACCTATCTGTAGGTTTTATGGTTGTCATTTCTCTTCTGGCGATGCTTCTATTTTATGATGAAGTTCTATTTATTTATTTTATTCTTCGCTCATTTGCTTCTCGTTTTCAAATTATTTATTTATTTGTTTTTTTTAATAAAATATATGTCCATATAGTTAAATTAACATACATATTGAAAAAAAGAGTCAAGATTTCAATCTTTTTTTTTCTTTCTTTATTTATAAAATATATGCATATAGTGTAAAATTAACGGTCAGTGAATAGATATAGAAGCCTATTTATATGATCTAAATAAAGGTGGTAGACTGGAGGATATTTTCCACTCTGCCAGTCTACCACCTTTATTGAAATCATATAGATAGGCTTGTATATCTATTCACTGACCGTTAATTTAACAATATATACATAAATAAATAAATAAAGAAAGAAAGAAAGAATAAATTAAATCTTGATTCTCTTTTCAATATCGCCCCATATTTAGTCTGATGAGGTGGTTTCCTTGAATTAATGCACATATGTAACCAATAATGTTTGTATAATAAACAGCATATATACCAGTTCTGTCCTCCATTCAGCACTAACAATCACACGGGTTTCCTTAGATTTGCCTCTAGGAAACCAATCTATACAACCATTACACATATATATAAATATATAGATATATAGATATATAGGTATATTAAGTTATATATAGATATATTGCTAATTATATATAAAGATATAGATATATAAATATTTTGGAAAAGACATAGGTATATGTGGATATAAATATAGATATATATATCTATAAGTCTAGATATAGAGATTTAGATATATCGATATATATACATATGTATATATAAGGATATATACATACACACACACACACATATATATATATATATATATATATATAGAGAGAGAGAGAGAGAGAGAAAGAGAGAGAGATGGAGAGAGAGATTTACAGTTTTTTATATTTAAATTTCATTCAGAAAAATATAATTTTCAAAACAAAATTTTTTGTTTGGACAAAAATATAATATTTATATTAAATTCCTTAATCTATTGAGAGAGATATAGAGAGAGCGAGTGAGAGAGAAAGAGATCTATATATATGAATGTATATAAATGTATATATGCATGTATGTATATATATATGCATATGTATAGCTGTACATGTACGTATATATATATATGTGTGTGTGTGTGTGTGTGTGTGTGTGTGTGTGTGTGTGTGTGTGTGTGTGTGTTCACTCCTGCATTGGGCCTGTCATACATGGAGCCGAACATCATTGTCTCTGGTGCTAGACTAGGAGTAATCGATTCATTTGTTTACCTTGGTAGTTCTCTATCGAGGGATTGCCCTCTCGACACTGAAATTCACAGACGTATTCGGAAAGCATCTGTAGTTTTTGGAAGGTTTAAGAATAGAGTGTGGTCTGATCATGGTATTAGAGACAGGACAAAGATCTGTGTTTGCAATACCTGTATGCTAACCACATTGTTGTATTCATCGGGGATATGAGCATTGCATCAAAGGCACATTAAATGGCTTGAACGATTTCACTAAAAATGCTAGAGACATTAACGCAGGTCGATTTGCAACTTTTTGCAGAAAATCAACGTGGCACTGGTGATGAGAGTTTGGATTTGATTTGATAAGAACAGATACCAAAAATTAGATTCCTATCTTGAACAGAAAATTGAGCATTTAATTTTAAAAATCGTGTAGAAAAATGCTGAAAAATCCTTCATTTTTCATAGCATTTTACACAACTCTGATTTTAAAATTTCACTATTTTTATAAAAAAATCCAATTAAAATTGATATATTTATATGAAATACATTGAAAGATAAATAAATACATGAATTATAACTTTAATTATGATCACAACTAGCAAAATATCTTACTTTTATTCCATTAATTAAACAAAACTTACAAAAAAAGCTAATTAGCAACTAAGTCTTTTAAATTTCACATTCTAAAAAGATACGTGGAGATGTATTACACAATATTGTGATTATATAACTTGATACAAGTTACAGAACCATGTATTTTAATTTTTTTATTAAACCCAATAATATAAACTGTTATAATAGAACTAAATTATTCTGTATAATTTGTTTTCAAGAAAAATGAAGGTCTAATTTGCTGGCACGATGACTTTATAATGATGTATCTATGTCTTGCTTCCTGCCCATATACAACTTTTTTAGAAAAATCAATCAAATTTGACGAGTGTTTGGCTGCAAAATTGATAGCAGTAATCTTTTTCAGACATTTTTTTTTGAGTTATTCACTCTTTCTTTAAAAAAAAAAACACAAAAAGCAATTATTTGAAAACACTTATTTTTTTATATTTTTGTGATGAAATATGAATAAAACTGACTATTGTTTGGGTAAATTGAGAAAACTAATAAAATTTAATGGATAAATATTTATTTACCTAATGGACAAAATCGTTTGAATGCCCTCTTCTCTCATATCCAATTCATCTGAGTTTATCATCGATATTATGATATTTTCCGGAAGTAGGTCAAACAGCACTATATTTTAAACTGTTTAAAACAGTAATTTGGATCTCAGTTAACTGTTTTGTTCTCTGAATCATATTAAAATATACTGTTGTTGGTTAAAAAAATTATTGTCAGTTTTGATCTCAAACCAACTAACTGCATACACTTGGATGATAAATTTGACCAGAATGTTTAATTTATCATAGTGTTTGAAGATCGACACCTCTGGTCCATAAACACATTAACCTTGTGGCTCATGTTACCCATCTTTTTTTTTACATGGGGGTCACCACTTATCAAGGCCCAGGAGCCACTCGGGGATAAGGGTTATTGTGTGTACACTAATCAGTGGGATAGTATCGTAGTAATAGTTAGTATTGGGCATTCGATAGGTGTCATTACTTAAGGGGGCGGTTCATCAGGAATTTGTTTGTGTTGGACTTGAAGATATCCAAGTTGAATTCGGGGGGAAACAGGCAAGCGACAGAGAGTTCCACAGGCGTGCAGTTCTAAGAAAGAAGCTTTGTTCATGGAATCTACGTTTTGATTAAGGCACGGATAAAGAGTGGGGTAAATGATTGACAGTGGTTTCAGTTAGTCGGGTGTTTTTCGTGAAAGATTGGCGAGGGGGGACCAGAGATTGGAGCTCAGACAAGCACTTGCCATGGAAATAATGATAAAACAGAGACAGGCTCGCAACGTCTCTTCTGTGGGAGAGAGGTTGCAGGGAAAAGAAAAGGGCATCCCCCACTAAGCCACGGAGTCTATTTTGTACTCTGTCAAGGCATGATAGGCTGCTTTTAGCAGCGCCTGGACAGATGTGGCAGCAGTAATCCATGGGCGTACTTGCCTTTTATATAGATAGAGAGTTCTGTATATGTTTTTTGAGTAAAAGATGTTTTTCAAATTATATTTCACTCTTTTTGTATATCAATCCTTTTTGTTTAAAAGCTCAATGTCTGTTAAATATAACAACAGAGCATATATATAAAAGAATAACGGTATAGTTACCTTCCAATACTCAAATGTTTATGTTTCGTGCAAAACAGTTCCTCCAGCATGTTAAATTTTGGTAAAATTTTATAGACCCGTTCCGTTATGCAGAAACAAATAATTATTATGTTAATACCGTCTCATTTGTATATATACTCTTCAGAAAACTTTGAAATTCTTAGCTTAGATGGAAAAATATAATGCTAAAAGAAGAAAAATATTCATCCTATGTTTGTTCCGGTCGCCATCTTTGTTCATATTCACACACGATGTTGAGTCTTGGGTCTGTGAGGCCAGTATGTTTCCACTGGGAACTCTTGGTCTCTGGGTCATAGCAGTAGATCTAGCTTTCATCGCAAGTTACCTGAGCATCAAGAACTGCGGAATATGATTTAAGTATCTCGACCATCTCCCTGCTGTCATGATAATATCTTTCTTTCTAATCTGATCACTTTAGAAAAGACTTGACGCAAAACTTCCACGCCTTTTGTTCCTCGCGAATAATTGTGTGTACAGTTCCAACGCTGACATCAAATTGTGCACTTATTGTCTCTATAGACACAGGATGGTCCTTATCCACGAAAATCTTTATTTGGCCAATCAACTCTGGTGTTCTGACTTCTTTACTCCTCCCACATCTCTTATCATCCCTAACAGACTCTTTCTCTTCCTTGAATCTCTTATGCCATATGAAAACTGATGCTAGATCCCTGCAAGATGTTCCAAAAGCAGTCTAAATCATTTCATAGGTTTCTGGGATATTTTTTTCCAAGTTTAAAACAGAATTTTATTGCATATCGTTCTTTTAAAGTGTCCTCACGTCCAGATTACATTTTTTGAAATTCGTCAGCTGTGAAAATCAGGCTTTAGTAGTGTGTATTGCAATTCCTGCCGTAGCTGTTTATTTAAACGCGAAATCATAAAAATTGGTCAGTCATCTCAAAGGACGTATAGCAATAATATGCTGAATTTTCAAGAGTTTACGACAATTTTAAATGCCCGTACAAAAAAGTCTGGAAACTTATTGAAAGCGCCTCATAATCAACATAACAATTTAATTTGCAATTCCCCTGATCCATTTAGGTGGAATAGAAGATAGTAAGCATTATGTTTGGAACGCCGCATGTAATAGAAATTTCGTAAACCGGACTCAAATAATACTGGTTCAGGAGATGCACAACACTCGATTTAATATATAATCTCTTTAATATACACTCGCTATTTAAGAACCTGTATAGGGCCTGTTTATTGTTTCACAAATATATATATATATATATATATATATATATATATATATATATATATATATATATATATATTAATATGAGAACATCTGTAATAGTCGCAGCCGATTTCAATGTCTGGCACCAGATCTATTAGAACAATGACACACATGAGCTCAACAAACTCTCGAAAATATAAAGTGGAATTCCCAACAATATCTGTCATCAAGTAAGCATCTAAATTGAGATTTTGTTTTGAAAAGACATGGTTTATTTACATTGGAAACATAGAGGGTAAACCGAATAAATTTCCAATGCACCTTTTACGGTAAAAACTTCCTTCAAAACAAACACATGTGCTGAAATGATAAGCAACTTAATTTCTATAAAAATGCCTTGAATCTTAGTTATTTTAACGGCTTGATATCTAATTTCATATCAAAGTCGAGATATAGACAAAAATAAACATCTTTCGCAAGAACAAACTTTCTTATAGTTCTATAAATATCCAAAGAAAATCTTTACAATATAAATTGGGCGATGCTTTCTATGCGAATTTCTTTGCATTTTTACTTTAAGGAAGTTAAGATTCAGAAATGAAGACATGCGTAGTAAGGAATTTCGGAACACTTTGTTGTGTTGCTTTATATTATTTTTTCTTGTTTTGACAGCACATCTACAAAGACGCTATTCGTCCATATATAGAGTACCGTTGCCAAATCGCGCCTAGTACTGTGCCGAAGCGGAACTAACCTTATAACAGAGCGCATATAAGCGCGTGTGAAAATATTACTGGCAATGAAAGGATAGATGGCTAGCGAAAATATTAGCAGCAGCAGCCGTTAAAGCACGTATGCAAATTAGGTGTGCGTGAGCTTGCGCCATAAGAAAAAGATAAAAAAAACTGCTTTACGTAATCGAATGATAAGCAAAGTGTGAAAGTCGAGAGGTTAAAGTGGCGGTTAGAGCCGGCGTAGGGTAGTGGCGACAAAAACTTTTTAAAAAAGAACAGGTGTGTGTGAAAAGCTTTTGGAAAAATTATGAAATGTGTTGTTATAGAAAAAAACGAATAAATGTATATATATATATATATATATATATATATACATATATATATATATATATATGTATATATATATATGCGTGTGTGCGTGTGTGTGTGTTTGTGTGTGTGTGTGTATTTGTTTGTTCCTTTGCGACAGTACCGGACGGCGTGAGGGTGAACATGGAAGAAGCAAACAAATAAAAATAAATAAATCCGATTCGGCGTTTCTTTCTTTTTCAACACGTCGTTTATTACCATCATTCAAGCTTAAAGAGTCTCTTTCTGCCACTCTGGGCCACATGTCCATCTCCCCTGGTGTTCTTTTTCTGCTCCACTACACGTCGACCGAAGACAGACATTTTTCGTCTTCAAGTTTACACGTCCATCTTTTCAGCCGCACTTTTTCTTCTCTCAACCACATGGTGTCCTTTGTTTTTCTTTTTCATCCTTCACTCTTAGTATTTTGCATATGCGTTTTTTTTTTTTTGGTAAATCAGTTACCTTCCAGCTCCAGCTAATATTTTCCCACGCGCTCATACGCGCTTTGTTACAGAGATCCGAGAGAAGTTTGAAATGTAGTGACACAGTTAAAAAGTGACGGTCACGCCACGATACAACCTTTAGCGAACTGAACCGGCTTACTTCGAATGATGTTTCATTACAGGATGAAATTCACAAGCGATCCCCAGTCACATGTATATCTCCGTCAGAGGAGATTTCGACCTTAGGCTTTTGCATTTCTTGAAGGGAGGTGTCGACGTTCTCCTACATACAACGGCTGGTATTTCCAGGTTCAACTGCGGCGATCTAATGGCGAACAGTGTGTCAACGTGATTTTGTCGTAATCTGGGCTCCTGTACTAGCCACTACTTTGATAGGATGCAAAAAATATACACACTATCAATCTTGCAACCCCAGAGTTGCTGTGCTTGTTTTATAAGTACCTCGACTGAAGCTGTTCCTGTGAACATACTGAATTTTTACTCCCTAAGTGAAAATACACCTCACTTGTTGATTCCAACTCCATTTACTGTAGAAACCTCTATATGCCTTATTCTGATAGCGTCTTCCATATGAGACTATTGTCTTTGTCTTTGTTTTGTATTGTCAGTTTTCTCTGTAACGATTTATCTGTTTATAGCTGTCACGTATCATGTCTGTTGCAATTCTACAAAGATGCATGCTGCGAATAAATATATACACTTTAGCTTGTTTCAGCCGTTTTGGCAATCAAAATCGGAGACGGTTTCATAACAAACTGTTTTTGTTGTATCATTATTTTGTCTGTCGGTGGTCGTAGGGCGTATCGAGCAAGAGTGGTGAAAGTTGGGGTTGACGAGCTAACGACGTAACAACCGTGCGTCTTCCTTCTCTCTCTCTCTCTCTCTCTCTCTCTCTATTTCTCTCTCTTTCTCTCTCTCTCTCTCTCTTTCTCTCTCTCTCTCTTTCTCTCTGTTTGGGCATGTTGCTTTTATTGGCAAATTCTTTCTTTGTTCTATTAGAGGTCAATATGCATGCAAGTCCGAACTGTTTTGTTCTCTGGTGTCAATATGTACGTACAAACTCCAACCTGGTTTTTCTTTGTTCTCTGAGGTCAATATGTGCATACAAAGTCCGACCTGGTTTTTTCTTTGTTCTTTGAGGTTAATATGTGCGTACAAAGTCTGACATGGTATTTTCTTTGTACTCTGCTAACCTGGAATTTGTGTGTGCACGATCTCCAAGTTGTTTTATCTAACATTTTGAATACATTTGTATGTTTACTAAGGACTCGAAAGCCGTCTGAATGTAAGCGTTAAATTAGTATTGTGTGAAAAGTGGCAACACTATGTTGAGTAGGTAATGATTATGAGGATTGAGAAGAATGGTTATTCCTATGGGAAGCTAAACAAGAGTTTATTTACATTGGACTTGAAAACAATCATTTTGTAGTCAATTGGGAAGCAGCCTTACGGTATTGTGTTTTATAGACGAATAGTTCTAGGAAATAAACGTTGTTCATGGAAGATTCGCTTATTTTCGATAGGAAGAGAGAGAAAAGGGCATTAGTGACTGTGAATTGTTTTTGTTGCGAATGTATCACAGGAGAGAGTAAATAGATTGAATATTAGTTATCACCTGCCATTAAAATAATGAGAGACTCGCAACGTTTTCTTTTCTGTGAGAAAGAGGATAGGGAGAAGAAAATGGCATCGTCCACTAGATTTCGAAGTCGGTTTTGCACTTTATAAAGGCAGAAAAAGGTGATATACGCAGCACCTTTCTGGATGTGGCAACAGTACTCAATCTATTTGACAGTAGAGGATTGTATTAGCAGTGAGATTCCTTCTAGAGCGTTAGAATGATCCAAGCATTTTTCCACCGATTTTAGTAAATAATTTGATTTAAGTCTCCCATTTCAAGTCAGGAGCGAAGGGTAGTTCCGGAATTTGTCAGGGCAAATGTCTTTAATAAGACGATATCAATTCATTTCAGTTTGAGCAAGGTGAAAGTCAGAGCGTTGGTTGTGAAAAGAAAGAAGCTTGGCTTTGGTTACATTAAAAATAGCTATATTATACTCTTCGAAATGTTGCCGTAGACGGCTCTGTTATCTGCATGGATGTCCGCACCTCTGAAAATGTTATTTGAGAGGTTATTGATTAAAATCAGGTATATAGTGAGCCAAGAATTGATTCTTGAAGCACGTTAACGTTGTGTTAAAAAAATATCTGCGAATGCATTTTAATCTACTTAAAGCGAATGTATTATAAGAGTTAAATATTGTAATACGTCAATCACCAGAAAAGGATCGCAGTGGTATGAGTTTAAAGTACATCCGGTAGTGAGTTCAAAATTCGGTAAGTTTCAGAAACGGGAGATACTTTCTTTGTTGAGATTATTCTCAAATCTACGTTCACTAGAAAGTGGGGGATCATATTATCAAGGTCCCAACCAGATGTGAAAGTGAATCTGTAAGAAATATAAAACAAAACTTCATCGGGTGTTTCTTTCCAGATATAAGGGAATAACCGCATCATCCATTAGTTGTCATTTCGCTCAGATCCCTATTGATTCCGAATGATTTGTTGATCCATGGTCCAAAATAAGGATTAAATAAAATCAAATTAGCATCCAACATTGATATGCTTATAAAAAAGCTGTGGGAGGAATAGGAATATTGCCTCCGTAGCAATTATACCAAGATCCGCACTACCCCATTCTCTGTTTGACTATCTCCATTTAGACCAGACTGCACATTCGACGAATAAATGTTGGTTGACATAAACCAATAGACATTGATGTATATAACTTTTACGATGAAAAATGTTTTGCTTGAGCTGCACGGAAAGGATGACGTGGTCATATTGATGTGTTATTTTGAGGGAATCCCAAACACTTGTACAAACGACGAGAGGAGACATTGTTTCATTGATATAGAGTTAGACAAAGTTAGACAAATTTTCTTTGGTAACGAAATAGAGGAGTGCATGCAATAACAACAGTCTATATGCTAGACAGAGTGTGTAAAAATTTTAAAGTTCAATAAGCATTTAACATGACAGTAACGACCGGGACGAATTCACATTTATATTTCATATAACATTATTTCACACACCGTGTCAACATTTAGGAGATTACTTCATATTTTAATCTTTAGTGGAGCAGGTTATCTCAATATTCCATAAGAATCTTTCAATTTTAATAATACAAGCACCAATCTGCCTCACTACTTGACTTCGACGGATTCCACTATGTCTTCTCTGCGACTTCTCGTATGACTTCTTCGATTGACTTCTTCGTCTGGCTTCTGCGACTGCCTTCCAATTCTTGACTAACTGATATGTGCCTCTTCCAGCTTTTTCCCAAGATCCACGTACCTATTCTCTTCATATTCACTACTGAAAAATTGCTACAAACCAATGTATTATGCACAAGATAAACTCTTCTAAGCTGTTACCGAGTGGTACTGACTCTCAATCTGGTCTGTATACTTTATAGCACACCATCTTGGCTCTACATACCACGACTGTTACTCTTTGTATATTCTGTTTTATTTAAATATAATTTACTTTTGTGACATAATCGCTTAGCTATCTTAACATATACCAATAATTTGCAGGCTGAAGTAAAAATTGACGGCGAATCAACCCTATTTCGTCAGATATTGAACCTAGGGAGCTATTGTAAACCCAACGGGGTATAACTTTAAACCATGCTTATTTACTTTTTCATATATATTGTTAATCGGTTGAAGGCCTCAAGTTTCATAGGTGTAAACCTAAAATTTATTTTGGCTTCACGTGCAGATGAAAGCCAGTCGTACTGAATGATTGATAGCAAAGGATTGTGTCAAGAATGACTCCAAGATGAACCATGTTCTGTTTCCATGGGAATCGGGGAATCTCAGAGCCTAGGTGAATGCACCTGTTCGATTATGGACTAATATTGAAATAAAGTTGAATTCTCTGATTGGCTCTAATAAGGGAAATTTCACCCAAACCACCCCGGTTAACTTAGTATAAAGCGGTCGACTTAGCTAAAAATCATCAGAACGAGAACAAATACAAGAACAAGAAGTGTTGAACGAAATAACAAGCCAGAGGTTGGAAGCGTCTAACACCCTTCTTGAGAAATACCCAGAACGTCAGAATATAAACCCGTCGAAATCGAACGCGATTTGTGTGCAAGAGAAAAAGTTTTCTCTTGCTAAGATTTAAAAAAAAAGAAAAGATTATTGAAGTGAAGCTGACAGCCCAACACTAACTTAGATGCGAGGATGCGGACATTATAGTCTTACTCTGTCGTTTTTCTCTCCATCCCTTTTAATAACGACAGCGGCGATTGCTACTAAAACGGCCGTTGGCAAGCCAACATCCCACAAAAAAAAAGAGACAAATAATGTACAATTTTTTGTGCACGACTTCGGTTATTCCAAATATATATTTCTTTGAAAATTGTATTTCTGTAAATTTCTTCAAAGTCCCAAAATATATATATACTTTGCATACATTAATCGCTTGCCGTGTTGTCCTGATTTTTCTGGAACGTTTGAAAGGAAAGTCTACTCTTGTAGAGCAGAAGCGCCGCGAGACAACGTGAAGGTCCATAAAATTTTCACATACAGCAGAGACGCGCCGCCGAACCAAGTGAAGGTTAATTCACTCTTTGAACAATAGAGGCGCTTCGTGTGACACTAGACGCTGACAAGACTTCATTCTTAATTGCCCGAGGTGTGAAGTTGGAGTATGATTAAGATTCGTCCACCCATGAGGGTTGCCAAGAACATCATAACTATCTTAGTTCGAGCTCTGACACGGCTTAATGAGAGAGGTCGCGGCTTGGATAACATTATACTTTTCTAACCAATATCCTTGTCCCTGTTTTCCATGTTACAGCACAATCATTCGTAAACATACAACTACCACTAATCCTACTCCCTCCCATTCTAACACTATATCTAAATATATCTATGTGTAGTTAGGTATAGTGCACTATGTACTTGACACTGTTCAATAAAATGTATTATGAAAAAGTTTTATAAATCAAACGAAATAACGAAATTGGCATGAACCTAAGATATTTTTGTCCTATGTAGTTACTTCTATTCTAGGAGGTTAGGCACAAACTCAACTGTGGGTTTGATGAACTCGTTTCTGTGTGACGAACTGGATTCGAACAAGGCATACTTCGGTTTTCAGTCCGTTTCGTTAACCACTTAACCCCCGTCACTAATTATCCTTCCAGTATATGTACACGAGCCATTTCTATAAAAAAAAAACACATACTGCGATTTTAGCATAAAATTTTATACTACGGGTTGACAAGCTGTCGCAATATTTTTGACTCATGGCTGGTATGGTCCCTCAGAGTTGGGAGATTCTATTTATAAACGCTGCCGATAGGAACTGACAAATCAAATTAATTTACGTTCTGTTATCAACCAATCAGAATTGCTCCATAAAAATTAAAGCTTTTTAGCAAACTTGCACATATTTTTGTTTTCGTGTCAACGCGAGACGGATCTTTTGCTCCTTGGCTGCAAAATTATAAAATTATAAAGTCCGAAACCTGTAGAGAACAGCTGTTTACTGAAAAATCGTCATCTCTAGGACTTGTATAGAATAACTACCCTTTGGAAACACTTCTGAAACTAAACGTGGCTTACAACTCAAGACATGCCATTAACGAAAAAGTTTATTTTCTTAAAAACGCATAGATTTTAGTTGGAACGTTTAACAAAACCCCTAGCTACGTTCAGGTGTGATACTATTGACGTCCTTCTATAAATGTTAGGAAGTAAGGTATAAAAAGAGAAAGTAAATATGACAAAAATACAAAATAGAACAATTAGTAGAACAATTGGTCATAAATGACGCAAAAGAAAACAAGAATAGAGTTGTTGATCAAGGTGTGACGTTGGCACAAAAAGACCGAACGATCCGTGAATATATTTTAATTTTAGAGTCGGGTTGGTTTTGCGACAGATAGAGACGGTTTGCTGACAGCCTTGGGTCGAGAAGCGTTGCGTGTTAGATTCATTAGAATGCAAGTTGTAGCTCGCAGCAGATGGGAAAATTACAGATTAACCGATGGCAAAGAGGCTTCGGTAGACGACCAAGGTGTTGACGATAGTGTGTAGAGGCTCACGCATAGACAATCAAAGTGCAACTGAACGTGTTGGACTTTTTCTTTTGTTTTGTTTTATTTTTATAATTGTGAGCCACTGCGCAAAGTTCAGCAGTCGCCAAAGTGAGAATGACGATATGGCAGAAGAGAAGTTGAACAAAAATTAACAGCACAAAACGATGGGAATCACATGGTTTTATTACACAAGATAATTATTCTTATGCCTCTTAAACTAAGATTTTGTCTATTTCTGCCCGGCATCGAACCCCACATGAAGAATTGCTGATTTTAAATCCAATTGCCAAGCAAAATGAAACGAAACGTAAGGAAAATATGGAACCGTTCCGCGAAATATACGCACCCAGAAATTTTCTTTTATTTTTATCTTATCTCCAGGAATATTTTTATCATAAGAATCTGAGAAAAAAATCATCTTTTAAATTTTTTTTTTTTTATGTTGCTTTTGGTAACCTGGAAATGCTTGGCACCACTCTGTACTTTTTGACAGCAAATCAAAGAATCTTCCATCCGTTATTTTTAGTAAAAGAGCAAGACATGAAGAGATGCATAGAAAGGAAGCGCGTCAAAAAAAACGAAAGAAAGCGAAAATATATATAAAGTGAATAAAATTACCAAAAAAAAAAAAAAGAATTTACAAAAAGGTGAAACGGTTTTTACAGAATCCTTCAGAGATTTTAGATTATTTTTTTCTCACGCTATCATTTCTTGGATAAAACATAAGATTTTAATGCATATGTAAACATATAGGTACCAGTGGATTAGATATCGAAATAGCAAATCCAAAGTTTCCTCTGTTGTTTTAGTACGTAGGCAAGATCTGATGAGCAAGGAATTTCCGACGCGACATCACAAAATCAAAGACCTATTAAATAAAACAAGATGTGTTTTTCATTTGAATGTTATTTCAAAATTAATCACCCCAAACTGAGCTATTGATACACGGGAAGATCGACATAACTGTCAAAATCTTATGCCGTTTGTTTAGATTAGACTTGATAATTTGATTATTTGAATTATTCAGGATACTATTCTTACTTTTAATGTTACGTATTTCCACACTGATTCGGTCCTGCAACCTTCGACTTTCTTCACGTGTATCTTGTCGAACTCAGGAATCTTCCTGTCAGACTCGCGAGTACTTTTGTCGAACTCAAGAATCTACTGGGTATTACGAACAGACCCCTTTATTAAATCCACGAGGGTAGCATGCTCTCGTTCCGTCAGCCATAACTAATTCGCGATTTTATTAGTAGCAACACCCGGATAAAAGAACTTCCAACCTCTACAAAAGTATCACTAAGAACTAAATTTAACTTAGTACTTTATGTATTACACCACGGGTCCGCAAGCAGGTGGCATATTCTCATTTTCTCCACCCTGACGGAATGAGAGCTTTCCATGGATTAAATAAAAGAATTCGAAATTTCGTGCAGATTCCCGAGTTCGGTAGCAAAAGTTCCAAATTCGAAAGGATACACCTAAAAACAAGTGTCGGGGATTATATTGGTTGAATAACACTCCAGATTGTTAAATCAGTTCTTGTATATGGAATTAGCACCAAAAAGTGGAAACGAATATTGCGTGCATCAGAATGCTAAGATGTTCTTTTTGTTCTAACATATCCTGGAGACGACATTACAAAAGAGACACCTTTCTCTGTGTCCAACCTTGATTAGAGAGAAAAGAATCGGATTGGCTGGCCAGTGTTGGAGTTCTAAGTGTTCCATTGCCAGGGAAGTTCTTTGTTCATGCTAAAATATGGATTTAGATCAGCAAAGACACCAGACAGAACTATACAACTAATAGTGCAGCTATACTATTTGGGTTATAAACGAGGAGGCGAGATGGTTCGAGAGATTCAGAAAAACATCAAACACAAAAACAGAAAGAACAGAAACAAAACAAGAGGTATAAATGTTTACATTAATCCCTACGTGAGAACTTCCTGTTTAAATTCTTGGCTCAACATTCACGGGGAACATGAACTGTATAACATGGAGAGTTCTGTATAACATGGAGAGCGTGTATATATGATGTATATATATGTGTCAGTCATCTATATGACGTGTGTATATACGTGTGTTCGTCTGATCTAAAAAAATTTATTGTTCGTTGAATTGAGCGTATATAACACTTACGACAGTGTTAATTTATTAACAGATACAGTTTTACATCGAGCCAATCGGAGAAACATAACTGGCCCATCTCTGGTCTTTATTTGACAGATTCTCGGAAAAAATGCAAATAAAGATTCGCACGTCTTGGTGGTGTTGACAGCAGCTTTATTCCTTGCAGTTAGCCCTATTGAAACGCTTGTAACGCTGGTTCTAGACTATCGCCATTTATGATCCCCTCTACTGGAAGCCATCGCAATCTGCTCTCCCTCATTCTCGATACTTTGCTAATAAAATGATACGGGTCTTTTTCAAGCTCTACCTAAAGTTCACGTCACGTTAAGTGACCTATACGTAATGCTACGGAAGACTCTAGAGGGCAGCCTATTTTAAAAATTATTCTTTTGGACAGTATATTTTAAAAATTATTCTTTTCGACGGTATATTTTTAAAAAAAATATTAACGATTATCGTAATCGCCGCTGCAAAGAATGTAGAGCTCCCTTTCCTCTCCTGGAAAACAACTCACACCTGTCAAAATCCCGTCTCTTTACTATAAAGCTTCCTAGATGCCGAAATGTTTCTACACTAATAGTTGCTTACTAGACTTTGGAATTTTCTCCCTGTTTTCTGATTCTCTGATTGTACTTACATGCAGAAGTGTAAATGTAATTTAGGCACACATTTCGCTAATCGTCTCATAGTCCCCTGCAGACATAGTCCCAAGTAACAGTCCAATTGACAATATGCGTTGTTTGGAGTGAACAAAAATATAAAATATAGTGTTTCTAATTTTGGGCCAGATAATCGTTTGTCTCACTAACCGTTACCCTCGAACGCTTATAGGATTTAGCAAGTGGTTACTAAAAATTTTTTAAATATCTAAAGACAAGTATTTCTCCACTCTTTCCTACTTTCCAACTGTACTAACATACAGAAATTTAATTGTAATGCGAACAGACATCTTGCTGTTCAACTCCTCACATATTTTCCTATAGTCATAATCCCAAATGGTAGCGCTTAACAAGCTATATCGTTTGTGTTGTTTAATTTAACTATTTAACTATTAATTGTTACATTAATAAGTATTAATTAATTCTCTAATTATTACTTATTAATACATATTTAATTATTGAATTATTCCATTAATAATTATTATATTAAATATTATTTAATTATTTAATCATTATATTAATAAATATCATTTTGTTGTTGGGGCAGACCCTAGTAAGTAAAAAAGCAAAAGTAGATAAGTTTGAAAATGATATTAGGAAAAGGCCGCAATCGAACCCAGCAGCCCAGTGTTAAAAGATAAGGAATGCAGAACGATTGGCAAATAGCTAAATATTATTTATGCAAGAGATAGATAATTACTTAAGGAATTCAGTCAATTGTCCATTCTATTAAAAATAATAAAATGGTAACAACTTCCTCTGTATGCTATGACGATGATGGTGGCGTTCCTAGGAATAAATATAATATTTTAATAATACTTATAAATGTATGTAAAATGTTGTTTTATAGTTAAATAAGGTAATGGCTAATAGCGTAAACATAATAAATTTGTATGTGCCATCTGTTGTTGTAAACCTGCAGTATAAAAAGTAAACCTGCATTATAAAAAGTAAACCTGCAGTATAAAAAGTAAACCTGCAGTATAAAAATAATTTCATAAAATGAAAATCCCTAATTAGTTCTTTGATGAAATAGGAACTCGTTCAAAATGAATGTGTCTGTTTAGGCCACAATTGAACAATGATACTTAAATTTTGCATTTAAAACTTTAATTCAAGCCATTATTTACAAATAAAATCAACAGTAAATTCTCTAAGTGTAATATAGACTACAATGTATTGTGAAGTAAGTCACTCCGGAAAGGCACGTGAAGCTTTCACCAGGTACACTGCGACGTAAAGAGTCCAAACATAGAGCAGGCGATACATCAAGTTGATTAAAAAATGATCGATTTGACCGATTTCGATGAATAAATATATGGCAGGATGGAACATTTGTTGATCCTCATGCAAATCCAGAAAACATTCAATCACTGCTAGTATATATATATATATATATATATATATATATATATATATATATATATATATATATATATATATATAACTGCTAGTATATATATATGTATGTATATATATAGTTATATATATCTATATATATATATATATATATATATATAGAGAGAGAGAGAGAGAGAGAGAGAGAGAGAGAGAGAGAGAGAGAGAGAGACAAATAGAAAATCCGCACAAATGGAAAATTATTTAAATGTAATTTTAGGACATTAATGTAAGACGAATACAATAGGAACACAAGGAACTAGTCAATATTTAGTAGCATATCGCTTCTGCAATTTGACAGCCTGCAATCTTTTGGGAATCCATTGAATTAGACCGCAGCAATACTCCGGGGAAAGGGCATACTACTTTTCTTTAATTTTTGTCTAAAGTTCTTCCAAATTTGAAATGTTATCATTCCGTAGCTGTTGCTTGATGTAATGTCATATGTTTTCGATAGGATTGAGGTATGGAGATTGTGCAGGCCAATCCAAACACGGAATATCATGCTCTTCCAGGAACCTCTTAACATTACCAGTTTTGTGAATAGGAGCATTATCCTGCATGAAGATGGGATTATCATCCAAATTCCGACCAAAGTAAGATAGAAAATACTCAGTCAACATATTAATGTACTTGGTCGAATTAATTCGACCTTGCAAGCAAACTATAGGCCCTAGATCATTGGTACTAATAATGCCCCATACCAAAACTGAAACTCCACCACCTTGCAGCGTTGAAACTGAGCACCTAGGATTAAATTCTTCGTCTTTCCTCCGACGCACGTACTGCCTACCATCATTGCCTAGCCTATTGAACTTGCATTCATCGCTAAAAAGCACTTTCGACCAATATGAAGAGTTATGATCTTCATTGCATCTGACGAAGTCCAGACGGCGCGTTCTGTTCTTTACAGAAATCATTGGCTTGCGTCTTGCAACATATTCTCCAAATTAAATTCCTTTAATCTCTTCTTGACAGTAGAAAGAGGGCACTTTTTAACAAAATTGCACTATTGTTGGATTTGGGGAGCCGTTTCAAATTTGTTTCTTAGGCTGCGGATCTTGATAGCATTGTCTTCCCTATTAGAAGTAACTCAAGTACGACCAGATTTAGGAGCATCATGTTTTGGTGCTTTTGCACAGTCTTTTGTACCCTTTTCTCTATCACATTTAAATCTACCGCCGATTTCTCGATTGGATAAACCAGAAAGGTGGAGATTAATAGGCTCCTAATGATCACTAAGACAAAGTCGAAGCATATGGACTAAATGTTACGTTGTTTAACCTGGAACAACAACAATTCCGATTAGAGATGCTTTGTTGTCTATTGGTGGATATTTTTACTGATTTAGGGGCGATAATTTAAGCTGGTTTTAAGCGAATGTTTTGCTGTAGGCTTTCTTTTTGCCTCCTCAATTTGAAGTTATTTTTTTAAATTGATGTGAACACTAGAATATTTCAATTAAAAATCAAATTTGAACAAGTAAAATTATAGAGGAATAAAAGGCGAAAATAAAAGGTACATTAAATTTAGCTTAAATTTGCAGTTTTTTTTTTAATTACAAGCGCAGACTTTCTTTTTGCAGGCATTGTATATACTGTGTGTGCGTGTGTGTGTGTGTGTGTGTGTGTGTGTGTGTGTGTGTGCTATGATGCAATAAAAAAGTTTAAAAAGAGTCGCAAAATATTCCCGTGCAACGCCTGGTACATACAGCTGATATATATATATATATATATATATATATATATATATATATATATATATATATATATATAGAGAGAGAGAGAGAGAGAGAGAGAGAGAGATAGATATAGATATAGATATATATGCTATGACGTCATTGTGAAGAAACTAACAGACAGAAATGTTTTTATAATATATATAACCATACACATATGTACAAATACGCACACACACACGCATATATGTGTGTGTGCGCACGCGCATATGTATATATATATTTTTATACATGCTTGTTTTGTTCCTATTATCTTTTGTTTCTATTGAAATTTTGCCATAGCAAATATACACAAACGATTGTAAGTTATTTTCCATAATACCACACAAAAACAGTTTACAGTTCACTAAAGCTCTGAAGTCACAGAGTTCGCGAAGGCCAGATCTACGCCCGCTCTTTGACCTACTTGCACGATCCCACACTCCGCAGCTGACCCTTACTCGGCCATCTGCTCTAAATAAGGCTTCGCATGTGGCGTTTGATCTAAAAGGAGGGACAATTTGATAATCCAACTACTCTTTGGTTTGACACAAATATGCATGTTTTGAGAGAGAGAGAGAGAGAAAGAGAGAGAGAGAGAGAGAGGGGTGGGGTGGAGGCGGAAATAGGAAAATTAGGAACCTCATTACGAATACATAGTAAGCAGGATTGGCAAGCAACCATGATTCCCTAGAGTTTTTTTTAACTTTTTTTTAATCTGCAGATACTTCATCTTCGACACGAATTCAAAATCTTTTAGATGAGGAGTCATAAATTAAAGATTTCTGATTATTTGGAATACTATTCTCTTATTAAGTGTTATAATTAAGATTATTCAGACTACTCTTGTCATCTTTAGTTTTACTATCACCAAGGTTTCGACTGATTATACCTCAGACCTTCTTCAGCTGTAAGTTGTTGAACTTATCAATCTGCACGAATATTTAATCCAAGGAGTAGCATGCTTTCGTTCCGTCAGTAGGGTATACCAGTATACACTTTTACACTCGGGATCCACACGTTGTATGTAGTCTATGTCGCAAAGGAGATGAGGATATAGAATAATTCAAACTTATTTTTTCAGGCAACAACAATTATTCTATCATTCTCCTGCCACGCGTGACATTCCGTTACGGCTGTGATGTCTCGCACGTGATCCTCCTCTCTAACATGTTCTTTATAGTTTTTTTATTTGCCGGTGACGTCATTTTGTATGCATTTGTATACAACCGTGCGCGCTCTGTTATACATGTAGAAGTCTTAATCAATTCGCAATTGTATTTTCAGTGACACTCGTACTGGGGATTGAACTTTCAACCTCTAAAGAAACTGCCACTTAGAACTGAATTTTACATAGTGCTTTAACGTTATGGGTAATTCTAGTATGAAATTTGGGAATCTTAAAATCTATGCATGTTTTTTAGACATGTAGTCTCACTACTTTTGACTATAGATCACTGTATCAACATTCAAGTCTAGTGTTATATTTACACTGTTTTAGCCTACATAACTTTCGCCATTTCTGAGTTGCATTCTTCGAAATATGGAAACTATAGAATGGAAATTGAAACTAAAAAGGCTCATAAAATTCCTGCTAAAAGTGTTAACTTAGATATGTAAGATCATCAGTTATTAATAGGGCTATGACAACAGCATATTCTTTTCCTTGTTTTGATGCTCATGTATATATTCATTGATTCCTTATATGTTTTTTTTATGTAGAGTGGTGTGGTTCTCGGTTGATTAAGTGTGTCTAACTGTGTCGGATATATCCTCGAGAGTTAAAACAATGAAAATAAAATATGCTGTTGTCACAGCCCTAGTTATTAATCAGTTCGAAATATTTGTTATACATTCTCTGCGGCCGGTCATCAAATGTGTTTTTCAGTCTATATAATTTCTAAAAAAAACTTTTGTAATTGTGTCGATATATACACTTGGCAGCGTAATAAAACACACGCACCTGGTTATAAAGTAATTTTGGTTATTCAAACAACGTTTTCGATTTCAGAATGACAGTTATGACATTAGTGACGGCGTGCGTAGCGGGGTTCTGTTTTTGCAGTGGAGCAACCATGTGTCGCTTAGTGTACCCATCGTGGTCGCTCTCTCCTTCTCTTTGTTTATTCTCTGTTTTTTTTTGTTTGTTTATTTGTTGTTGTTTTTTTTGTTTTTTGTTTTTGCACAGATGATGTCAAAGCATTATACCGCGCATTGTCTTGAAATGTCAGTCAGTATCGCTGACGTAATCTGTTGGTAGTCTACGTTCACCATTTTGACTTCTTTGACGTCATTCCCGGGCACCCGCAACCAAGATTTGTGCGGCTTTCCTTTGACATCATTCCCGGACACCTGGATTATCCAACATGATAGTCTCCTTACGTTTAAAATTTTAGAGGTTATGATTTAAAAAAAAAAGACATACTATATCAGGTCATATCTTACGGACTGAGAACAATCTATCTCTGTGGATCTAAGAAATGGTTCCGATTGAAAATTCTGGAATGGTTCGAAAGAAAGAAACATATTTTTTCCAGTCGATATATCTTCAAGATGTTTATTATTTGGATTATTCAGACTACTGTTCTAATCTTGAGTGTTATTCTCACAACGTTTTGGTCGATGTAACCTCCGATTTTCTTCAGGTGTATCTTGTAAGATTCGAAAATCTTACTATCGAACTCGAAAATTTGCAAACATCCGTGGCGTAATATATAAAGTACTAAGTAAAATTTAATTCTAAATGCCACTCTTCTAGAGGTTGGAGGTTCAATCCTCAGTGCAGGCGATACTAAGAATACAATTGCGAATTACTTAAGACTTCTGGTGAAACGAGAGTATTTGTAACGTTACCAAGCACGTTATGATAATATTTTTACGTTACATTCCTAAATTAATGTAAATAAATATTTATTCTAAACATATTTTAACTCACAAAACTTTTTGGCTTGGATAATCATGATAATCGCAACCAACACACCTTTGGTGTTGCCCCGGCATACTAATGTAATACTACAGTAGCCTCAGTTGCAAAATAAACAAAGAATAGCAAGTGTTTCAATTGGCCTTTTTTTTTCGTTGTACAACGACAGTTATTTCCTTTCTCGTTACAGCTGTTATGTCACATACGCCTCTAACGTAATCAACGAACGTTATTCCCGTCTCTAACGTGATCTCCTTTTCAAAGTCTTTATTTTCCCTAGCGGTGACATCATTTTGCGTGCATTTGCATTGGCGTGTCCGCACTATGTTACATAATCTACTCCGTGGATTAAACAAAGTGTTCCGCTTGGAATTCCATCCAGATTCTCGAGGTCGACAGAATGATTCCCGAGTTCAACAATATGCATGCTAAGGTCTAAAGTTACATCGGCCAAATATTTGTTAGAATAACTCTTAAGATAATGTTGATAAACTCTGATTTCATACGGCGTAATAATGTTGACACACCGGTTCTCATTAGATCACTAAAGTTAAGCAAAGTTAGGTCTGGTCAGTATGGAATGGGTAACTAATTTGGGAATTCCATGTATGTATGTAGGCGGACGTCGACACCGCCCTGCAAGTATTGCAAAATTTTAACGTCGTCATCTCTCCTAACGGGGATATATATGTGACTGGGGATTGCTTTTGAATTTCATACTCCCATGGAGAATTCCTTTGGCGGAAACTGGTTAAACCCGTATAGGGTTAGTGCCGTTTCCGAACTCCGATTTACTATAATAATTCATTATCTAATTGTAACGTACTCATCTTGTCTCTTATTCAATAGTCTTCTTGTACTCCAATGTGCTTAACAAGACGTAGTATTCTGTCTTTGTCCGACCATGAGTCGTTTTTTCCCCTGTCACTCTCCGCCCACGTATGTAACACATCTATCTCTGGCCGCCTCTTACCGCAATGATCTCTTTTTATAATCATTTCCTTTCCTTCTTCCTCTCTGAGACGTAACCTCGCACACGACTCAGTCATTTGCATACAGTTGCTGCTGCTATACGCGCGTCCGCGCACTGTTACAAAATTCTAATTGCACGCATATTGATGCAGATTATATTTCAAATCGAAAAAAAAAAAACAGCCATCCCAACGGTAAAAGTCCTTATACCGTCTTTACTGAAACGTACATAATTTGAGGAATTATGGGAGCGCCGTGTTTGCGATAAGTATTCGATAAAGAAGCAGGTTTTGGAAGAAGCTGACTGATAATCCGCGATAGAAATTCGCCAACATACGGTAAGACGATCATTTATCTGAGCGATAAAAATCGGAGAAGAAATCAAAACATGTTAATCAGTCATCTATATCGCAAAACGTAATTATGTAAACATGTCGCCATCAATTTCTTCATCAATGAGCATTTGGGTCAATATTGACATTGCCGAACCCAGCAGTCGGGTCACCACCCTATTTATTCTGTAGATGAGGCAGTTTTGTTGAAGGGTAAGGGACAAAGAGAGGGAGAGCATAATGAATACACCTAAGCATGTCATCATCGGTAGATACACGTACATGATTATGTATATTTTTCTTCTCTCTTTCTCTCTATCTATCTATCAACTTCTCTCTCTCCACCCTCTCTCTCTCTCTCTTTCTCTCTTTCTCTCGCTCCCCCCTCTCTCTCTCTCTCTCTCTATATATATATATATATATATATATATATATGATATGATGGACTCTTCCCTCAATTTCGACGTATAAGCTTCCGCCACAAAAAATAAGTTGCTCGGAAATCCACACAGATAATTTGTTTATAGCAGCGTGTGGAAGACTTTGTGAAGAACCAACCACTCTTTTTGGTATTACTGCTAACCTCCGTCGGTGCAGATGACTGCCACAGCACAGAGTATATACATCAGACCGCAGGTTTTTACATCAGAGTTTCCTTCTCCTAGATGCATGTCTTAACGGAGACTGGAGTGCATCTCTCTCAGTGAATTAATCCGCCCCCATTCTACTAGTCGGCCCGATACATACAACGCTTAGCCTTCCCAAATTGTCACCTAGCTAGTACTCGCCAGGTTCAACGTAACTTTACTTCGGAGATCTGGCGAGAACCAGTGTGTCGACGTGATTGTGCCGAATATGTTCTATATATATATATATATATATATATATATATATATATATATATATATATATATATAAACATGCATAGAAAGAGAACGAGAATAATATACATATATGTATACACATACGTATATGTATATATATATATATATATATATACATATATTAATACGATAGCGTGTTTTAATTTCTGCGCCACACTTACATCTTTTTTTTTCTTCCGAGTGATTGTCGTTTAATTGTTATGACCTTCTATTTCTTGTAATAAATAATTTTACCAAGCATGCTTCATAAGCTTTGGTTTCGGTTTCGATTATAGATGAAGGAACTCCAAGGTGGTCGCTAGAAAAGCGGGAAATTTGAAGGTCAGCTTAGATCATGAATAAAATGCGGGGTTGTTATATTTTGATTGGTGCCGTGTAAGTGTTGTAAAATTAATTGTTGTTTGACGCTGCAGAGAAGTGCACAGACGACATTTTTAGTATTTATGAGTATAATATAACATAATGTAAAAAGAAATCGTTGTTTGACAAATTTCCCACTTTTTTAGCGACCACCCTTTATATATACACATACACATTAGTAACGACCTCGGACCACAGCCGCCTTCCTAAGGAAGCAAATAACCCCAAAATACTATAAAACAATATACACATTCCCAAACCAATAAGAGAAAATACACACACGCGCACACACACACACACATAAACACACACGCACACACCCTACCCCACCCTAAAGAAAAAGAAAAAACATTAGCAGAAAGAGATAGCGACTACAGCCAGGTCAACGTCTCCCTGGACAAGCCCAATTAAAGAGCAATAAAAATTCAGCATACCAATGAATAATAAACACTTACAAGCCTCCACCCCTTGGAAAAACTTCAAATTAACTACGAAAATCGCCATTTTTACATCTCCAACACATTTGAAAATAATTTCTGACGAGGATGAATCACAGACCGTCTGAAACGCGCGTAAACGATTTCAATGACTTAAAAACATTATTACAATGATCCAAACATAATTCTCAATGAAAAACCAAGACACGGAATAATAAAATAATGTTAAAAAATACACATTGTTGGTGACTACTCCCTTATTTAAATATATATATATATATATATATATATATAATTATTATTAAAATCACAACTTTATAATATATAATCGATAGAAAATTTGCTCTATAATAATATACATGAAGTTTGCATAATGCCAACTTAGATATATGACATATGAAAGAGTCTGCTGTGTAATTTCCACGAGTCCCGCTAGTATATATATATATATATATATATATATATATATATATATATATATATATATGTATATATATATATTACATTGTAGCCGCCACTTATCAAGGCCCGGAAGCCCCTCGGAGATAAGGGTTATTGTGTGTACAGTAATCAATGGGATAGTATCGTAGTAATCGTTAGTATTGGAGATTTTATAAAGTGTCTTACTTAAGGGGCGGTTCATCAGGAATTTGTTTATGTTGGACTTGAAGACATCCAAGTTGTAGTCAGGTGGGAAAATGGCAAACGGAAGAGAGTTCCACAGCCGTGCACTTTTTAGAAATGAGCTTTGTTCATGGAATCTACGTTTGGATTTTGGCACAGATAAAGAGTGGGAAAAATTATTGACAGTGGTTTCAGCCAGACGGGTGTTTTTTGTGAAAGACTGGCGAGGAGGGGCCAGAGATTGGAGCTTAGACGAGCAATTGCCCTTACTTTTCATAAGCTGGATCGAGGGATTTCATTTTTTATTAATAAAATCGAATTAAATGAGAGACGATACGTTTAAATAAAAATGGGAGACAACACGTTTAAAAATAGCGATATGGTGTCTTAGAAAAAAAGTAAAAAACGGAATACACTATACTTCTAAAATACCGATACATATGATATAACCTAGACGTTGATCACGTTCAAACCTAAGATACGTTCCTTCTTCTTGCAGTTATTTTCCTTTTCATGACTGACCTATTCATATCGAGGGGTTACCCAATATTGGATAATGTGTGAGTAATAATTTTCATTTCTTCATACAATTTTGTTTTAGAACAAACAATAAGGGTTCGATGCGTTAGGGTCCAAATTAAATTAATCTTTCGTTTAGTAGAGCAAAACGAATCCCAGCGTATATACAATCGTGTAAACGTGGGTGCACAATATATTGATGTAAAGTAATTTAAGGGAGTGTTTGTTACTAATACATCAAAGAAAAGCTAACGGACAGAGACAGACAGACAAACAGAAGTTACAGGTTTTGGTACATGTATGGCTGTCTTTTCGTGTAAACATTGAAACCCCATTTGTATAATTACGTTTTGGAATTTTCGAAATGAGAATTACTTTTTCGTATCATTGAGATTCTTCGGATTATTGTTCTCATATTGAGTGTTATTTTTCAGAAGGTTTCGGTCGATGTAATCTCCGAACTTCTTCAGATGTGTCTCGTCAAACTCGGGAATGTTTCTATAGAAAAGGACAGAAATTCGAACTTATTTATTTCATGCTTACTCGTAAAATGATTCTTAAAATTGGTGAGCGCATTTTCCTTAATAACTGATTACACGCTTAATAAAATGTTTCAAAGATAAAACATTAGACTTGATTAATTTTATGGCTTTGTAAAATACATAATATTTGGTTCTCGTAGAAAGAAAGATAGATAGATAGATAGAGGAAGAGAGAGAGAGAAAGCGGCAGTGACAGAGAAAACTATCAAAAATATGCAAAATATATCAACTATTACATAAAAGTCACTTTGTGTGTTTGCGAATTCCATCTTCATAGGTTCCGAAACGTCTGAGTCTATCTTTTACAAATTTCACATAAAGGTAATTTATATTTCTCGCAGTGTTATAAGATACGTTCCGTACACTAATTCATCTGACAGGTATTGAAATTTAAAAAAAATTCGGTCTTAAAAATAGTTTTTCTTCTCTTAGAGATAGAAAAAAGAAACTTTACAGAGAAATATTTTACGTTAACTCGGTGTAACCTTGGCCGGTGTAACGTAAAATATTTCCGTGTCAAAAGTTTTCTTTTTATCTATAAGAGAAGAAAAACTATTTGTAAACTTGTCAAGCCCAAATATCAGCTGATGCGATATTGTAAACAAACACAGACGGAATTTAATAAACAACATTATCATTATTTTCTTTTTTGTTTTTTCATCGTAATGTATAATAATCCATAGAGGATTCTATAATAATTCATACGCAATCTGCACGAATTAAAATATCATGTTTAAGCGTATTGTACGATCGGGCAACGCCGGGAATCCAGCTAGTATAAACTAATTTGGAAGAATGTGCACTATTCTCTAACGCTGATTACTTATTTTTCTACTTAATAAGCATCGTTGATGTGCCTTCACATGACAGAGACCAACTCCGGTGGGGGTTCCTGTGACTGGGCAGCCCTATTCAGGGAGAGCACTGCTCACCCAATGTCTTGGGAAAGTGCTAGAAAAGGTGCACTAAAAATTTCTGCCATACTATCACTGGTTAGTTTCCTGCGGCTAACGGTGGTTCATGTAAGCAGGAAAAAAACAAAAATGTATCTCCAAAAAGGAGTAAAATTCAATTTATGCTGTTGGAATGTACGCACTCTTCTTGATAAAACGTCATCCAACCGTCCAGAGCGCAGGACAGTGCTCGTCACTGCAGAGCTACGAAGACGATATAGATATTGCTGCTCTGTCAGAGACCCGTCTCTCAGGAGAAGATCAAATGACAAAGGTATCATCAGGCTACACTCTCTTCTGGATTGGAAAACGGAGGGTATCCGTAGAAATGGTGGAGTCGGTTTTAACATCCTTTTTTTATACTACGGAATTTCCTGCCAGTATCTGTGATCACATCAGGAAACTTCGTGTTCCTCTCTCAAATAACAGATTCATCACTATTCTTTCGGTCTATGCACCAACCCTTCAAACGAATGAAGATGGCATCATGTGTTTCCATGAGTCTCTGCGCTCTGTTGTTGCATCTGCACTAATTAATCAAAAACTTGTTATTCTTGGTGATTTCAATGCCCATGTTGGGGAAGACTATGAGACCTGGAGTTCTCTTGGCCGCTATGGTATCGGTACCATGAATGCTAATGGCCTTAAGCTACTAGAGCTGTGTTCAGTATTTTATTTTCCTATCTGTAACACTTTTTTTCGCCGTAAACTGAAGCACAAATCTGCTGGGATACACCCACGTTCAATGCATGGTCACTTAATTGACTTCATCATAACTCAGAAACACGACCTTCCAGATGCATATACTGTTGGTGTCATGTGCAGTGCTGAATGTGACACCGATCACAAGTTGGTGAGAGGAAAGTTTAATTTACGAATCCGTAAGAAAGTTCGTCAGTTGGTTTGGATGGTGTTCCGGTTGAACTTCTTAAGATTGGAGGTGTGAATATTGCTAATGCTATCCTTGGTTGTGTTGAGGAAATCTGGGAAGGTGCTCCTGCTCCACAGGATTGGATGGATGGTGTCTTGGTGACCCTGTTTAAAGGAAAGGGACAGAAGAATGTTTGTGACCACAACCGTGGGATTATGCTTTTGGAAGCTGCTGGGAAAGTGCTCGCACAACTTCTATTAAACAGGTTACTGGAGGATGTTTGTCCTAATGCTATTCCAGAGTCACAAAGTGGCTTTAATTCTGGCAAAGGAACTATGGGTATGGTTTTTTTCAGCCCAGCAAGTCCAGGAGAAATGCATTGAACAACAGATACCAATGTATCAGTTGTTTGTGGATCTAACCAGAGCATGTGACACTGTTAACAGGGATGCTCTCTGGTTAATCTTAGAGAAAATAGGGTGTCCTCCAACCTTTGTTAGAATATTCAAGGAACTGCACAGAGACATGAAAGTTCGAGTCTCGTTTAACGGAAAATTGTCTGATGAAATCCCAGTTGACAATGGCGTCAAACAAGGTGATATTCCTGCCCCTACTCTTTTCTCTATATATTTTGCTGCTCTACTTGCTCAAGCGTTTCGAGATTGTGAGAGGGGTGTCATATTAACGTTTCAAACCACAGGTTGCATTTTTAATCTTAGAAGATTTAATGCTAGAACCAAGCCGCATCATCTTGGTCAAGGAGTTACTGTATGCAAACGATGCTGTTTTTATCACACACTGAGACTGATATGCAGCATATAATGGATAGCTTTGCTGACTCCTGCACTGCCTTTGGTCTGAGGATCAGTCTGTCTAAAACAAAGGTGATGTTCACTCCTGCACCGGGCCAGTCATATGTGGAGCCGAACATCATAGTCTGTGATGCTATACTGGGAATAGTTGATTTATTTGTGTACCTTGGTATTTCTCTGTCGAGGGATGGCTGTCTCGACATTTAAATCCACAGGTGAATTCAGAAGGTATCTGTAGCTTTTGGGTGGTTGGAGAATAGAGCGTGGTCTGATCGTGGCATCACAGACAGGACTAAGATCTGCGTTTACAAGACCTGTGTGCCGACCACATTTTTGTATTCATCGGAGACATGGACATTTCATCAAAGGCACATTAAATGGCTTGAACGATTTCACCAAAAATGCTTGAGACGTATCTTAAACATCAAGTGGCAATCACAAGTACCCGATACTGAAGTCCTTGTGAGAGTATGTTGCTCTAGTATTGAGACCCTTGTAACCAGATCTCACATGCGTTGGGTGGGCCACTTGGTTCGAATGAAAGATTTTAGGCTGCCAAAAAAATTTTACGGGGAGCTGGAAAATGGAAAGCGCCCTCAACACAAGCCTAGAAAGAGGTTCAGGGACTCTACAAAGAATAATCTGAAAGTCTTACAAATCGACATCGACACATGGGAAGAACTTACTCTGCAAAAACCGAGTGGCGAAAGCTTGTACGTGAAAGTTGTGATGCTCTAGAGAAAAGAAAGCAGGCCCACAGCAATCAGAAGCGAGAGCTTCACAAAGGTTTAATTGATGGTCTTATGTAGAAATTTTATTTTTTATTTTTCTTTATTTACATCCCCTTCCTTTTCCCCCTATAATTGGTGTATTTTCTTCTCTCTTTCTCTCCTTCTTTTCTCCCCCTCTCTCGGTGAATCTGGTGCTACTACTTCTGACTGTGTCTCGCGATATTCGATAAAAGAAAGAAAAAAAAACACAACGGACTGGCAGAAGAAAAATAAAACACCAGAGCGGTGTTAGGCTTTTGAAAACACCAGAGTGGTTTTGCGACCTTGGAATTACGGCAGAGTAGTTTTGCGGCCTCTGTTTTACACCAGAGCGGTGTTGCGACCTTCGAACTAAAAGCACCAGAGCGGTTTTGCGAACTTTGATATGCCAAAAGAAAAAAAGCAAGTAAAAAGTATATTTGTTATAAGTGTTCTTTAAGAACCGCCAGAGGGACTGATTTGGCAGCCCAGCCGAACTATACATTTCCTTCCTTTCCTATTTTTCTTTCTGATAAAATTTATACCGGTTTACCTTGGCCTTTTTTATGTGATTAAATTTCTTTAGAACACTTAGTCTCGTGCAACGGGATAAAACTCGTTGAACTTGACGATAAAATTCCCGTTACTTAACCATGACACACAGAGCTGGAAATGTCACACTTGTGAACGAGTGCTTTTGTCAAAAGCTGGCTACGTCAACCACCTTAAGTCTCACAAAACTGCTGTTCAGGTCAACTTTGCACTATCCAAACCAAACGATCTGTTTATCATACAGCAAAGTTTGCAAGTCTACTGCTGGTTTGAGAATCTTGCATAGGAGACCATATTAGAGAGAGAGAGTGGCGGATGGTGACATTCATATTGATGAGGGGAAGATACATTTATATAGATATTACAGAGGGGGAGAGAAGAGAGAATACATTTATACCTTTTACAGCTCTGTGAATGTTCCTTCTTTTATCATATATTAGAGTGGAGAGAGGTTGATCAGTTCTTTAACATCAGAGGGGACAGTCATTACTTAGATAGAAAGGGGGGACACATTTCTTAGATGGAGATGGGGACACATTACTTAGATGAGTTATACAAAAGTTCATTATAAAGATGAGTCGGAACAATGTTCATATAAATGATTTCACATTACCTTCAAGACGGCAGTTACAAAAATATGAGATGTTTTTTATTCCATTTGACCGGCCAAATGATGATCACATCCAGGAATTCACAGTTGTTTCTGCATCTTTAAAATTTTCCCCTTCGCTTCTAAAGGAGGGGCTCCTCTGATTCAGTCCGGACTCCACTCTGGAGTCCGTCTCTCTCTGTCTCTCTCTTTCTAACTAATCTCACTAAAAAACTAGCAAACTATATTGAGAATCTGCTTTTCTGCTATTACGTCATGTATGGCTCTCAACGTGATCCACTCACGGAGAAACTCACGTGGCCTAAACATACGTGATTCACACATGTTCCCAAACCATTTCTGCAGACAAAGATTTCTCACTAATCTATTTTTCGATCTAACCTATTTTTCAACATATTTAAATTGCATTGTTCTTTATTTTCTCTGACCTTATTTTAATTCAGTTTTCATAAAAAGAATTGAACAAATAAAATTCCTTTTCCAACAACATCTCTAAACTATTTTATGTGAACAATGCCAAATTCCTTTCTGAATCTATTTCTGAACCTTGCTTACAAGGTTCGAATCTCGATCTATCTAATGTTTTTCTTACTTACAAGAAAAGGGGAGTCTTTTCTTGTAACAAGAAGACGTGATTGTTCATAGGAATACCCTTCAACTTTTAGAGGAAGTCAAATCGATGGAAATTGCTCAGTTTGTATGTCACATCTGCTTCAAGATGTGCAAATCTGCGGTGGGAGTTCAGCCATCTGAGTTGGCATGGACGACAAGATTGGGAGAACTCAATGTGACGGCAATCATCTGGAAAGATCCAGCAATCATCATCATGTATGTATGTATGTATGTATGTATGTATGTATGTATGTACGGCACAATCACATTGACACACTATCTTTTGGGCTTACTATTAGTCTTAAGAAGACTAAGGTCATGTTCACACCTCCACCCGGTAGTTTGTATGTGGAACCAAATATTTTGTCAACAACCAGAGACTTGCCGTGGTTGACACATTTGTGTATTTGGGTAGTACTCTCACCAGAGATGGAACCCTGGATGCTGAGGTCAACTATAGGATACAGCGTGCCACTAAGGCTTTTGGTGGCTTAGAGAAGCGAGTATGGTCTGACAGGAGTATAACTATTCATACAAAGATCAGTGTCTATCAATCTAGTATTTTACCATCCCTGCTTTACGCTTCTGAGGCCTGGACAACTTATGGTAGACACATAAAAGTCATGGAGAGAGTGCACCAGAAATTCCTGAGACACATTCTGGGCATCAGGTTGAGCACTTTTATACCTGATATGGATGTTCTCATGTGGGCTGACGTACCTTGTATCGAGAAGTTGATTATGAGGTGGGCTGGACATCTGACAAGGATGGACGACGATAGATTGCCAAAGCTCCTGTTCTATGGTGAAATTACACAAGGAAAGTGTCCACAACATAAACCGAGGAAGCGCTTTAAGGATAACATCAAAGGTAATCTTAAAGCTCTTGGTATTGACGTGTTCAGTTGGGAAAGTGGTTCCAATGATCGTAAAAAGTGGCGCTCCTTGGTCTATCATGGCTGTGATAGTTTTGAGAAGAAAAAATATGAGCATGCAAAAATGAAGCGTGATATCCGGGAGAAAAATCTGTCAGATATATCAGGTCTGTCGGGGGATTTTATGCAGAACCACACCTGTGATTTACGCCGTAAAATGACTTTATCCGGAGCTGGCCTAGCTAGCCACAAGCCTTCACATGGAGATCAATCTTTCTTTGATGGGGAAAGCATTGCAGGGCACAGATGTTCTGTTTGCTCTGTGGTCTGTAAATCGAGTGGAGGCCTGAAGCGTCATATGAGCGTCCACAGTAGAGCAGCACCAGTTGGCATCCCTCAATCTCAGTTTAAGTGTGACCTTTGCAAGAGACTGTGTAAGAGCAGTTCTGGTCTGAAGAGCCACCTCCGTTCGCACAGAAAATAGGAACTGATACATCTTGATCACACTCCACATGTATATATATATATATATATATATATATATATATATATATATATATATATGTGTGTATAAGGGTATATATGTGTATATAAAATAAAGACAAAAATAGATATTTCAAAAATACATGAAAATGATTGAGTAATCAACAATAAAGCAAGGAAAAGATAGTCTTCTTCTGTCAAGAAATGACAATCACCATGTATGTATGCATGTATGTATGTACGGCACAATAACGTTGACACACCGGTTCCCATCAGATCACCGAAGTTAAGCAACGTTGAGCCTGGCTAGTACCAGATGGGTGACCATTTGGAAATTCTAGGCGTTGTATGTGCTTTCTGCTTATTTCGGCATTGTTTCCAGTCGTCCTGAACCTCCACTCACCACTGGTATTCAACAATGTCAACTCAGGAGAGGTGTGGTTGGAGATTGTGCAACTCTTGCTACAAAATTCCACGCTTAGGCACTCTTACAGTGGGTGTCCATATTCTGTCAAGACTGAAGGAATCCTTTTTCTGTATATATGTATGTATGTATGTATGTATGTATGTATGTATACATAATCTTCTGTTAAAAAAGTTCATATAGGAAAAAAAACCTGCTTTAAGGACGCTTCGTCTCTTTGATGTTTATGACGATGATGACGAACACATGAATAAACATAAGTAAAAACAATACATGCCCGACAGAAATGATACGTGTAATGTGCAGATCTTGGTTGCGATCTTCTAGATGGCTAGACATAGCGAGCGTTAAAATCGCGTGATTCGAAACCCAGGCGTTAGACCAAAACCCACCCTGACCACTAGAGTTGAATGCCTTAGAAGCTAAGCTAATTAACTCACTACTGGGAATGAAAGAAATATCGTTTAAATGATATTAAACATTTGTGTCTACAGATGCATGGTCAAAAAATA
Organism: Euprymna scolopes; assembly: GCF_053919585.1. Lineage (NCBI taxonomy): Eukaryota > Metazoa > Mollusca > Cephalopoda > Sepiida > Sepiolidae > Euprymna > Euprymna scolopes. The sequence goes on from NC_136483.1 coordinate 183,971,428, forward strand.
TCTAAAGCAAGATGAAATTTAGCATCTTGAACGCCTGCACATAAAGCCTATCGGCAATGCCAATCTAATATTTTCATGCTTATCGACAATTTGACCTTTCCTTCCATCAGAGGTCAGTTTTATTGTCGGTAAAGCATCTGTCTTTCATTCCTGCTTCATTTCGCCCCAGGCGTTTTGAAACACATTACTTATTTTTAGAAAAAGGCCAATCAAACGAATTTTCTTCCCTGTCAAACAAATTTTCATTTCTTCCTTGCTATCTTATCTTTGAGAATCGGTCGGTTGAAAGTTTCGAACATTTTCGAAAGTTTTACTTCATAAATTCGCCAAACGTTCGCGTATCTTTATCATAATTCCGTTTTAATGTAAATGGATTTATACATTTTTTGTGTTGTTTGTACAGTTAATGCTTTTGCTTTGGTTTGTTTTACGGCATATCAACACTTTTCGAATTATTTAATGCCGAATTCAGCAATGTTGGAAAAACTTTTATGCTTCAAGTTTTATTTATATGTTTAAATATTTATTCGTAGTGTTTGGTTTGCTTTGTTTGTATAGAAAAATGGGTGCGTTTAACTTTGCAATCCTTTATATCTTCAAATATTTATTCATAGTATTTGGTTTGGTTTGTTTGTAGAGAAAAACGGGTGCGTTTAACTTTGCAGTCTTTTATATCTTCAAATATTTATTCATAGTATTTGGTTTGTTTTGTTTGTAGAGAAAAATGGGTGCGTTTAACTTTGCAGTCCTTTATATCTTCAAATATTTATTCATGGTGTTTGGTTTGTTTTGTTTGTATAAAAAAATGGGTGCGTTTAACTTTGCAATCGTTTATATCGTCAAATATTTATTCATGGTGTTTGGTTTGTTTTGTTTGTATAGAAAAATGGGTGCGTTTAACTTTGCAATCCTTTATATCTTCAAATATTTATTCATAGTATTTGGTTTGTTTTTTTGTAGAGAAAAATGGGTGCGTTTAACTTTGCAGTCCTTTATATCTTCAAATATTTATTCATAGTATTTGGTTTGCTTCTTTTGTTTTGGGGGTTATTTCATGCTGAATTACATAATTTTGTAAAAATATTGCAACATAGGGTAATTCATGAAAAAACTCAAATGGATTTTCAAATAAATAAATAAAAATTTTCCACAATAGAAGAAAAACCAATAAATTACTAAATATCGGCAAATAATATTAATTTGTAGAAAAATATAGGACAGTTAAGAAAGTATCTAAAAAGCAAAAAAAATAACCTATTAATTAACCTAAGGTCCTTATAATGATGAACCCCTTATTTTTTTTTATTTCTTTTATTTTACTCTTATTCACTCCAAACAAGGCACAGTGTCACTTGGACGTAAGTGGCTGTTATTTGAACTCACAATTATATGGACATTATGTAATAGATTGAGAAGCGAAATGTCTGCTCACATTTCACTTGAACATGTCAGTAGTATCAGCAAGGCAGGATATCGGCAGGGAATTCAAAATTAGATCAGTTAGAAGGAAACAACTATTAGAGTAGAATGTTTCCTGGAATCTAGGAATCTATACAGTGAAGGGTAAGATATTATTGCTTTCCGGGTTAATTCACCATGGAGTACTTATATCATCAACTGAAATCTGACTTTCCTCAGCTTCGCATGCAAGCCTTGATGTTCTCACTGTCAATGATAAAAATCTATAATCCCCAAACTATAAAACCCTATAATCTCCAATCTATTGCAAACCTATAATCCCCAGCCTATACAAACGTATATCTCCCAACCTATAAAAATTTATAATCCCCAACCTATAAAAATCTATAATCTCCAACCTATAAAAACTATAATCCCAACCTGTAAAAATCTATAATCTCTAACCTGTAAAAATTTATAATCCTCAACCTATAAAATCTATAATCCCCTACTTATAAAAGCTATAATCCACAACCTATAAAATCTATAATCACCAATTTATAAAAATCTATAATACCCAACCTATAAAACCTATAATCCCCATGCTATAAAAAAAAACTATAATCCCCAACCTATACAAATCTATAATCCTCAACTTGTAAAACCTTATAATTCCAAACCTATAAAAATATGTACTCCTCAAGCAATAAATATCTATAATCCCCAACCTATAAAAATCTGTAATCCTCAACCTATAAAAACCTATATTCCCCTAAAGTTAATGCATATTTTTAACTAAGAAAACAATTCCGGAGCAAGCACACCAACACTACTTATTGCGTATACTACCAAACATTCTAGAACCGAACTGAAATAATAGCGCTAAAATTATTTTATGAACGGCCTTTAAGTAGTTTCATGTTATATAGATTCAAATATCAATGCGGCTTTGTGCTCTGAATTGTCTTCATGGGAGCAGTGTAATTTGCTTTTTTAATTTTAACTTCTAATTTTTACGAATAAATCCGATATTTCCAAAAACTTACTGTTTTATAACACTGCGCAATGAGTTTTAAAACGCCCCCCTTTCGTACTGTAATGTGGCCTTGTGCCATGAATAGCCCTCTCAGGGAGGAGAGTAAACAGCTTGGCTATTTTAAACTGCGTTATTACGAATGAATGCGTTCTTAAATTGCGCAGTGTTCTCTACCCTATCTTCAGTGCACTCGTAAGATTTTTTCTGAGAGAGGAGGTTTCAATCAGGCTCTTTGGTGAATGTGGCCAATGGGGAGAAAGAAAACCGCCCAAGCAGACCCTGATAGACCTCGAGGGGATGACGAGCGTTCGTGTTTTACATGACTCATTACTCCGACTGTCCGTGGCTATATTTGTCGACGGCAGAAGAGTTGCTGCCAAAATTATCATTTTGGCATAGGATATTTCTCTCTTTCCTCTCTCTCTCTCTCTCTCTCTCTCTCTCTCTCTCACTTTCTCTCTCACTCTTTCTTTCTTTCTCTCTCTCTCTCTCTCTCTATATATATATATATATATATATATATATATATATTATTCTCTTTATATATAATATAGAGAAAGCGAGAAAAAGGAATATATATATATATAATTTAATGAATCTTTGAATATATAGGATAAGTAAAATAAAAAAAATATACATATTTATATCATATTTTAATTGTATACATATTTTTATATATTTTTATATTCTTAATAACTAATAACTATAGAGATGGTACGAGCAAATATGAATGTAAATATATAAAAAATAATGCTAATAATAAAGAAGGGGGCGATAAGTAGTAGAATGGATTTAACCAAACACAATATAAACACAATATAAAACACAATATATAAAACACAATATAAAACACAATATAAAACACAATATAAAACACAATATAAAAACAATATAAAACAGGAGTTTGAAAAAACTTCTGGGGAAAGGGACGAATGACACAAGTAAGAAATACTTTTTAAATTACATTAAATGGGTAACCTAAATTTATATGAAGGAAAAAACAAAATCCAGTATCAAAAATATTTTTGGTCACGCTGTTAGAGGACCATGCTTTAATATAATGTTTTGTTTTAAAATCCTCGAAACAGTGCTTCATGGTAAACAACTAATGATATCTTTAAAAACTCTGATACTATTGTTTGTTCATGTAAGTAAAACGGTTGAGCGATGCAGGAAATTAATTGACTTACTGACGGAATAATTTTCCGCCGAAATACATTTATTTTTATTTATTTATTTTTAAAGTTTAAAAGGTTTAAAAATAATCTACCAAGACTATATATATATATATATATATATATATATATATATTTATATATATATATATATATATATATATAAACTAGTAGGCCACTCAGCGTTGCCTGGTCGTAAAATGTGCTTAAATATGCTATTTTAATTTATACAGATTTCCTATTTATTATAATAGAGCTAATCTTCTACTAGTTATTTTATTGTACACAATATATAGTAAAAAATGTTTTAATAGTTTATAAATAGAAAAAGTAAGCTTTTAATATTAATGTAATTGCTACAAAAAATCAATTATATATATATATAGTATAGTTTATAATGGGAGTTTAGGTAGACGCATGATAAAATATGTTCCAATACATGTTACTGGTTTAATATTTAGGTGTCTGTATGAATTTGTCTTACTTATTATTACTAGCTATATTGGTTTGTAGAAAAAAATATAAAATAAAATATTTTTTTTAAATTTCTAAGTAGAAAATAAAAATAAAATTAAAATTAAATTAAAAAAATAAAAATAAAGATAACGAAAGAAATATAACTAATCGCCAATCTGCTTCAGTTGCTCTTCGCGTTGAGTTTTTTTCTTTTTTCCAAAAAATGTGTTTTTGTTATTTATGGAAATAATATTTATGGAAGCGAATCTATGCATTTTCGCGCGATGGAATCAACTACGCCACATAGAAATGTCAGTGTAGAATGGCATTAATTAGAAATGGTTTCTGTGGAATTGTTGACGGAAGAGAATCTGCGCCCCAAAAGGGCACTGATGTTCAAGCACACAGTACGTATATGCTAAGGAGACATCTTGCGTTAGGCACAATTTTTCTTTCAATGAAAACTTCACTGTTATATTTAATTGAGAATCCGACTGATCTCATGATCGTTTGGAAGAAATAGGCTGATCAATTTCAAAAGAGAACGTGGGCTAACAAATTAACGTTAAGGAGAAAGTTATATTTCCTTGAATTAAACAAAAGTGACTCTTTTAATGTACACATCAAAACGATGGTTGAGATATTTGATGCGTCGGCAGTTAATGGTGACAATATATGAGGGGGACAGAGTTGTGAATTTTCTAGCTACACTTCCAGATTCCTACAACATGTTGGTGACAGCACTCGAAGCTAATCAAGGGGTTCCTAAGTGGATCTTAGTAACTAAGCGACTGTTACGTGAACAATCGGTCCTGGATATGGCCTTAAACTATAACCAGTGGTGAGGCCCCAGCTTGCGGGCTTTGGGGAGTGTGAAGCCACCCTTTAATTTGCATTGCTCCCAGGTGCACTCTAACTCGGAGTGGTAGTACCTGTTAGGGACCCAACTATGGGTTAAATAGAAACCGACTTGAAAACAACAAATATATTCTATTAAAAAATATTCTTCAAAATAACTGGCTACGGCATTAAATAACCTGAAAAGAGGTTGATATGCCGTAAAACAAAAACAACCAACCAACGTGAGGAAGCCAAAATAAAAGAAAGAGAAGATAATAATTGTATGATTACGAATTGAAAGCCATGACATCAAAACACCACGTCAGCAGAAAGGGTCCCAAGTTTTATTATTGTAGAAAAACTGCATACATTAAATGTGATTGTCGACTGTTTAGAGAAAATACTGAAGAGAATTATTAAAAAAAGGGGGGGGAACTGTTCTTCAGGATAATTCAAACGTTATCGGACTTTTCTCACATGATGCATTGTTTAAAAATAAAATTGCAGACTGGATTTGGACTCTGGTGCTACGTGTCGTATGCGTTATGATATGACAGAAAAATAAACTTTAGTGATAGATTCTCAGTAGAAGCATCAGGAGAAGAAGTTATAGAATTAAATGTAAGTATACCAAAAGGGAAATGACAAAGATGCAAGTTGTATGAGACTCGATACGTTCCCAAATTATTTTACAACTTATTAAGTGTGTAGAGAGCTACTAAATTTGGGAAAACCTGCATATTAATTGAGAAAGTGGTGAAATTTTTAACAGAACCTGCATATTACTTAATGACGCAGTATACAAAAGAGGATATCAACTTTTGTGGACCATGTTTGGATGGAAAACATTTCTCATTTCCAAAAACTGGTGAAAGCCGAAACACTCAACGTCTAGGAATTCTGCATAACAATGTTTGTGAAAGTAATTTTCGAAATGTGAAAACCAAGGCGAAATATTTACGGAAAAAGTTTTTACTGAATCTGAACAAGTCAATATCTGGTCGAAAACATCGCCAGTATATTAAAAGAAATGTGGAAAGAGAACATGTAGACAAACAACGAATTGATCAGCAGAAATCTCCCTCAGAAGAATTGAGCAAGGGATGGGCTGCGAAAAAAATTTGAAGGAAGGTTTATCAGGAAAGCGTCAAGAACTAAATCGTTGAGCCGCTGGTCGAATTGGTAGTATTCGCTTTGACCAGGACGAAAGTCATGATCGTCGAAGAGGCAACGCCCCTGATCCAAAAGGAATGGAGAACTAAGACGAACCAAAGTTGGAGAAAAGACAAAGAAGGCCAACGACTCTCATAAAGTTGATTGTACCCGTGATCTCGTTGTTTAAACTGATAATCCAATGCTGCTAGAAGTGACGTTAACGTTAAATACTCTGATAACCAATGTTCTAACAAAAGGAGTTTGCGGCAGATTAAAAAATTAGTGTGCTAATTATGACCGCATTTGACACGTTATACATGCAAACCACCATGACACATTTTCTTTTGCTTAAAAATAAAAATCTGAATTACATCAAGTATAGTACATTTCTGGTATTTATCTCTGATATAGCTCAGTGCTTAAAAAGCAATTGAACAGTTTTGAAGGCTCAGTGATTCAGTAGAAAAACAAAATTTTGTGCTGTTGTTTTTCTGTAGTAAAAAGTTATGAAAACAGTTTCGAAATGGCTGCAGATCTGATGGAAAAACAGCTTCTAACCTTGGCACAAAAAAGGACTGTTCAGTTGGTTCAGTAAATTCTACTGTTGAGATTTAAGACCTGTTATTAGTAAGTGATAAGACTAAATGATTATTTATTGCCTAACCGAAGCATGTTAATGCTATTGAAAAGTTTGTAAAAGTTTTCTGACCAAAGGTGCCTACTGCCTCATGTTTTCTTAAATCGACGTGCACATGTTAGAACTTAAAAGGTTTCGTTAACTGCGTAAGTCCATACAAAGAACGTTCCAAGGAGTTACGGAGAAGTAGATAATGCCTGGGAAAAATAAAATAAAGAGACTTGTGAGCAGACAACTTATGAAGCTGAAGGAACTGTATTTGAAAACTGACTTTAAACCTTATTCACATTGAAGGGGTACTATTGGAAAATTATAAATGTTGCAGGGTTTTCCTTAATGCTATAAGAGTTGTCTCCCATTGACGCTTATGTGATGTAAGGACATGGAGTGGCTTCCCTTTGCCTGTTAAGTTCAAGATCATGAACATGTTCTTCAAGAAAAAAAACAAACAGACACTGGATTTGGATATTCCCTAAAGCACCAAAAAGCTTGCGAAGTGCGCGAGCTGGCGCGATAAGGAAATAGGACACCACGTGGTCGGGGAAAAGCAAAGTGAGCGTCGAAGTAATGGATGTGCAAAGTCGAGGGCGAGAATGGGCCGGTTGTGGTTGGCATGCGGTCGAAGGAAGGAGAAACACACCAGGCTAGATGGAAATGTGGCAGCGAGAGACTTTTTAGGTGGTGTCGAAACGGGAAAGTGACGTAATTTTTTTTTTTTAAATGTGCCGACCTTGAATGTTATATATTCCTTTCCAGTTTTATTTTTATGAATTACTAAAGAGTAACACATTTTTTAGAATTTCCTCCCTGATTTATGTTTTCTTGACGGCATCTACACGCAGCAATGTCAATGTGAGGAAATGTCTTGCTACACAAATCCCTACTTAGCATGCCCGATTAGATCAGAGTAACTCCTTCGTCTCAGCGGCAACATGGTTTGTTTGGGGGTAAGCAAAAGAAAAAAAATCAATGTCCAGATTACTGCACATTGATTTCGGTTTCAGACATACAGATACCAAATCTTCACTTGTATTAGATAGTTCATGCTCATGAAGCAAGAATATTGTCGACGGACATTCGTCAATAAAGCTTAGATACAGCGCGCGGAGATTAGAATTAGTGTTGTTCCCAAATAAAATTGAATGCATTGAAAAGGTGCGCGCGATTGTAGGCTGTGAAATGTTACTCAAATAACAAACGCCGGGTACGTGCTTAAGTCAACAAACCACCTAATGTGGCTTAGGCTCGCTTAGAGTCGATCGTTTGCAGTGAACCACAGGGATTATGTTGAAAAATTTAGCTGTAGATTTGGCGGCCGGCCGCAGACTTGGAGAATGCAAAAACCCGGCGGGTAGATATTTGCATGTATTACAAGAATCCCGGCACACATCTGTTAATATAATTAGACGTTCAGCTTTCCTTTGCATATATGCCCTCTTCTTCCTACCACATTTCTTCCTTTCATCTCTTTTTTTTTCCTCTCGCTCTTTTTGTCTTTCTTTCTTTCTCTCTCTTCTCTCTCTCACACAGACACACTATGTTTCTCCTTCTTTTACTCTCTCTCTCTCTCTCTCTCTCTCTCTCTCTCTATATATATATATATATATATATATATATATATATATATATATATATATATAAGGCTATATGTCTGGAAGGCTAGCTGTCTGAGTGTTTTCATATTTTCAAACTCTATCTCCTCCGAAACTAAAAGTTGCAGAGTGACCCTCTCAAATGATTGGATTTTTACGAGCAGTCTTTTGTGGATCTTTATTCGGTAAAAATAGTCTTCAAGGGGTCAAAAAAATGGTCAAAATTGAAAAATTCGTTACACATTTTGCACATTCATCTTAGTTTAGTTTTCGTTTTTAATTGTTAATCAGTTCATATTTGTGTCACGTTGGCACAGTGGTGACGTCACAAGCCTTGAATGCGGCAGTTTTGATTTCAGTTTCGATTCTAGCTGATGGCACCCAAATATTTTAGTTTTACTTTTGAAATTCCGACTTTATTATAATATATACGAAATCTGGACGTATTGAAATATCATATTAAAACATATTTTACGAGCGGCAAAGCAGGGCACTTCCCTCCGCTAGTATATATATATATATATATATATATATATATATATATATATATATATTTATATATAACAAATTTGTCACTATCGCTTAATATATGTGACATTTTGTATATATATATATATATATATATATATATATATATATATATATATTATATGGAAAAATGCGCGCATGAAAAGTAATATTCTTAAGATTTTATTAAACCTGGAAAAGTAAAGGACAAGAAATTCAACCTGGAAAAGTAAAGAACAAGATATTCTAGTAAAGTAAAAAATAAGAATTTTTTAGACTTAAAATATTGCAGCTAAAAATAAAATTTGAATATTGATAAATATTTTATTTATTATTTGCATATGTTGTTGTTTAATTAATGAATTAAATGATCCGAATTATGATATAATAAAATTATTAATTTTTATGTAAACTATAAAATTATTAATTCCATCTACTAACTAACTAACTAATGAATTAATTTTATTCAAACAATGTTCACTACATAAATATATGCAAATAATAGGGGGGGAATAAGTTCAATCCAGCGACTGACACCCTTTCTAACTCAACAATAAACAACAACATATGCAAATAATAAATAAAATATTTATCAATATTCAAATTTTATTTTTAGCTGCAATATTTTAAGTCTGAAAAATTCTTATTTTTTACTTTACTAGAATATCTTGTTCTTTACTTTTCCAGGTTGAATTTCTTGTCCTTTACTTTTCCAGGTTTAATAAAATCTTAAGAATATTACTTTTCATGCGCGCATTTTTCCATATAATCCATGATTTTTCCAGGCATTGCTATTGTATTAATATATAAATTTATAATATTTATTAATGATTGTCAAAAAAAAAATGAGCTCTCAAACACACATTTATGCAATATTTATAATTCAATCACAGTAGTTCCGAGCCAGGGTCTCTATCGAGACTGCGGTTCATGAATTCGTGATCTGTATAGAGCGTAAACTAACAAAAAAGAAGATGGCAATCGGTGTCTTTTTAGATATCGTTGGAGCTTTTGACAACATACCCTTCAGTAGTATGTTCAAGTCGCTACGAGAACTCAATGTGCCACCAGTACTCATCCGATGGATTGAGTATATGGTGAGGCACAGAACAGTTCAAGTAGAACTACTGAGGGCAACTGTTAAAAGAGAAGTAGTTAAATGAAACCCCCAAAGTGGGATTTTATCACCTTTACTATGGAACTGTATGCTGAATCCTATTTTAAAGGAGTTTAAAAATAGGAATATTTATGCCCAGACTGATGCTGATGACATCGCAGTGCTGGTCGCGGGTTCAAAAGCATCATTGGTCAGACGCATTGCCAAAATGGCATTAAATATTCCTAATAAATGGTCTAATCGAAATGAATTAGAATTCAGTAGCCGTAAAACAGAAATGGTCTTGTTTACATATAAAAGGAATTGCCAACTTGGTGAACTTTTTCTGGGTGGACAGAAACTGAAATTTTCGCAGGAGGCAAGGCTGTTAGGGGTAATCCTGGACAGTAAGCTAACCAGGAAAAGCCACATAGAAAAGATTTCCTCCAAGGCGACTGCAGCCCTTATGCAATGCAAACAAATTGTGGGGAAAACCTGTGCAGTTAACCCGCATGTAATGAGGTGGATATACATTGCTATGGTATGTCCCATTTTGTCGTATGCATGTGTTTCCTGGATCCGCGGGACAGAGAAACTGTACTTGAGGAAGAAACTCCAGAAGGTACAAAGACTTGCTTGTTTAATGACTTCTTCAGCATATCCGAGCACACCTACTGGAGCATTGGAGATGCTGTTGACTATCCCTCCGATTAAAGAATTCCTGAATGCAGAAGCAATAGGGAATCCTATAGAATAGATCTCATGGGTCTGTGGTGGTCAAGATCTGTTGGGACTACTGGAAAAACAAAGAGTCACGTGGATTTGTGTAATGAGGCTAGGAAGGAACTACCGCTCTTGCATGTGCCGGGTGACCTTATGACTAAAACCAGATCATTTGAAAGGCATTTCACATGTATGGTTTATGACAGAACAGGCGCAAAAGATTACGAAAAAGAGCTGGAAAGCAACGTAATCAAATGCTATACTGATGGATCTAAAATGAATGATAGGATTGGTGTGAGTGTTTATATAGAATACTCAAACCACCTCACCTGTCAAAAATCTTATTATCTTGGTAAACTGAGGACGGTCTTCCAGGCAGAAGTCTTCACCATACAGGTATCATCGGATACAACACCAAACACCAGTCATGAGCTGGCACCATTGGATGTGGTACCAAACACCACCCCCGCCTTCACCAAAGAGAAGGATCTCAGACCTAAGTCTGACAAGTCAGCTCTAACATTCGGTAAACATCACGACAAAAACCGAAGAAGAAGGAGAGATAGCGCATGTTTAAGGCTTTTGAATCTGAGGTTCTGATCATGGAAGAGGTTCAACAACAGGAAATAGCTATCCTTTCAGATAGTCAGGCAGCTATTAAAGCATTGGAGAATAGTACGGTAGATCCCAAACCGTACTGTGCTGCATTGAAAATCTAAACCATCTAGGAAAAGAAAACCGCATATCTATTTCATAAGGAGAGTTTAAAAAAAATTAGTTATTAAAAAAAAGTTCGTTTTTTTTTATAATAAAAAAAAACGATACACGGGATTGAACCTAAAATCTTTCCACCAACCCCCGGTACTCTAACCGTTACGCTAACATGTCATATTGGCAAAACCGCAGTAAAAAATATTTATATACAAAAAAAAGTTATGCAAAATAAAAAAAGCGTTAGTCACTTATGTACTTACTCTCCTGTTTGTGAATCCACATATTTTGTTGTAACTTTTTTCTACTGAACCAATTTTCGATTTTTTTTTTCAAAATGTAGCTAATGAGGTGTTCTATCCAATTATATAACCTGTTTAAAATTTAGTTGCGAACGGAATTAGTGGTGGGGGTTTGAATGTGTCTCGATTCATTCAATTTCGGACTTAAGCATATATTCAACCACTACCGTGGTTGAATGATATATATATGGGAGGGCTTGTAAGTATATAAGTAGAGAATATCTTAACAAAATAAATTTTAGTCCTAGCGAACATATTCGTCAATCTTATATATAAAAGGCTATATATATGTATGTCTGTCTGTCTGCCTGTCTGTCTACATATTTTTCCACTGTATCTCTTCCGAAACTAAAAGTCGCGAAACGAAAAGAGCGGCGCCAGTGGCCACGAATGATGGGATTTTTTACGGACCGTTCTTTAACTGGTAAACATGGGTCAAAATTGAAGAAATCGTTACACATTTTGTACATTATTCTTTGTTTATTTTTTATTTTCACTTTTATTCAGTTTATATGCGTGCCACGTTGGTACAGAGGTGACGTCACCATCTGCAGTTTTGCTTTCGGTTGATGGCATCCAAATACTTATTTTTTAATTTTGAAATCACGACTCAGTCATAATATATACGAAATCTGGACGAATTAAAATATCATATTTAAGCGTATTTTGCGCTCGAGTTAAGCTGGGCGCACCCCCTACTTGTATATTATATATGAATAAATATACAAATATACATAAAGCATAAATTTTACATTGTATGTGATATATCGTATATTTTACATTGCATATGTAATATTGTATATTTTATATTGTATTGTATATTTCATGTTGTATAATGCATGGTGTATGTAGTATATTGTACTATATTTTTTCTCTACGGTAAAACAAAAATCTGTCCTCATTTCTGAACTATTGGCATATCTGAGACAAAAGGAATACGTGTCAACGAGAAAATAAGTGCATCAAAATTAATCTATAATTTTTTGCACTTCTGTTACAGCTACTGAAGAGTATACTAGTCCATAAATTATAAAAGTTTTCTCTTCCTGTGACTTCCGTTTAAGTTACAAATACCCTTAAAAGAATAAAAAAGGTTTTCTCTTCGATAAAATAAAATAAAGAGACACAATGGAAGATGTGAAAGAGACAATAACCCGTCTAATTGAATTTCAAATGGACCAGCAAAGAAGAGCTGACGATAAACTACAGCAGGCAGAAGAAAGAATGTCCAAATGCAAAAGAGAGCTGATGACAGACTTTTTTTGCATTGCAAACAGAGCAAAAATAGAGAACTGAAGCACTACTCCAGGTTTTTATGAATAAGCATCAAGCTACAGAAAGCGATGTAGCGTTTTCCCAGAGTGTGGTACTAAGTACAATAAATAATTTCACCTACTGTTCTGAAGAAAATCGAACATTTGAAACGTATTTCAGACGGTATGAAGATCTGCACAATATCGACTGTGGAAATTGGGCAGACCAAAAAAAGTCCGTTTGTTACTCAGCAAATTAGGGGCTATGGAACACGATAAATTCGTCGACTATATCTTGCCACAAAAGACTTGCGATCTGACGTTTACGAAAACCGTTAAATGACTAACTGAACTATTTAGTTCGAAATCGCTGCTGTTCCATAAATGGTGGATATGCTTGAACCTTGCGAAAAAAGACGATGTGGACTACTTGACTTTCGCCTCGATTGTTAACAAACGCTGTGACGATTTTACATTGTCTCAGAATTGAGTGACGATGATTTCAAGTGCCTCATATTCGTCCAGGGGTTAACTTCAACAAGATACTCTGAGATCCGTCGAAGAATTTTGACAAAACTAGAAAGTGAACCAGGCTTTACTGTACAAAAGCTGGCGAAATATTGCCAAAGGATCATTAGTATCAAGAAGGACTAAAAGAACATCGAAGAAGCTGGTATTGCACACATAAAGAACACACAGAGAAGAACTAAGGGGTACTCTCCAAAAAACAAAAGTGAAACTAGACGCTATCTTCCACTTAAGCACGAAAGACAAGGTAAGCAGAAGCCTTCAACTCCTTGTTTTCGCTGCGGAAACTTGCATTGGTCAAAGGGTTGCCTTTTTCGTACCAAAGAATGTTTTAATTGCAAAAACTATGACACAAAAGCTCACACTGCAAATGGCAGAAGAAAAGTAAAATGCGAGAATGAATAAGAAAGACAAAAATAACAGTCGAAAATACGTCTTAGTTAGAATTTTAAACAAGGACTCAGGGTCGGGCTTATCGATAATAAATTTACAAACGTGGAGAAATTTAAATAGGCCAACTATACATAAAATTGGCAAGTCAGCAAAAACGGTAACTGGAAAAAAATAAATTTTGAAGGAGAACTAACTAACAATGTCACTTTTAATGGTACAACGAAAAAACTTAAATTATTTGTGCTCAAGAACACAGAAAACTTGTTTGGGATCGATTGGTTTGAGGAATTTAATCTGTGGGATGTACCGATCAGCACCTTTTGCCAAAAAATAGAATCGTTTTCTACAGAAAAACAAAAGCTTAACGTGGATCTAAAAAAGCATTTTCCTGAAAGTTTTTCAGCGTCTTGGGTAACTGTAGGAAAGCAACAGCCAAATTTGAACTGAAACCCAATGCAGAACCAGTTTTTAGGAAAAAGGGAACGTACCATTCGCTTCGCTAGAGAAAATTAATGAGGAACTTGACAGACTAGTCAAAACCGGCATCTTATCAAAAGTGGAATTAAGCCTATGGGCAGATCCTTCCGTGTACATCAAAAAGAAATCGAAGGAAATCCGCGTTTGAGATGAGTTTTCGACTGGGCTAAACGCCGTCTTGAAAGACTACTATTATCCATTGCCTGGTCCCGAGGAGATTTTCGCAAGACTGAACGGCGGTAAGATCTTCCCTAAGATCGATCTCAGTGAGGATAATCTTCAGATTCCGGTGGAGGAAAATAGCTCAGAGCTATTTTGCATAAACACCCACAGAGGTTTATAAAAATTTGAGAGATTAGCATTTGGAGTTTAGGTCTCTCCGGCGATTTTTCAAGAAATAATGGATACTATGCTAGACGGACTCGATTTCGCAACTGCATACTTGGACGATATACTTATCATCAGCAAATCCAAGGAACATAGAGAGCAAATACTAAAAGTATTTTCACGGATACAGGATTTCAGGTTCAAAGTTAAGGAAGGAAAGTGCGAATTTTTCCTAGAATAAATTAAATACCTAGGATACATAATTGACAAAGAATGAAGGAGGCCAGATCCTGAGAGGACAACTGCAGTAAAGAACATGCCAACTCCTGGGAACGTCGCCGGACTACAAAGCTTTCTAGGACTGGCCAACTATTACCGGTCATTTATTCCCAACATGCATAATCTTTGGCTCCCACTTAACAAACCTTTTAAGAAAGACAGTACTGGAGAATGGACATCTGAATGCCAGGAGGTATTCAATAAAATAAAAACTGCGCTGACGTCCGATCTATCTCTTACACATTACAATCCAGAATTAGGTATCATTGTTGCCAGCGCCGCAAGCTCTCATAGCATAGGCCCTTGTATACTATACAGAATGGCGGATGGAAGCAAGAAATCAGTGGCACATGCGTCACGCACGTTATTACCTTCGGAAAAAGATTACTAGCAGATCGCAGTAACAAAGTACCATCGTTATTTTCATGGAAGATTTTTTAATTTGCAAACTGACCATAAACCGCTCTTAACTATTTTCGGATCGATGAAAGGACTACCTGTGTATACAGCAGACAGATTGCTGAGATGGAGTACGATTTACATTGCTATAACTTTAGTTAGAATACTTACCCTCACAAAAAATTGGTCATGCTGACGGATTGTCATGGCTAATTTCAAGTCAAAGCGAACCACTAGAAGACACTGTGATCGCTTCTTTAAAAAACGACAGCGAGATCAAGAATCTGATGTTTAAAGTGATTAAAGAACTACCAGTTACCCTACAGGAAATAAAATGCGAACCCCAAGAAGACGAATTCATTTGCTCCACAAAACAGAAACCCATGGAAAAACATCGACAGATAGCGGACATTTTCTCTTTGTGTGACACCGTACTAGTATGTAGTGAAAGGGTGTTTCTATCCAAGACTTTACAGAAACGAATACTAAGAGATTTTTACGCATTACATCCAGGGAAGAATAGGATGCGGAGTTATGTATACTGGCCAAATATGGATGTAGACATCTCAAATTTATTGGATTCTTGCAAGGGTTGTTCTCTAGCAGCTAAAGCACCACCAATCACCTACAAACCATGGCCAAAGACAGGCCAACATTGGTCGAGAATACACGTGGATTTCTCAGGACCAGTGGAGGATGACTACTACTTGATTATAGTAGATAGTTATTCAAAATGGTCAGAAGTACTCAGGTGCAGGAGACCCACCACGGGGGTCCCAATCTCTTTCCTCGATGAACTTTTTGCCCGATTTGGCGTTGTCGACTGCTTAGTCAGCGACAATGGGACACAGTTCACATCAACTGATTTTAAGGAATTCTACTACAGTTTTCAAATAAAACACATTACTATACCTCCGTATCATCGAAGTTCAAATGGACAGGCAGAACGTTTCGTAAACACTTTCAAAAGAACATTGAAGAAAGTTTCGGGAACACGTTCAGGTAAGGCCTTACAACAGTCTTACAGGTTTACAGGATCACACCGAATCCGAATACCCCACGATCCAAAAAGGAAGAAATATTAACGTTCCCTCCCCACCCCCCGGAACAAAAAAGCGTTGTAGGGAGGTGTTGTGGGGACATACACACCCTTATAATTACTAAGATGGACTTATCCATTAGCCATATAAGCAGCAAGTATAGACCGCTCAATGAGAGACTCCTCGCGGACTTACTAATCTTCCTGTATCATTAACCCTGTTCTGGATATAAATGTTCTTCGTATTCTCACCAGTCGTCGTGTTTTCCTACTTCCACCTTTCCCGACTCCACTACACATACAGAGGATTTATTTCTTATCAAATTGTGTAATGATTGAAATTGATTTCATTGACTAAAGACCTTGGAATTGGATTAAAGAATTCGAATCGTGAGACCAGCTGTAAGTTATTTTTATACTGATTATTATATAAGGATTGAATATGTACCTATGTAGTTAATAAGTATATCATTTAATAAGTATCTGTAGTTCTTTTCAATCAGACCCTTTAATAACATAAGCCGTCTATAATATAAATCTCAACTATCTGTTTAAATGTATGTATGTATGCCCAAAATCTTCGACAGAGGCGACAGATTTTCACGAGATCTGTATCTTTTTGAAGATCGACTCTTCGGACGACAAATATCGAAAAATTGGCTAAAAATATTACTTCCTTCACCCTTTACTGGGCACTTTTCTACAGGGAGAGATCGATTTTTTCGCTGATATTTTCGAAAGTCATACCATCTTTTCAATTGAATAACCTTAATTTAAATATTCTTCCGGTTTGGCGATGGACGCAACGGCAAAGACGTCACTTTTTCTCACATTCTTTTCCTCCTTCACAGTACGGATTTAAGCCTGCCTGCCTACCTACCATTTTTGTTTGCTCAACACACACCCCAAACACCCGGGCAACGCTGAGAAACGCCGGGCAACGCCGGGCACCCAGGCTAGTCTAATATAAAATTCCTATCTTTCCATTTGCTTGATATACGTAGGGTTTATTTCTCATCACCTCGTCATGATTCTGGAGAAATGATACTTGTATGCATGCAGATAATAAGTAAATATATTATTAAACAGTTATATATATGTGTGTGTGTGTGTGTGTGTGTGTGTGTGTGTGTGTGTGTGTGTGTGTGTGTGTGTGTGTGTGTGTGTGTGTGTGCTTATTTTGTCCATTTTTTTAATAATATTGAATGTTTGCTTCTATGGCACTTTATATGTCTGCTTGTCTATATGTCCTCCTCTACGGGTTTCATTCAATATGTCTGTCTCTCCTCTTGTCTCTCTTTTGTGAATATTTTCTATTATTGTAGCGAAATCCTAGAAATATTAATTATAGCTCATCATAACAGAATACTAAAACGAAGATTAAAATGCAAACAAAATTCGAATAAAAGTTTACAACAATTAACATTACGAACCATAATATAACTACAAGAAGCAGGAATAATTCAATTTTTGTATGGCAACCACCTGAATAGATATAAGATAGTAAATTATGAAAAGAAAATCTGTAATTGTAGAACTCGTGCACGTTTACTACTTCAAACTATCTGTCAAACGAAAAGCATTGTTAATCAATCCACAAATATTTGTCAAAGAAAAACAATAAGCAAAAATAATACGTAAGAGAAACATTATAAAATATCAGAAATATAAAAGCACATTAAATAAAGAAAAACGTCAATTCAAAACATCACCAACAATCTATTACTGGTGACTAAAAGAAAGTGGACACTTGCCAATAATAGTGTGAAAACTAGTGCGATGGGCTAGTACGTGTTGATATAAAGCCGAACCGTGCAAATTATGTTTGAATGAGAAACCTCAAATGTTATGTTTTAAACATCCAAAAAACTTGCTAATCTGTAGAATCAAAATAACAATCATCTGTAAATATAGAATGAATTTTAATTTGGGATAACCACATAGATAAAAATAAATTTATAAAAATTAATCTTAATCAACAGCTAAGCTATCAAGGAAAACAAAATAAATACAAACAAAATCATTCAAAACACGTGCTAAACTAAAGTCACCTGTTAAACTGATACATTCATAAAAAGGATACCCTGCACTAAATCGTAATTTTTTAAATGTCATATAAAGACATCTGTGTGAGTGAAGCTGGGCGAAAATTAAATATATTTTAATTTATGCAGATTTCGGATTTTTATTATAGAGTCAATACTATATCGATTATTATATTGTACCTAATATATATATATGATTTCAAAAGTAAAAAAGAATATGGCTTAGGTGCGAAGAGGTAGAATCAAAACCACAACATATATCTCTCCAGCCTTATTCATTACTCTATGCGTCACGTCCATACGCATATAAAAATGTATAAAATAACGTGGTTTAATCCATAAATGTATATTTACGCATGCGTAGAAGAGTAGTTTAAGTAGACCTCCAAGTTAATTTTTTTTATTTTGACTCCTTAAAAGATTTTTTTCACTCTAAGATCATATTGAATTTGTTGCACAATATAAATTTAAAGAGTTTAGACAAAATATTGAGAGAAGTTTTGTAGAGAGCGTTTCTCAGAGATAAGATCATCAAGATATATATATATATATATATATATATATATATATATATATATATATATATATATATATATATACACACTAGCACGGGTGCCCGGCATTGCCCGGGTGTTTGGAGATGTATGCTGAGAAAAAAAACAAAAAAAACGGTCAATTTTTTTCTAACTTTGACCCCTATTATAACCCTTTAACATTTATTGTTTTTGGCTCAAACCAGGTTATTAAGGAATATCCATGTACAAGGAACCTATATCTAAAACTTCAAGTGTTTAGACCCAAAATTGTCAGAGGAGTTTGGTAGAGTTCTCAAGGGTCAAATCCTTGAACATTGACCCCTTAACAGCCAAACTTCTGGCCGAAAACGGATCATATAGATTTTCCCAAATCTCAGTACCCTGTATATCAAATGTCGAGTCTGTAGACTGAAAATTATCAGAGTTATTGCGAAGGAAACTGTACAAAGACACAGACACACAGACACACAGACACGTTAACTTATATATATATATATATATATATATATATATATGTGCGTGTGTGTGTGTGTGTGTGTGTGTGTGTGTGTGCGTGTGTGTGTGTGTGTGTGTGTGTGTGTGTGTGTGTGTGTGTGTGTGTGTGTGTGTTAATACTTTCCTATCTATCTATACGATGAATATATCTGTATATCTCCTAAACCAATCTTTTGGTAGACACTCCGCTGTCTACTCGACACAACATACATAAACAAACGTGTGAAAAACATGAAAAGATGTTCGCTAACCTCGTCCAGGGGGGTCTCGACATAACATTTGACTAATTACTGCAGCACAAAAAAAAAACGCTCTCCCCTTTCTTCTCCGCCCTTTACTTCAATTTCACATGCTAAATCCCCGAAGACCAACCGTGAACTCTTTTCGCCTCTCATCTTTTGACTATTTACATTCGAAAGGCATGCCTCCACATCGTTAATAGGATCCGTTTATTTTGGCTCAACACCCAGCCCAGACATATTTCGGGAAAAGAGGAAATATTGGAGTCGTATTTGCTTTGGAAATATTACGCTCTGTGGATAAAGAACAGACCCCTGTGGAACAATCGATCAAACGACTTTCATGTGTAAATATATCGGCCATGTTTATCGAATTCTTTAAATAGTTCATAATCCTCCACTTTATGATAAATAAATCTTTTTATTTGTATGCATACATGCACACATATGTGTACGTATTTCTGTTCATGAATGTGTGTATTTCATCAAGGAAAAAACCTGCCTTTTTCTCGCCTCCTGATAAAATGATTTCAAGTGACGAACACAAGCAAGAAATCAAATAGAAAATCATTAATTCCAATGCCTGTCCCATTGCCGCAATGTTGCATCTCTGTGGCTGTTTTACAAGTATTTTAATGAAATGTGCTCTGATTGACTCGTTGCTCCCTTGACGTACATATCCCCGACAAACCCGCTTAGCAACAAAACAACACCCCTTCACTGTTGGGATGCTAAATGCCAGAAAGATTTCTACTCTAATCGAACAGCTAGACATTTGAATTCCATCTCGGTTACCTGCTTTCCTGACTCTACTTATATGTAGAAGTTTAAATGTAACGTGAACCCACATTGTGTTAATCTTTCCTAGGAAAAGTCTCAAATAGTCGCCCCTTACGTCCAAGTGGCGATATGCTTTGTTAGGGGTGAACCTGAGTTTTAAAAAAAAAGCAATAACTACCAGAGATTGACTTGACCGGCTGAAACGAATTCAGATAAAAGTCCTCCATTTTGTAATAGAGTCAAGTGTGAATGTTTTACAAAGATAAAGCACACTAAGGACAAATTTTATTCCCTAGATAAATATTTCTCAGAATGCAAGGGTTCCAATTTTCGTGCATTCGTCAGTTTTGTCGAAGATTAAGAACATCAGATTCTCATCTGTTGAATAATAATAATAATAATAATAATAATAATAATAATAATAATAATAATAATAATAATAAAATGCAACTATAAAAGAAATAAAACAGCAGATCATGGCAAAAGTTTTAAAGATTAATGGGTATATTAAAAGGGTTCAGCATGACAACAAGTAATTTCAAACAAACATAATTTCAAAGAGTTAACCTCATTGAACATGCCGCATAGCGTCAGCGTCCTTTTGCCCGTAAACTTAAGAATCAGGCACGACACTGATTAAGGTAATCCATGACTCTGAACATAGCTGGAATGCGAGGGACTTGACGTTTCAAACCGTGCAGTTCGCGCCTGGGGAAACCTCTTGTCCCTGAGAGTGGATGTTGCTGCAATTCTGGAGATGTATTCCGTTTCGTCTGAGACTTTGGTTTCTTTTCAGTATGACTCCAGTAACAAAGAACGTGAGACCAGCCTGGCTGATCTGGTGGCTAGATGCGATCTGGTTGACAGGTTACGTGTCAATCATCCGGGGCAAGAGATGCCCCCCTATCTGATTACTTATTCAGATAGGATGGTAGTTAGAAAGATCGACATAAACGTCCTTTGTCATTCAGTGAAGATCAGAAGCCAATGATATTGTCTTATTCGCCTCAGATGTGGGCTCAATGTTGTTTCCTTAATAATGCATGGCATTGTTAATGCCATCCTCAGCCAGGATAAGATCATAAACGCAGTTACATCTTCTTATATTGACGACATTTTTATGAATGAGTGTGTGTGTGTTCTTTAACCCGTGTCAAGGAATATTTGGAGAAGTTTAATCTGGCAAGCAAGGTCCCAAAATACCTAAGACTGGGCTCAAACGTATTGGGATTACGTTTCCAGGCGGAGCGAGGAAAACTGTAATGGCGGCGTGAAAGTGATCTTCTAGTAGTTCCCGTAGCCATTTTCCGGTGTTTGGCTGGTTACGTGTCGCCACGCCGTTTGCAAGACAAAGGGCAAACACTGTGACAAAATGATGGGATGGCAAGATCTTCTTCTAGCGTGTGTGACTTTAAGGTGCTTTTTCTGGGAAAAGCAAATTACAACAATAATCCACATGAGAAAAAGATCCTGTGAGAGACAAAGCGCCGGATATTTAGCAGACTTGAATAAAACACTGCTCGTGGGTAGTGTTGACGGCCTTATATATGTATGTAGTTCGTATGTAACCGGAGAGCATCTCAACAGGATACATATTCCTACGCCGAATGGTCACTAAGCAGTGACTTAGAACAAATGACTGAATACATTTCTTTGAGATCCAGTGAAAAGTGATTGGTGTATTTGTGGGCAAGATGTTACAGTATGGATGGACTCTACTTCCGTTGCCACCAGCGTGTTTTTGGAAAGCAATGGTCCTGCGGCGGAGGGCGCAAGCTGACTCGGAGTGATGCATGCGGACAAGCATATAAACTTGACTGAGCTTGATGCTGTGCTGCGAGGTGTTAACGTTTCATTGCAGTGAATGGTTCTCCACCGGGGTCCATGTGGACCGCCATGGTACATGTAACGTTAATCCGGTTCAGTTTTCCTTCAAGATAAACTGTTGATATATGTTCTTTGGTTTTCTTTACATTACTGAAAAATAAGATAAGCTAAAAGAGTTCATCAAAAAGGAAAGAAAGTCATGATTTAAACAAGGTTGAGAACCATTGATTGCAGTGGAAAGTTAAACCATTCATTTACGAACCGACTCTGGGTTTATATATTGGTGGATAAATAACACAGTATTCGAGCAGAGGAGAGTGCACACGAAAGCAGCATCTGAAATGTAAATAAGCGCCGTTTTTCCACCTCTCTTAATTCATTGAAAAGTTTGTAGATTAAGTAATTTCTGGACTAATAATACCAGTTCAAATCAACAACCAAGTTTATCTAAATATGTGCTAAAATTGGTCTTAATCCTATAAATATTTCATTCATCATCGTATCGGTCGAGTTTCCCGAACCAAACTGACTCTTTCCCTCCACAGGTCTCCATCTTCCATGGTCTTAGGGAAATCTTCAAGTTGTAAGCCAGTATCGTTTCACAATAATTTTGTGTACGCCTTTACAGGTCTTCCCTTTTAGCGGTTCCGTGTTTAAGAATCCTTTTGTTAAACTCAGGAATTTGCACGGAACGTCGAACGGAACCCCTTATTTAATCCATGTAGGTAGCATATTCTTGTTCTCTCAGCTATGACTGGATAGAAGTCCTAAGCAATTCGCAATTGTAATTTTAGTGTTACTCGTACTGAGGATTGGATCTTCAACTTCCAGAAGAGTGTAACTTACAACTGAATTTTGCAAAGTCTTTTGTCGTTGAAGACAATTCTAGTATTAATTCCAGGAGGCTTATATTCATTTTTTGTTTTTGTTTTTAATTGTACGTCCTTATACCTTCTACTATTTATTACTATTTACTATTATAGATGAGAATCGTAGTCCGAATAATCCAAACAATTCTAATCATCAATCCTCATGAAAAAAAAATCTAGGATCACACAATGCAATAAGTTATTTTGAAATAATGACGCGCGTTAGTTTAAAATTTCCCCTAAATATAATATTGTTTATGATTCCTTATCCAGTTGTTTTATTACGTTGACAAGATTAGATGTGGAATGGTCGATTTATAAAGTAATGAATATCAAATCTCCTCACCAAAATATTCTGAATTGAGACAAAAAATTAGAATAAAAAAGTATGGAGTGTACAAAATTCCTAAACCTATACTTATTTTAACTACATTCATTTTCGATTCCATTTTTTACCCATTTGTCTATCGATTCTACTTCCGCGCTCATCATAATACCACATTTCATGTATTAACCACCTTACTTAAAATATTCTGAATGTTTTTTTAATACTTTATGTGCAATATATATTCGAATTTTCATTGACAAATATGTAGATCGAGACAAGAAGAAACATTTCTTTAAAAAAAAAATGATAACAAATATAATCAGATATTGATTAATGCTTTTATAAGGTTTGTTTGAATAAGAGTGACGTATATGAGGGATTTGATTCGAGCGAGCTTTGATGGTGTGCTTCCAATTTGCGATATTCAAGTGGAAAATAAAAGTTGACATCCTTTTAAGCAAGAGTTTCGCAATCCTAAACCGCATCTCCCCTGGGTCGTCTCTGCTTGATTACAGCGGCAGAAGTTCAAAATAACTTGAAAGTACATACAGAATCCTATCACATATTTTAGTAATGACCAGGTTCAACGACGCTTAATTTTGGTGACCTCGTCGTAACCGGTGTTTCAACGTGATAATGCCGTATATATGTGATAGGATTTCTATTGCTTTTGCATAAATAACTCGCTAAGTAACTATTTTAACAGGGAGGAGATCCGAGAGAACTCTAAACCGCTCAGATAGGAAACACGTATTAGAGTATAATTAAAGAAAGTTGGAAGGTTTTACTTATATACACTGGCGATAGGAAATGACAAATTAAATCGAGCTACTTTCTGCTAGCAACCAATCAGAAACCAGAATTGCTCTATAAATATATTAAATCTTTTAACATTCTAGCACATTTTTTTGCGTCAACACGAGAAAGGTGCCTCTTTGCCTTCAAAATTTTAAAGTTCGAGACTTATACAGAATAGCTACCCAATTAAAACTTTTTATCTCTAGACTTGTACAGAATAGCTACCCGTCAAAAAACTTCTTAAATTAAACATGGCTTTCAATTCAAAAGGTTATGGGCCCAGATACGATAAAATAGAAACTGCATCCATTTCATTTGTATTAACTCTTTTAACATACTAAATATGTAGCAAATGTCATATAATTTGACCAAGTCTGGCTAATGGATATAGATTGAGCATTCGTAGCTTTTTATTATTCTTTAACATTTTCTTGTTTTCAAACTGCAGCCTCGAGTTCCAAACTCGATCCTCCTGAGAAAGATAAGAAAAAAATATGCAGCATTCTTTTCAAGCTTGGAAATACGCGTTCGTTTGCATCTTCTGTGGCATGTTTTGCGTTAGTTTTGGTATTTTTTATTTTTTGCATTTAATTCTTTGTAAAAGAACGTTGATGAATTTTCCAGCAAGCTTGCAAAAATTCTCCGGTGCATAATGGTAGTTCCATCTGGGTTTCACGGATGGCACACGTACTAGTTGCTTCCCCCTCTTTATCGACAGTAACCCAACCAGAACATGTACTTCGCCACCTGCTTTTCGCAAAATAAAAAAAAAATCAGACATATAGATAAGTAGATTCTCAAAAGATGTCCTAAATGCAAACACAAATAGGAAAACTTATAGAAAGATAAATTGAAAGAAACGCGAATATATATATATATATATATATATATATATATATATATATATATATATATATATATACAGTGGGGGAAATATATATATATATATATATATATATATATATATATATATACCGTGAGGGAAATAAGTGTTGGACACATCCCATTATTCTTTATTTAACACATTTTTTATGCAGCGAATGACGCGAAAATTTAACAAGAAATAGTTACTAATTTAACAATAACAAATAACTTTAGAAATTGGAACCTTTTAATGCATAACAAAAATTATATAATAAAAACGAGAAAAAGTATTGTACACATTGTTTTAAATTATATTTTATTATTATTTTATTATTATTTATAAATAATGCTGGAAATTGTTATTTGCATTTTTAATTTGCCGACACTATTATACGTTTTAGAAGTTTCTCGATTGTTGTAGACCATACTCTACGTCGTTGGAAAGTATTGGAATACGTTAGTCACCAGTAAGCCATCACGCGTGAAGGTTCTCAAGATGAGTAAACGTAAAGAACTCTCTCAAGTCGTCCGTGATAAGATTATTGCCGAGCACAAGAATGGAATTGGTTATCGGCGTATACCTGCTCAATTCAAAATCCCTGTAAGCACCATAGGAAACCTTATTAGGAAATGGAAGGTGCATGACTCAACCATGAACCGTCCGCGCACCGGAGCTCCTCGCAAGATGTCGGATCGAGCAGTGAGAAAGATTGTACGAAAAGTTCAGCAGCAACCGAGAACCACACGAGGCGAACTTCAGAAAGATTTGGAAGAAGCAAGGATAGTAGTAACGAAACCAACGGTTAGTAATGTACTCCGACGCAACGGTCTTAAATCGCGTACACCTCGAAAGACACCATTACTAAAAAAGATGCCATGTTAATGCTCGTCTGGAGTTTGCAACAGACCACTTATTTAAAACCGATGATTACTGGAAGATTGTGATCTGGTCCGATGAGAGGAAAGTGGAACTTTTCGACATTAACTCTGTACGTCGAGTATGGAGAAGAGATGGCACAGCGCACGATCCCAAGAACACCCTCTCCACTGTAAAGTTTAGTGGTGGAAATGTCATGCTCCGGGGATGCTTCTCTTCAATTGGTACTGGGCCACTTCATATTATGGATGGAAAGATGAATGCAACCAAATATCGGGAAATTCTTGAAAATAATCTCTTGCCTGCTTCCAATGCGTTATGTATGCGATAGGGATGGATCTTTCAATAAGATAATGATCCCAAACATACTGCTAAAATAACCTCCGATTGGTTCATAAAGAACAAAATAGATGTTCTTAAGTGGCCCAGTCAGTCCCCAGACTTAAATCCTATAGAAAATCTATGGAGAGAACTCAAAATCATGGTCCACCAGCTAGATCCACGTAATATTCAGGATTTGAAGGAAGTATGTGTTGAAGAGTGGGCCAAAATCTCGCCTGAACGTTGTCACAAATTAGTTTCGTTGTATAGAAAACGGCTCGAAGATGTAATACCGAATAAGGGGTTTTAAACTAAATATTAGATGAAATTGTGTTAGTGTGTCCAATACTTTTTTCCAGCTGTTCTTATTTTTATTATATAATTTTTGTTATGCATTAAAAGGTTCCAATTTCTAAAGTTATTTGTTATTGTTAAATTAGTAACTATTTCTTGTTAAATTTTCGCGTCATTCTCTGCAAAAAAAATGTGTTAAATAAAGAATAATGGGATGTGTCCAACACTTATTTTCCCCAATGTATATATATATATATATATATATATATATATATATATATATATATATATATATATATATATAAATATATATATATAACTTTATTTGTTTTCTTTTCTTTTTTTTAAATCCAGCAGAGTGCTCAATTAAAAGGAAAATCCGAAAATGAGAGTGTATTTACATTTTGTATTTTGTGTACAGAAAGTTGTTAGATGAGACAAGTCATTGATACCGTCAGTTTCAAGCCTGATAATTAGGACCGTTTAAGATATCAATATCAAGCTCTCTTCAGACAATACTCATCTATTTTGTAACCGGAAGTGGAATATATATACATACATATATATATATACATATATATATACATATATATACATATATAGATGCCTCACGAGTTCGCGTTTAACTCTCGTTTTGTTAACCCCCCCCCCATTTATTTATCGGATGATGATGATTTCATTAACTTTAAAATTTGAATTCTTTTAATTTTAAAATCTAATTTCGATTGAAATTTTTTATATAATTTTTTTATATATAATATATATATATATATATATATATATATATATATATATATATATAACTTTATACCTGTGCATGTGAGAGTGTTTCCTGATGTGGATTCCAAAACGGCTGGGCCGGGTTTTTTTAATTTCACATGAATGTACTTGATGTGTCTGGGAGTGTTCTTACGTAGGATTTTTTTTATCAGAATTCTTCCGAGAAGTATCGAAAATCGATAATCGAAACAATCCGAATATACAGATAAGTCCGATTTTAACCAAAGTTAACACTTTTATACAGCCTAACATCGCAAACACACTTCAGATATTTTATCCCCGCAAAGGCAGAGATGTTCAACCTAAAAAACCAACAGTATATACTTTTAGAATGTTTCTTTTTAGAGCACAACTGAATCATGATACGTTAATTTTGTATGCTTAACTTTAATCACAGTAATTATGTAGAAATAATTTCGTAGAATCAACAGTATACTCTTTGAGAAGATAGGAGGTGGGGCTTTGAATGAATGTTCCTATTCAATTGAACCATGATAGTTTTGCATTCTAAGTCAAGTTATTATTTATAGATAATTTTATAAAATACGCAAAAGGTTCTATACAGTAAAATGTATTTAAAACTGTGGGTGGCATGCGAAACTTCCTCCCAGTAGAACACGATGGGCCCCAACTAGAGTAGACAATCAGTCGATTTGATTGAAAAATTAGCGATTTCACCGATTTCAATTGCAATAAGAGTATTGGAAGGGTGGAATATTTGTTTATGGTCACTTAACCTGGGTAACATTGGGCCGCCCTGCTAGTATATATATATATATATATATATATATATATATGTGTGTGTGTGTGTGTGTGTGTGTGTGTGTTCACATTTTGATTAATATATACAAAAGGTCCATTACTTTAGTGTTTTATTTATTTCTATTTATAGTATGGTTCTTTCAAAATGTACGATTAAGAGGTTACCTTATTTTTTTTTTTTACACGGAGGTCACCACTTATCAAGGCCCGGAAGCCACTCAGGGATAAGGGTTATTGCAAGTACAGTACGTTAGTGTGGAGATTTGATGAAGTGTTTACTTAAGGGGGCGGTTCATTAGGAATTTGTTCACGTTGGACTTGAAGACATCCAAGTTGTAGTCAGGTGGGAAGCAGGCAGACGGAACAGAGTTCCACAGGCGTGCAGTTCTAAGAAACTTTAATCAGGGTGGCCGAAAAGTCCCAGGACACTGGCCGAAAAGTCCCAGGACACTCTATTTTTAATATTCTAATGCTGTTAAATATGATTGATTTTAATATTTTAATGTTGTTAAAACAATTTATTTCATTTATTTTTTCAGATTATGACTGACATCAGTGTATTTACTGTTGAGGAGCGCTTAATTGCTGCTGTTTGGGTTCACGACCGCATCAGGAATGACATGACTATGGAAGATGTTCGAAGTGCTTTCACAGAAAGATTTGGAAAGCCCGCGCCATCAAGAAGTAATCTGTGTGTTTCATTAAAAAATACTGTGTTTTATTAAAAATACATGTATAGTGTCCTGGGACTTTTCGGCCACACTGTATATTAAGAAAAATCGATTTTATTAAAGAGCTGTATGTTAGTTTAAGTTTCTAGTGAGAGAGTAATCTCAGATGTTCTATTTAAGATTGTTATTTAACCAACTTCATAATACAGGGTGACCCCAAAAAAAACAAAGCTAAATGGAGGCCATCTAGAACATATTCTGTAGAACGGAGAAAAAAAAAGCCAAAGACCCCAGTGTTTTGATGTGATGTTTTGAACATAATAAACTAGTTATGACCAAAGTTTCATTTCATTCGGACAAAACACTAAGAAACGGGGCCTAATTAGAGTTGGGGCCCGTTCTTGGGGGTCACCCTGTAATTATATTGATAATATATTTAATTTAATTTATTTGGAATTATTATTTCCGATATCGATTTTTGTAGAAACGGGTAAAGTTATTTCCCCTGACCAGTTTTTTATGTTTCGAATTTTGAAAGATAAAAAATGAAACTCTCTACATAAAATAATTTTCTAATCGCAATAAGTTTCTAGTTTCGTGGAGAGATAAAGATGCTTTGCTTTATTTTTTAAATATTAAAAAATAAATAGATAAATAAAGCACTTACGAATAAACGAAAAGATTTCATTTGTTTGTTTTTATTATTCTTGAAACGACTATACAGAATCTTTGAACGTTCCGGGAATTGACTCCCCCCCCCCCAATTCAAAAAAAACAAACAGAAACAAGTCGAAAATGTAATTTATTTACGAAAAAAATAAAGCCAGTGAAAATAAATAAATAAATAAATAAGCCAATAAAAGGAATTCCATTTTGTTCTTAAACTTTTCAAACGCGTTAATGTTTATAACGTTATTATTTCTATTCGCTTTTCATTCTATTTCTATTGAAACAAAAGTTGTATTGATTCTTATATTTTTTTTTTTTCATTTGCAGGGGTGGAGTCCAGCGCACGAGCAACAAAAACTGTTCAATATCTGGAAAATAGCTTCTTTTCTTTGTATCCATTCTGCCGAAATATCTGGTGGAGAGGGTATCATGCACTTGTTTTTTTGGGGGGTGAGGAGATTACATTTACGTTTTTATTCGTTCTTTTACTTTAAAAATTGTTGTGGGGGTATCGAAATTGGCCATGATAAAAATTATTAATATCCTTAATATAATAGGTGTGTTCCAAACGGAACTTCATGTCGACGCGGGAATCGCCGGATACCCATCCTAGTATATATATATATATATATATATATATATACGTGAAATGGTCTGTGTGTGTCTGTGTGTGTACATTTCCCTACCAAACTACTCTGTCAATTTTAAGTCTAAATACTGGAGATTTGACATAAGGGGTATTGAGATTTGGGAAAATCTTTTTAAACAGTTTTCACCCAGAAATTTGGCTGTCAAAGGGACAAAGTTCAACAATTTGACCTTTGAAAACTTTAGATGTAAATTACTTGGACATGGATCAATCTTTTTTAATTTGATTTGAACCCAAAGCAATAAATGTTAAGGGGGTCAAAATCTGGGTGGAAGTTTTTAAAAATTTGACCTCAATGGTCTCTATCAAATTACTCAGCCAATTTTTGGAAATTTTACATAAAGTGTATTCAAACATATGGCAAGCTTTTTAATCGGTTGTTGGCCAAAAAGTTGGCTATCAAGGGGTTAAAGTTCAAGAGATTTTACCTTTGTGGTCTCTAGCAAACTATTCAGTCAATTTGGGGTCTAAACATTTGAAATTTTACATAAAGGGTATTGAGACATGCGGCAAGCTTTTTAATCAGTTTGGGGTAAAAATTTGGCTGGCAAGAGGTCAAAGTTGAGACTTTGCAGTTTTACCAAACTCCTCCTCCAATTTTGGGTCTAAACACTTAAAATTTTAGATCTAGGTTACCTGGACACGAATCAAACTTTTTAATATATATATATATATATATATATATATATATATATATATATATATATATATATATGCACATAAAGTTATGAAATGTGCATAGGGCCCGAGCAAAGCCGGGCTAAACTGCTAGTATGTACATAAAAGTAAGGTTTAAAAATATATGTGGCGATTAAGCTACATGCTCAAAATAAACTGAAATTTCCTTAATATTCATTAACTGACTTCTAATGTCAAATATATCGTTTAACTATTAAAAAATGAGTGATAATTTAAATTTTCATGAATTTTATTTGCGTAAAAGTGAATTAAATATAGCAAACATTTGGGCTCCTTACGCATAGAGGCTGTGCTTTAAAATTTATAATGATCCGTTAATTAGTTTAAGATTTAATCTTGTACATACAAATCTATAAATATGCAGACACCCATAACTTTATGTAATGGATATATCCGACATACCATTTTCTATCGTTGATATTTGAATATGATTTTAAAGCCTTTAAGATGTCATATCGCAAGTTATATCTGACTAACATTAACGTTTATAAACCAAACTCGTATATTACGGTTGAATTTTATCTTAATTAAAACTAATGAAAATAACATACATTTATATGTAATGCGTTATTGCACTGCATTTTTGTTGAAATCGCTCCAGAAAAGGCATAAAGCCACTGGATTTAAGGAACTAAAAAGTACTACATCAAGGTCAAAAACTTGGCAACGATAAGTGTTAGATATAGATCAGTGAATAGTTCGAATAGATTCCGACCCAGAAAACAGCAATTCTTCCCTCTTTGTCAGAAACATCGCTCATGGAATGTGAGGACTAAAGGATAAAATAAGGGAAGCGAGAGTTACCCGGTTGCTGAAAATAAACCCAACATCCACATTCTATTCTCCAGTTCTTGACTGTTTGCCCGGTGAGGCGATTTTCTCATCCCATGTAGCAATCGTCAGAGGTTTTTCGATTGATAGACCTTCTTGACAAGACTTACCCGGCTTGGTAACGCATTGCCGCTGGTATGATTCCCTGCCGATTACAACTGGGCTATTTTCAACGGCAATGTCCTATACTGCACCATATGTAACCAAACGCAGTTCATATCATAGATCAATGTTAGTACTCTCATAGTACTAACTGAGGACATTGCCAATTCTGCTACAAAGAAGGTGGGTTCCCTCTACTGTGCGAGAAAATACTCACACCTAAAAATATCCTGCATCTTTACAAATCCACCATTTGCTCATGCATGGAGTATTGCTGCCACATCTGGACTAGTGCAGCTACCACTAGTCTCTCCCTCAAAGACAGGGTTTAAACAAAGAGTTTCCAATCTAATAGGTCATGCACTATCAATCAATCTCCAACCCTTAGGCCTCACCACAATGTTGCACCTCTGTGCCTGTTTTATAAGTTCTTTAATGTAATCTGCTCTGATTAACTTATTGCACGTGTAACCCCTCGACGTATATGAGCTCGACTAACCCATCTAGCCACGAAATCTCACTTTTTTTTACCAGTGAGATCCCTTGATGCCGTAAAACCTATTCAGTTGCCTCTCTTGGGCTAGTAGCTGTTGGAATTCTCTCCCAGTTTCCTGTTTCGCTTGCTGTGATAACATGCTGGAGTTTAAATATTATGTGAACAGACATTTCGATCATCTCTTCACATAGTCTCCTATAGATATGGTTCGAATTCGTAACTGTTTACGTCAAAGCTACAATATATCTTGGTTTGGGTGAACAAGAGTAAAAAATAAAACAAACATGCCTAATATTTTGTCTGGCAATCATTCCGTCTCACTCGTCTTTATCCTCTATTCTCTTGTGGTCTTAATAAAAGTGACTTAATACTAAAAAAAAAAGAAAGAAAAAAAACGATTCGGAAAGACTGGTTTTCCAGTTACTTTCTTAAATCAATCTCTTCACCCAGGCAATGTTCTATATACCCTTGTATTTACCATTTTTGTTTCTTTTCTTTTTTTTTATTGTTCCCCTAATTCCTGGCACATCTGTGTCCCCAGAGAGTGTGGGAAACAGAAATCAGAATTGTTGCAAAAAAAATAAAATAAAAATAAAAAAACGGGAGATTATTTATTCACAACGTTTTGCTTCGAAGGCATTCACACAGTGACCCCGAAAAACCGACGACCTCGGTGTGAAAAGATGGATTAATATCTCAACTGCATTACGGGAATCTTCTTTTCGAGAGGGAGTAGGAGGGAAGTGGTCTTTGTTTGTGTTTTTATTATTATTCCTTTCTCAGTTGCGTTTTCTTTTAAGATTTTTTTACTCTGACAGACTTTATAATAATTACAACTCACGTTCTTAATGGATGTTTAAGAGCAATTTTAATGAGTAAACATTTTATTTGCGTTAACAGCAAAACCATAACGCATAGCTATCACATAATAACAAAAGCGGTGTGTGTGTGTTTTTCTGTGGAAATATATTTTCTTATAATATATACCAATCCTTATTTAAGAAGCTTAATGTAATTACAGATCAATTTATCTATATATCTATAAAGTGAACGTGTGTCTGTGTGTGTACATTTCCCTACGCAATAACTCTATCAATTTTCAGTCTACAGACTCGAAATTTGATATCGAATATATTTCTGATGCCAAATTATTTAAACATTTTAACCTTAATTTCTCATTATATCGAAATGGGAAAGATATTGGAATCGCCCTATTTCTAGTATTTATTTGTATGTACAGGGTGAACAGAAAGTCCTTGGACCATTTTTAGTTTTAAAATCAAATATTGTTAAAATCACTTTTTCTCTTTTCGAATAACGTAAGTATTTAGTCTAACTATTGATCTAATTATTTTCAACAAAAATATTAAAATAATTTTGTTTAAACTTTCAGAAAAATAAGCAAACGAGAGGCCATAATTGAGATTCATTGCGCGGGAAGGACAAACTCAGAGATTATTAAGCTCTTGAAAGTGGCTAAATCCACCGTGTACCATGTTGTGAACAGATTTAAGGAACTTGGTACATCTGAAGACCGTCCTAGGAGTGGAAGACCTCGCACTGCTCGAACAAAGTAGGTGATTAAAGCTGTCTGAGAGAGGGTAAGGAGGAACCCGAAGAGATCTGCAAGACAAATGGCTAAAGACATGCATGTGAGCGTGACCTCAATGAGAACCATCGTAAAAAACGATCTCCAGTTGTCCCCCTACAAGATGAGAAAGAGACAGTACCTCACACCTGCCCAAAAGCACAAGAGACTTGAAAGAGTAAAGCTTCTTCTTGGAGAACTGAAGGCTGGCACGGCAGAGCGAGAGATCGTTTTTTCTGATGAAAAACTCTTCACAATTGAAGCGACTGTAAACAATCAGAACGACAGAGTCTACGCAAAATCTTCAGCAGACATTGATGACTCCATGAGAATAGTTTTCCGCCGACAAAAGCCGTCTTCCCTCATGGTGTGGGCTGCAGTCTCCAAATCTTGGAAGTCGCCTCTGATTTTTGTCGAGCAGGGGGTTAAGATCAACACAGATCGCTACATTAACGATATTTTGGTTTCAGCATTTGAAGAGATGAAGAAACACTTCAAAGATCAGCCTTTCACCTTCCAACAAGATGGAGCACCATCCCACGCCTCCAGAAAAACTCAGGACTGGTGCCAACGTCATTTTCCAAGATTCTGGAGTAAGGAGATGTGGCCTCCTGCATCGCCTGATTTGAATCCCATGGATTTTTCGGTGCGGTCTTTGTTGGAGGCAAAGGTTTGTTCTGTTGCTGATCCAAGTGTTGATGCTTTGAAGACATCTCTTCTGAGTGAATGGGCTAAAATACCTCAGGAAACGCTGTGTGCCTCGGTTGGTAACTTCAGACAGAGAATTGAACGTCTAATCGAAAAGAAGGGACATCACATTGAAAATGAATAATTTGAATTTATTCTTGGTTTCCTAACTTATAATTTTCATTCATGTTTAATTTATATTTTTGTAATTTTCTATTAATAAACCACTTTTGAATTGGTCCAAGGACTTTCTGTTCACCCTGTATATAAATATCCACGTAAAAATGTTGGTAAATATAGAAGCGTGAGTAGGAAACTTATTAGGCATTTTTAAGGGAATGATGAAAACAAATATCCGTCTGAAATCCTTCACTCAATTTCCATAATGAGGCGTGTTTTTTCTGTCTTCTTCTTTCGATGCTGATTGATATGTCTTCTATTTATTTTAAGAAGTTTATTTCTTTCTTTATCATTTACCAGCATGCCGCCCGGCGTTGCCCGGTCGTAAAATACGCATAAATATTTTATCTTAATTCATAGAGAAACTGAGGCATGTGCATGCTAGTATTATATTTTTTTCTTAATAATTCAAAAAAATACTTGAGCTTAATAATTCAAAAAATACTTGAGCTGAGATCGAAACCAAAACTTAAAAACAGTGAATCAAGTTCGATAACCACTAATCTTTAAAAGACATGATCTTTAAAAGTTGTTTTCAAGCCTATTTATTATTAACATAATGGATCTGTCACGTGAACAATTCATACATGCGCATTCGTGAAACAGTTGACAAACAAATAAAAATCCGATGACTTCCATGTACCAATTTTACAATTTTGACCCTTTATAAGCCTTTTTTCTCGGATGAAAACCGATTAAAATGTATTCCGCATGTCTAAATACCCTATATACCAAATTCAAAGTCATTATATCAAAATTTAGTAATTTTTTATAGGTTGGGAAATGTCCTCACGCACACATATTAGTGCGAACACTGGTGGTGCATAATTTGTTTCCGTCATTAGGAGGGTAAAGAATCGTCGTTAAACTATTCATTGTGGTTTAGCATTAAATAATAAAACAAAGTGATTAAATTCCGTAAAAATAACAAATTAATATATATATATATATATATATATATCACTCAATGTCTGCTTGTATGTGCGTCCCTTACAGATAGAAATTTTCTAGAATCTCTATTAAAACTTCATACATGTGTATTTGATTATTTAACAAATATCTGAATTATTTAATTAGAAAAGTATCAGACTATAAACGTTTCAAATATGTTTAAATAAAAGTATATTAAATCAAGGAATATATTTTCCGTTTCCTTAATATATGTAAATGAAAATGGTTTATTTAGTACGTAACGCCCCTCATTTTCTCTCTTTCTCTCTCTTAAATCTAGATCTATCTATATGCATATATATATATATATATATATATATATATATATATATATATTTATATGTGCATATATATATATATAGTATTTTTTTTTATAAATAAATATTTGGTATTTTACCTAGAGGCACTAGTGTTCCCTGTATACACAATATATTATATAAATCTCAATGGTCTGTGTGTTTATGTGTATGTTTGTATGTCCGCTAAAAACCTTTTTTTATTCACATCGTCCAGGCACGAACGCGGTATCATCAGAAAGAGCGATCTTTCAGAAAACGGGAAAAAATGTTCGATTATTTTGTATAGAAATGTCGTTTTGTTTTAAGTCAGATACAAACTTTGTTTTTGATGCGGTTTGCAAACCGTATATGCACGAACCTTCGTTACGTTCTTTCGTTTTAAATAGATAAATTTGCAACGCTATAAAATTAGTGTCCTCGTGGGTCCATTGATAAGGAGTACATTTATACACTTAAGTTAGGCGAGTTCGCTCCCAATACGCGCCAATTTTTCATTTTTTTTTTTTTTTTTTGTTTATAAAATTCTGCTTTCGGTTTCCCTTCTGACTGATGGCACATAAATCCCATTTTTACTTTTACAACCGGGCAACGCCACTCTCACATACCTCGTTGTCACATTTATTTTACGGCCTGCCAACGCCCCCCCCCGCTAGATATAGGAAGAATTCGAACCCAGTCATTCTTAGTTCTGGTGTGGTATTCAGCCACAAATACAACCAAGAATTTTACGGGAAATAAAAGAGAAGTAAGTTCTAAATACAATGTCGAAGCCAAATGATAAATACAGAAAACTAGTCAGATAGTTTTCAACCACAGACCCTGGCACAGTACCTTATGTTATGGCTGATATCTTATTATAACTTACTTAATACATAATAAATATAATTTTTACCTACAGACACTATTGTTTCATGATTATATATATATATATATATATATATATACATATTATATACGCATTATATACACACATACACATACACACACACACACATATATAGAGAGAGAGAGAAAGAGAGAGAGCGAATGAGAGAAAGTGAGAAAGAGATATGTATATATTAAAAAAAGAATACTTCACTGTCTCCGTAAATGTATGTCCTTAAAAACGAACACATGCTTGTCATTGTACTTTTAATATAAGTATATTCACATTACCAGTTACATATGAACTCAATGAACGTAGTTCTGCGTCTCAAGCTGTCTTTTAAAAAGGTTAATAACTCTTCTTTTAAAAAATTACACATTAAAAATCAATCTGTTGGTTTGGGAGTATCAACAATAACCTGAAAAGCTCTGCGGATAAAATATCTAGTTGACAATATCACGAGGGTTATCAAAGTAGACTACCCTTAATATGACATCGCATATAATGCTATCACACACTCTTACTCGGGCAACGCCAGGTAATCCTGTTAGTTATTAATATGGCCGTAACAACAGAATATTCTTTTCATTCTTTTGACTCTCACGGATATATCCGACACAGTAAGATACAGTCAATCAACCGAGAACCAGATCAATCTACATAAAAGCATATAAGATATTAACGGATATATACTCAAGAGTCAAAACAATGAAAAGAATATGCTGTTGTCAAAGACCTAGTTATTAATAATAAACAGTCTCTTTATACCAAAAGAATGATTTACCATAAAACATACAGAAAAGAAAAGGAATTTTGAAGGGTGGCAATGGTTTTATATACGTTATCCAAGATAAGATTGTCATGTGTGGTAGACAAGAATGAATGATGGAATTTGTCTATGGTGAAAAGTTAATTCTTTAGAAAAAAAAAAGCCCACCTGCTTCTTTACCATGAGTTATTTTAAATATGTCTTGAGAGACGACAA
Source organism: Euprymna scolopes (assembly GCF_053919585.1). Lineage (NCBI taxonomy): Eukaryota > Metazoa > Mollusca > Cephalopoda > Sepiida > Sepiolidae > Euprymna > Euprymna scolopes. The sequence continues at coordinate 184,009,238 of NC_136483.1, forward strand.
GTTCAGTTGATTGTTTTTAGGCGTTTGTCTTTTGTTTTTCTTTCTTGTTTGCTTCCAAAATGGCGGGGTTTTTATTTTCTTTTATTTAAGTTGTTGTTGGATGAGGTGATTGTGTTTGACTTTCTGTAAATATTCCGTTAATTAGTCGCAGAGAGTTTTCTTGTAATGGGTTTGGTAGGTTAAAGCGTTTGCGTTCAGAACAAAATGGATTTGTTACCTTTTTTTGTTCAGGGGATAAATGAGGAATTTAGCCAATTTGAAGCGGAAGTAATTAAAAAGAAGGAACGTAAGAAAAGAATGAAAAAGTGAAATTAATAAGACGTGGCCGAAGAGGGAAAATGAACATAATTAATAGAAAGTATGTAGAAGAGAAAGAACAAGAAATATAATATTAAGAGTAAAAGGGAGAGGATAAAGAAATGTAGAGAGAAACACATACATAAGATAATGCAAATAATAAAAAGGAGGAACTAGGTATCAAAAAAGAAGAAAAGAAGCAAGAATGTAAAGGAAGGCGAATAAATAAGAAAATGAAAAATGAAGTAGGGAAATACAGAACTAAAAAGTAATAAGTAAATTGGAAAAAGAAAGAAAATGTGAAACGTTAGGAGAAAGAAAGAAAGAAAGAAAGAAAGAGAAAGGGAAAAATAAGAAAGCAATGCGACAATAAAGAGAATGATTGAATGGATAAAATTAGAAAGAAAAAATGAAAAAGAGACAATTATGAAGAATAAATGTGGAAAAGAGGAAGTAAAAACTTGAAAAAAATAATAATTACGTAATCTGTCAAGAGAGAAAAAAGAATAAATGTATTGTATAAAAGGAACTTTGTGTGCGTGCGTGTGTGAATGAATTCCCTACGGACTCAGAAGCGGCTGGGCCGATATTTTAGAAATTTCACACGAAGATACTTGATCTGTCTGGGAGTGTTTTTACGTAGCTTTTGTATCGGAATGCGTATGATTAGTAGCGATAATCGAAAAATTCGATTAAAGAAAGAAAGTCCAATTTTGACCAAAGTTAACACTTTTATACAACCTAACATTAAGTGCATTTCAGAAGTTTAATCACAGCACAAGCAGAAAGGCTCAGCCTATAAAATCAACTGTAAATTATTTGATAAAACAGGGGCGCGTTCGAAATGAATATTTCTATTTAGGGCACAATTCAACCGTGATACTTGACTTTTGTACGATTAAGTTTAATTCAAGTGATTATGTAAAATAATTTCATAATCTCAACAATTGGTTCTTTGACAAGACGGGGGCACGTTCGAAATGCATGTATCTGTTTAGAACACACTAGACCCATGATACTTATCTTTTGCAGTTTAAAAGTTAAGCGAAGACATTATTTACAGATAATTTTTATTAAATTCACAGTAGATTCTCTACAGTGCAATGTGAACTAAAATATATTTTGAACTGTCACTGCGGGGAGGCATGTGAAGCTTCCTTCTGCGTGGGAAGGGTCTTTAATTAGAGCAGGCAATCAATCGATTTGATTGAAAAATAGGCAATTTCAATGATTTTTAAAAACAATAAAAGTATGGGTGATGGAACATTTAGAAGAAAAAATAATTAAAAGAATCGTTTTTGGCATCGTAAAACAGACAATTTATTTCTGATTCCGATACTGATTCCGATACCCTAATAAGTTCCGATTTTTCCGATTCCGAATGCCGATTCTGATTAATCGTCTCAACACTGATATATATATATATATATATATATATATATATATATATATATATATATATATATATAATTTCAGAGTGTGAGAGATTATATATAATTATTTGCACAGCCCAAAGAACGCCGCAGCCCACAAGAGCCATTCCCAGTTCGTTGGCTGGCATGACTCTTGTTGGCTGCGGCGTTCTTTGGTCTGTGGAAATAATTATATATATATATATGTGTGTGTGTGTGTGTGTGTGTGTGTGTGTGTGTGTGTGTATGTGTGTGTGTGTGTGTGTGTGTGTGTGTGTGTGTGTGTGTGTGTGTGTGTGTGTGTGTGTGTGTGTGTGTGTGTGTGTGTGTGTGGATAGCGAAAATAATATGTACACCTTAAACGTGATAAGAGAATATAGTATTTTATATTCGATACGTGACAAACTATCAAAAATTTTCTCTCAAATTTAAGCTTTAAAAAAATGTTTCTTTTTAATGATGACTGTAAGCTAAAATGCTATTCCAAGCGTCATAGGCCAATAAAAGAAATATTTTAAACTGAAGCATGACAGATCAACGAAAATAATGGTTTACACTTAAGGATGACAGACCGATTAAAAGTAAACCTGTAACTTCAATGTGACAGACCAACGTAAATATTGTTTTGAATGTGACGTACGCCGATGAAAATTTTAATTCCGACCCAAAAGAGACAAACTAAAAATTTTACTAAATATAAATCTGAGTGATCAACGAAAAATTCTATTTCGAAATCAACTATGAACGACGAATGCACAGACTGATCCTCTCATCGATTATAAGATATGTTAATTCAATCTACGCATTTAACGATGTCGATACTATTTCATAGTCATACGCGACGGACAGAGCGATCGAGTAAGTGATCGAGTCGCTCATGGAACTGCAGAACTGTAAATAACCGATAAGTAAATAAAAGAAAATATAGATAAATAAAAAAAAAAATTTAAACAAATCCAAAATGAAAAAAAAGGAACGGTGCGAAAGCAAAAGAAATTAAAACTGCTTTTGAACTAGACAAGATTTCTTCAGCGAAATAATTGGTATGTTTCAAAATAAACAAAGACGTGTGTTTATTGACTTAAGAATGAAAGAATGAAAGAATGAAAGAATGAAATTGCTAAAATAAAAGAATCAGTTTTGTTGTATATTTCATGGTGTCTTTTAATTACTTATAGTCCACTTACTTTAATCTGTTTATTTATGATTTTATTTTAAGGCAGCGTTATAATAGTATAAAACCCCTGAGGCAAACAACATAACCTGATTTGACAAAAAATCCAAATTCCAGTATAATTCAACAAAGATTTGCATTTCAAGCCACTGCGTACCAAGGCGTCTTCATTCTGTATAAGCACCACAAATTGTTGTTTAACCATCGTTGTTTAAGGCAACTCGAGGATAATAATGTTGTTTAAGGCCACTTGAGGATAATAATAAATTAACTTTGACATGTGAATCGTGTAGCATTGAGGGGATTCTTAACAATGGTTGTAACTGTATAAGCACCACAAATTGTTGTTTAACCATCGTTGTTTAAGGCCACTCGAGGATAATAATGTTGTTTAAGGCCACTTGAGGATAATAATAAATTAACTTTGACATGTGAATCGTGTAGCATTGAGGGGATTCTTAACAATGGTTGTAACTGTATAAGCACCACAAATTGTTGTTTAACCATCGTAGTTTAAGGCCACTCGAGGATAATAATGTTGTTTAAGGCCACTCGATGATAATAATAAATTAACTTGACATGTGAATCGTGTAGCATTGAGAGTATTCTTAACAATGGCTGTAACTGTATAAGCACCACAAATTGTTGTTTAACCATCGTTGTTTAAGGCCACTCGAGGATAATAATGTTGTTTAAGGCCACTCGATGATAATAATAAATTAACTTGACATGTGAATCGTGTAGCATTGAGAGTATTCTTAACAATGGTTGTAACTGTATAAGCACCACAAATTGTTGTTTAACCATCGTTGTTTAAGGCCACTCGAGGATAATAATGTTGTTTAAGGCCACTTGAGGATAATAATAAATTAACTTTGACATGTGAATCGTGTAGCATTGAGGGGATTCTTAACAATGGTTGTAACTGTATAAGCACCACAAATTGTTGTTTAACCATCGTAGTTTAAGGCCACTCGAGGATAATAATGTTGTTTAAGGCCACTTGAGGATAATAATAAATTAACTTTGACATGTGAATCGTGTAGCATTGAGGGGATTCTTAACAATGGTTGTAACTGTATAAGCACCACAAATTGTTGTTTAACCATCGTAGTTTAAGGCCACTCCAGGATAATAATGTTGTTTAAGGCCACTCGAGGATAATAATAAATTAACTTTGACATGTGAATCGTGTAGCATTGAGGGTATTCTTAACAATGGTTGTAACTGTATAAGCACCACAAATTGTTGTTTAACCATCGTAGTTTAAGGCCACTCGAGGATAATAATGTTGTTTAAGGCCACTCGAGGATAATAATGAATTAACTTTGACATGTGAATCGTGTAGCATTGAGGGGATTCTTAACAATGGTTGTAACTGGTCAGAAGTGATTATTTAAATAGGATGCTTAAACAACAATTTGTGTTGCTTATACAGAATGAAGACTTTGCTGAAATAGGAGCGTTATGAGAGGGTGGAACGATAAAGTTCTTGCCCAAACAAAAACGGCTTTATTTTAAAACTTTTATTGGAAAAAAAATCAATTCAGGTAACTTGATTATATAGTAGAACTGACATCTATTCAATGTACCCGCCTTCATCTTACATCACAGCCTCGATTTGCGTCTGGGGGGCATACTTTGAAGCTCAGCCGAGTATCTGCCATGAAAATAACGATAAAGTAGAGATAGTGTAGCAGCCTATATTCTGTAAGAACGAAGCTGTAGACGAAAGAGAACACTAGGAATTTGACAAGTGATTTAGCACAATATGTAAACTAATGCATCACTGCAATCATCATCAGATTATTCGAACGGCGGGAATCGGAATTTCGTTGTGTTGATAACACGTAGCAGTAATTCCTTCTTCGTGTACGGTCGTTCTCTTCCTTTTTTGTGATCCAAAAACTTAAGCATTTTATCAACTTATTTGTTATGTGTCACAGCCTAATTCCTATTTGTGACACAGCATTCTGTCACGTAGCTCTACTCTAACGTAAAATTAAACGGAATTTTCTATCACTGCAAATTCATTCCTTTTCTAACCTGATATGGACATCCTATTTTGCTATTATTTTTACACACCGACATTTAAATATAGCTATATTAAATATGGAGATAATATATGCAAACTATATATATATATATATATATATATATATATATATATATATATATATATATATATATCATCGTTTGGGGCACTCATAACTCCCGATTGAGCTAAAAAATAAAATTAAAACAAAAATGGGATAAAGTCATTCTTTGATGGAAACAAATAGAGGAAAATCAAAAACCGATGAGTTATAAGGTGAAATATACAATGCTTAAATATGAAAATGTTTCTAGAATATAAATCCATGGAAATGGCCTGACGATTTCCCTATGAAATGAAAGACATACATGTTTCTGCGTAGCTTACCCTTTAAATGTATATTTTCTATTACGATATACTTAAATATACACTACATATAAAATTAAGTATAATACGCTTACATATAAATGTTACTATTATATATATATAAATGTTATTATAATATCTATATATTCTTTAGTATTATATGCACATACAAATTTTAGTATAATATATATATATATACATATAAATTTTAGCATTATTTATACATACAAATTTAGAATAATATATATACATACAAGTTTTAGTATAATATACATACAAATTTTAGTATTATATATATACAAATTTTTTATAACATATAGACATATAACTTTTAGTATAATAGAAATACATTTAAAGTTTACTTTTTTATATACATACAAACTTTAGTAATAGTTTTAGTATAATATATATACATATAAATTTTAGTATAATATATATATATGAATATATTAGTATTATATATACATACAAATTTTATTATAATATATATGCATATAAATTTTAGTATTATATATACATGCCGATTTTAGTATAATATATATAGATGTTTATGATTCTTGAAACACATTAAATATTTCATCATTAATAGAAAAGTATTCAAGTAGACGAAGATTACATGGAAAAGTAAAAATTGCACGATATAATCATATACGAGTACATTGAAAGAGTATCTCAGCACACAAAATCAGAATAGATTTTAATTATAAATTGTAATTTTTATGGAAATCCCGCCAGACACTTAATGAAAAGAGCTAAAAAAAAAGTTAATTCTAGTCAAAAACTTGTTAAGTGTTAGATTAAATAGATTCTTACTCCAAAACAAGCAATTCTTCCTATCTTGTCAGAAACATCCCTCATGGAATGTGAGGACTAATGGAAAAAATAATGACAGCGAGAGCTACGAAGCTACCGAAAGTAAATTAAAAATTACGTAAACATACGGCAAACTAATCGGAATAAATCAATATATAAAAACCTAAAAACGTTATGAAAACTTTTATCTTAAATATTTGGTTATGACTTATTAATATATTTCATATTTTGATGAAGTTAATAATTTCGGATTCTTAAAACGTATACAAATAAATAAGACATAGGAAAGCATTATATAATTATTTTTTTCGTTTTTTTATTATTTCTTCTTTAACATTTTAGTATAATGTATACACATATAATTTTTAGTATTATATGTACATACAAATTTTGTTATAATATATATATAATTTTTAGTATTATATATACATACAAACTTTAGTATAATATATATATAATTTTTAGTATTATATATACATACAAACTTTAGTATGATATATATATAATTTTTAGTATTAAATATGCATAATAATTTAAATATGATATATATATACTTTTTGTATTATATAAATACTAATTTTAGTATTATGTTTATATAATTTTTGTATTATATATACATACAAATTTTAGTACAATATATATATAATTTTTATATCATATATACATGCAAATTTTAGTATAATATAAATATGATTTTAAGTATTATATATACATAAATTTTTAGTATAATATAGATATATATTTTTAGTATTATATAATACCAATTTTGATATAATATATATATAATTTTTAGTATTATATATAAATAAAATTTTAGTATAATATATATAATTTTTAGTATTATATATACATACAAATTTTAGTATAATATATACATATAAATTTTAGTATTATAGATATGCATACTAATTTTAGTACAATATACACATATAAATTTAGTATTATATATACATACAAATTTTAGTATAAAATATGTATATAATTTCCAGTATTATATGTACATATAAATTTTAGTATATTATATATATATATAATTTTTAGTATTATATATACATACAGATTTTGGTATGATATATGTATATAATTTCTAGTATTATATATGCATACAAATTTTAGTATCATATAAATGCATATACATTTTAGTATTATATATACATACAAATCTTAGTATAATATATATATATATTTGTATTCTATATGCATACAAATGTTAGTATAATATATTTACGTATAAATTTTCGTATTAAATATACATACAAATTTTAGTATAATATATATATATAATTTTTAGTATCATATATACATAAAAATTTTAGTATGACATATAAATAATTTTAAGTATTATATATACATGCACATTTTAGTATAATATAGATATAATTTTTAGTATTATATATACATGCAAATTTTAGTATAATATGTATATATATATAATTTTTAGTATTATATATAACTTAAATTTTAGTATAAAATGTATAAATATAATTTTTCGTATGATATATCCATACAAATTTTAGTATAATATATATATTCTTTTGTATTATATATATACTTACATACAAATTTTAGTATTATATATATATATTTAGTATTATATATATACATACAAATTTTAGTATAATATATGTATATAATTTCTAGTATTATATATACATACAAATTTTAGTATAATCTATGTATATAATTTCTAGTATTATATATACATATGAATTTTAGTATAATATATATATATAATTTTTAGTATTATATACACATACAAATTGTAGTATAATATATGCATATAATTTCCAGTATTATATATACATACAAATTTTAGTATAATATATGCATATAATTTCTAGTTTTATATATACATATAAATTTTAGTATAATGTATATATAATTTTTAGTATTATATATACATACAAATTTTAGTATAATATATGTATATAATTTCTTGTATTATATATACATATACATTTTAGTATAATGTATATATAGTTTTTAATATTATATATATACATACAAATTTTAGTATGATATATGCATATAATTTCTAGTATTTTGTATACATACAAATTTTAGTAGAATATATGTATATAATTTTTAGTATTATATATATACATACAAATTTTAGTATAATATATATATATAATTTCTAGTATTATATATACATACAAACTTTAGTATAATATATATATAATTTTAACATTATATATGCATACAAATTTTAGTATAATATATATATAAATTTTAGTATTATATATACATACAAATTTAAGTATAATATATATATATTATGTTTAGTATTATATATACATACAAATTTTAGTATAATATATATATATATAATTTTTAGTATTATATATGCATACAAATTTTAGTATAATATATGTATATAATTTCTAGTATTATATATACATATAAATTTAATATAATATATATATAATTTTTAGTATTATATATATACATACAAATTTAAAATGTTAGTATAAAATATATATATATATATAATTTTTAGTATTACATATACATACAAATTTTAGTATAGTATAAATACATACACTTTTTTGTATTATATATACATACAAATTTTACTATTATATATATATATATATTGTATTATATATAGATATAAATTTTAGTATAATATATTTACATATAAATGTTAGTATTACATATGCATACACATTTTATTATAATATATATGCATATAATTTTCAGTTTTATATATACATACATACAAGTTTTTGTATAATATATATATATAATTTTAGTATTATATATGCATACAAATTTTGGTATAATATATATATATATATATATATATAGAATTTTAGTATTATATATGCATAAAAATTTTAGTATAATATAGATACACATTAATTTTGGTATTATATATGCATACAAATTGTAGTATAATATAGATACATATAATTGTTCGTATTTTATAGGCATACAAATGTGTGTATAGTATATAGATATATAAATTTCGGTATTATATATACATACAAATTTTGGTAGTACATATTTACATATAAATGTTAGTATTATGTGTACGTATAAATTATAATACAATATATAGACATACATATTTTAGTATTACATATATACATACAAATTTAGTATAACATATTTGCATATAAATTTTAGTATTATATATATATGCATACAAATTTTAGTAGTACATAGTTACATATTTATTTAATATTATGTATACATGCAAATTGTAGCATAATATACATACATATACATTTAGTGCATACAAATTTTAGTATAATATATGTACATATAAATTTTAGTATTATATATACATACAGATTTCAGTATAATATATTTATATATATAAATTAAATATTATATTTACATAGATTTTTACGAATCTTGAAACACATTTTATTATTTCATCATTAACAGAAAAGTATACAAGTAGACGAAGAATTCATGGAAAAGTAAAGTAAATAAACGTTTTTAGGGGTCTTTATGTATTGGTTTTATTTCAAGTAGTTTTTCCTCAGCTATATATATATCATATCCATAGTAAAGCATATCACTAATCGTAAATTATATCATTTATATATAATCAGATTAAGAAAACAACCTTGGAATTACCAAGAAGTTCTGCTATTAAACTATTTATAACGAATCGCTCAAAACAGGAAGTTGCGTAAAAAGTGCCACTTCCGGTTTAAAACTTCGTATCTTTAACCCATATTCTACGCACCAATAGGCAGATACATAATATATGATAAGGAAGATATTATTTCGTACGAACATGAAGAAACATAAGTTTTTTGATAAATGAAATCTTCCTATTTAAGAACATCTTGATAAGACGAAGGAGCATAATCAATTTTTTTTCAAGTAGAGAATCGATTTGTTCTGGAATCGACATCACATATTTATATTTTATCTAGTGATTTTATTCATTTTTTTCCTTTTTTGAAGATTGTAATGCTCGGTATGGGGCAGCCAAACCAGTTACCAACATTGCCCTGCTTTTTATTGAAACCAACCGAGAGCTCTTTTTAGTATCCTCGCTGTTCCCTTAAGTGCAATTATCTGGATCTGTTTTGACTTAGTTCACCAGGAATATTAGTTAGGTAGGACTTCAGGTGCTTCTTCATGAGCCCTGTAGCACCTATAATAACTGGTATGTTTGATATCTCCCTAAGATTCCAGGGTTTTTTTCATATCTTAATATCTGAATCCCTATTTTTTTCATATCTTAATATCTGAATCCCTATTTTTTTCATATCTTAATATCTGAATCCCTATTTAAGAGATCAAGCAGTTAAACATATCTACACTCCTTTCTTCCAAGACTTTTTTTATTTGTTTAATTATTTTCTGTTTGCCAGGACATTTATAAATCGCTCTATTTTCGTATGTCTACTAATTATCTACTTTATGAGACCTTGATATTTGGTCTGTTTCTCCCTTTCAGCTCTATTCAGACCTCCATGATTAGGGGCACTCACTTCAATCACTTATTTTATTAGAAAATTTAGAGACATGGTAAGAAACAGGAAATGCGTGAGGGATGAGAGAAAAACAAAATTCATAAATGCGCATGGTATTTGAGAACATATGATATTTTGACTAAAACAAGAATTTTATTGGACTTTATCTCTACTATTATATAAAAGGAACCTTTTTTATGTGTGTCTGTGGGGGGTGAGTTCGTTCCCTATGTACTCGAAAACGACTAGACAGTTTTTTATGAATCTGACAGTTGTCTTATATAGATTTTATATTGGAATGTTTTCGATAAGTATTGATAATCGTTAATCGAAAAAATTCGATGAAAGAAGGAGCAGGCAATTTTGACCAAAGGTAACAGCTTACGCAGATTAACATCACAAGTGTGTTTGATAAGTTTTATTACCACACAAGCTGAAAGGTCTGACATATAAAATCAATAGTCGGTTCTTTGATATGACAGGATCACGTTCGAAATAAATGTTTCTGTTTAAAGCACATTTGAAATATGATACTTGACTTTTTCATTTTAAACTTAAATTCAAGTCATTAACACCGCACAAGCAGAAAGGACAGGCATATAAAATCAACAGTAATTGTTTGATATGACAAGGGTGCGTTGAAAATGAATGTTTCTTTTTAGAATACAATTGAATCATGATACTTGACGTCTGCATTTTAACCTATCATTCAAGCTGTTATATATAAAAAAATACTTTTAAAAAGTCAACAGAAGGAGTCTAGATTGCGATGCATACCACAATGTATTATGAACTAAGTCACTGCGAAGAAGCATATGAAGCTTTCTCCTAGTGCACCACGTTTGGTCTCCAACTAGAGATGACAATACATCGATTTGATTAAAAAATGGGCGATTTCACCGATTTCAATGACAATAAAAATATTGGAGTGTGAAACATTCGTTAATAACCATTCAATCCCTGGCAATGTCAAGTCTCCCTGCTAGTGTATTATATATATATATATATATATATATATATATATATATATATATATATATATATATATGTATATGTATATATATATATATATATATATATATAATGGAAAAAATTAGTTTCAAGCCAGAATCTGAGAACATGAATATAATTACTTATATAGGTAACTCTTGCTATAATTGTTATATATATATATATATATATATATATATATATATATATATATATATATATATATATATATATATATATATATGTAGTGTATTCCTACACGTCAACACGCAGGAAATAAATACAGAAAAGATATAAACATTTATATATTTTTCGTATTGATTTTTTATTCATACATATTAATATATATATATATATATATATATATATATATATATATATATATAATATTTTCACAAAATCAAGACAATAAAGATAGAAATGAGAGCATAATGTGTTTTTTTAATATTCGTTACAATTGTTTCGTTACCATTCGGACAATTTCAAACATTATGTCACTCGAAAATATTCCAAAACAGCCTAAGTTTTGATGTATTCATATTTTAATATTTTGTCTTAAATATTTATTAATTATCCTCATTTAATTTTAAATTATAATTCTAACATTAAATTCACAACACTTATCTCTGGTAAGTTTCTAATTTATTTTCAGAAGTAAACTTTTTTTATTATATTTATTTTACTCCATCTTAATCTGCCATTACAAAACCTTGTTTTGTGCTGTTGAAATTATGTGAATGCAATTCTATTATGCCTAACAATTGTGTAAACCAAAACTAATTCTATTTCACCCATTGAAGTTATAACTATTTTATTTCTTGCATATAAAGTATAAGATCTACTTATTTATTTATTTATTTATTCATTTCACTATTTTGAATTTTTTATATTAAATATATGAATTCTCCTTACACATTTACATTTCACCCTCAATATATTCTGTCGATTTTTTCTGTATAAATTTATTTCAGTCAAATTTTAGGCGTGATAGCCCGAATTTATTCCTATGAAGAAAGCTGTGTAAAACATCTAATTTTTTGTTTGAAAGTTCTTCTTTGGAATTCAATATACAGTATGCTTTAAGTAAATACAGATTACACCTTTTTGATGTACTTGATTTATACTTTCTACCATTATCTACTATTGACCATTTTGATCCAACTCTTTTTGAATTTTGCGTAATTCCCTACCCCAATCATCTAATGCAATTGTGTGTTCCTCTTCTTGTTTTTAATAATTGTGTTTGTTCTATCCTACTTCCTATCAGTATTCCCCTCCTTAATAGGTTCATTCTTACGTCCAATTTTAAATGATGCCACGTGGTTATCTGTAATCTGTACTTAAAAAAACAATCTGTCTCCCATAGATATACCTTCCCAGTATTATCCACCTTAACTTCACATTTGTACATAATTTCAGAAATGTAACAGTTGTCCTCCAGTGAACATTCGTTAGGTATTCTACAATTACATTTTCTCCCAAAATTTAGTTCACCAGATTAAATCATATTGTTATTCACTATTTTGTTTATTTTACCATTATTGGTGCCTATTTTAGTGTTGACAGCGGTTGAGAATGAAGGTTTCATTAATTATTTCACTTAATCGATTTTAGAGGGCATGTTTTTATCAATTATTTTGTAAAATTCTTTAAATATTGTTTTTAATATGTTCACTAAATCGCGGATTAAACCACTCATTTTTGCATCTTTTATATTATTATCACCACTATATGCTTCCTTATTATTTTAGTTTTCTTCTTTTTATTCTTCTTATTATTTGCATTCTTCGCATTTATTCTTTCATTTCATTGTCATGTTGTATAATATTGTGCAGTGTGTTCTGATATTTCTATTATTCACCTTCTCTGTACATTCGATCTAATTAAGGTGACATTGTAATACTCTTTATTTTATCAAATGAATTCTCGTTTGGGGATAACGCGGATATTCTTTTTGATATACTTTTCGTACACTATGAGAATTCGATTTATAATTTATATAGAATAGTGTTTGGTTCGGTTTGTGAAACGGTTCATAAGTATTATCATTAAGATTTAGAGTTTCATCTAAAAAGAATCATAATTCTACCATTTCTGTCAATTGCTATTTCTAAGTTTTCATTAAAAAATATTTTCATTTTCTTTCTAGTTTTTTATGTGATTCGATCGCTTGAATTAACTAAAAATAGTGCATCATTTCTTTATAACCCCCCTATTTAAACCCGAGGTTTTTGTTTATCTCCTTCAGTATGTTCAGACTTACCAAGTCTTTAGCTGAGTTCGCGGATCCCATCGTGTTATCAAAATGGTTCTTTCTATCTTTTCTTGTCCATAGTTCATCGTTAATTAAGGTTTTCCTTGCTAGTTTTATAATATCAATTTCTTATTTAGTTACATCTGTTTCACTTTCTGCTAATTTAATGCTTTATCGAATAGTCCAGGAGAATGTTAGTATGAGTCAATATCAAATATAATGAATTTACTTTCTGTTTTTTTTATTTTGGGGGGGGGGTGTTCTGAAACCAGACTATCACCTCCCCCGAAAAAATCTAAAGGTTATGTTGTATTCTAGATTTTAAAGTTTGTATAATCCTTTCTAATATTTTTCTGGTGTCACTTAAGTCTGAAACACATTGTGCAATTAATCTAATACGTGGTTTATTGTTGAATTCAGGTTTGTGATCTTTTAACAAAACCGAGAGTTAATTGGGGTATATACTTCTATTTTTCTTGAATGTTCATTTTCTCGCATATTCTTAGTGCTAACAAGTTTATTCTATATGGATCCTCCTTAGTTGCCTTTTTATATTTTTATTTAATTCGTCTAAAATAAGATTGTTATATGCTTGAAATGTTCATAGTTTCATCTACTGGAATTATAAGGTTTGGATTGTCTATTACTTTTTAATGTCTTATGTGTGTTTTTTTTATTTTAGAGTTCAAGAATTTGTGCTTTTTTTTCTTCTTAAACCCTTCACCAGGTTCAGCATGCCCAATTGGAATTTTTCCAGAGATTGTAACTGTGGTGGGCAAATATTAGTTTTAACTTCGTACTTTTTGCAGTAATTAATATTTCTGTTTTCTTCTGTTGAAATTATATCCGTATCTTTATCCAGTGCGGCCATGCTGTTTTTATCCTCTTCATTTTTATTGGTGTCGTGGTTAGTGTTAATGGTAGACTTTTAATAAACTCATTAACCGCTTGGATCCTGTTTATTATGTATATCTTGTGTCTTGGTATTGCAATGTTCTTTGGTGAAAAGGTGATGTCCTCCTTTCAGAACATTTTGTGTTCATTGGTATATATTTCAGCTCACTTTAAAGAGCAGTTTTACCTCGTTAATACATTTTAACCAAAACATTTAATATATTCAGATATATCAAATTTATATAAACTATAAATGACAAAGCGTCTATATTCCAAATTCCAAGATGCTGTTTATTTCTTTCAGTATGTTAAAATAATCTATTCTTGACAGCACTCGTTTCGTAGCGCAGAAACCATCTGTATATTATTAAGTCATTTTTTTTTAATATTTCCTCTCTGGCTCATCAGAAGAGGATAAACTCATTACCTCTAAAAGAAAAAGAAAAAAGAACTTGGCCATGATTGCATAAATTCATAAAAAGTTGCGTTTTGTGTTTATGACAGTTGCGTTATCATTGATATTGATGAATTAACTCTAAAATCATCTATAAAACGTTCTATCCCGGTGGTTTTTGTTTTAGTTACTTTGAACATGTAAACAATCTTTTACTAATATTCTAGCGGGGGTACTCGGCGTTGCCCGGGTGTTTGGCGGTGTGTGTGTGTGTGTGTGTGTGTGTGTAGGTGGGGGTTATTCAAAACAAAATGGAAAATAAAGAAAAAGCGAACATAATATGTTTTAAAAAAACAAACGTGATGCAAAATAAAGAATAAGCGAACGATGTTAAAACTTCCTAAAAAAATCGAAAAACAATTCAAAAAAACGAACGTGATGAAACAAATTTAAAAAAACGAACGAAAAAATGGCATAAATAACCCTGTTTCAATATTCAAACTTTAAAAATCGAAAAAAATATCTGATATGTCGGCTCAAACACGCAATCTTAAGTTAACGCCGCTGCTACTGTACCGACTAGTCTATGACCGCTTAAACGAAATTCGGTTGTTTTTTTATATTTAAACTAATCCAAGAAAGAACTTTTTTGCGCATCCGTGTATGGCTAAATTGTCATGAAAGAACGATTTTTTGCTACTCCTCCCTGTAGGAAAGTATCCAGTTGAGAGTGAAGGAGTTAATGTTTTGGGCGAATTTTTCGATATTTGCCGTTCGAAGGGTCTGCTTTAAAATGATACCGATCTCGTGAAAATTCGTCGCCTCTGTTGAAAGTTTTGTTGAGACATATAAACATACATACATACATTTAAACAGAATTTTGCCCCTTTATATTATAGACTAGCGAAGGGTACCCGGCGTTGCCCGGGTATTTGTAGGTGTGGGTGGTGTTAAATAAAAAAAGAAACTGGGGGGTAGGATCGAAACCGAAGCCCTGAGGCCAAGTTTGAAAATAAAATCGGCCAGCCAGAATGAAGCATTGTTATAAGCGAATAAGTGAAAGATGTTTGAAAGTCGTCGAGCGTTACGACGACGACAATGACGATGTAAGCATTGTTATTAGCGAAGTAAGAAAAGAAAACAATGTTTTAATTAAGCGGGCGGGGTAATCAAAACATCGGAAAAAAACACAAAAAAAACTAACCTAACGATGAAAATAGAAAAACGAACACGTGAAAAATGGCTTAAATAAGCCTGTTTCGATATTAAAATTTAAAAAATCGGTGGGTACCCGGGTGTTTTGGGATGTCGCTAAGAATAAGCGAAGTAAAAAAAAAACAGGAAAACGAACGTTACGTGAAAAATGGCTTAAATAATACAGGGTTCAATATTTAAATTTAAAAAATCGAAAAAAAATCATCTCACACCACGATTCGAACCCAAACATTTAGATAATGAACCAAGGCCTTAACTACCTGAGCTAAAGCGACGTATATGAAATTTGCTCGGTTTTTCAACTATTTCAAGTAAATCAGGTCACGACGGTATGACGTCATCTGACGCATGCGTTGTTGACCCCTCCCCTGTTGAAAATTGCCGATTTCGGGGTGAAAACGTTTCTCTCTCTCTCTCTCTCTCTCTCTCTCTCTCTCTCTCTCTCTCTCTCTCTCACTTCGTCTTCCTTACTCTAAAGAGTGTTACTAAAAAAGAAAATGGCGTCTGGCTGTTTTTCTTTTGGTAAAAACTTCGATTGTTAATATTTTTTGTAAGCGTATTTTTTTTTACTTAACATTTTTGGCTTGTTATTTTTCGTTTAACTATCGTATTTAACTATTTTTAACGTGCTAATAACTTTGGTAACGTTGCCATAGCGTAGAAGTTCATAGTTTAGCTTGTGTGAGGGTTAAAAAAATTTTACCGATAACAACAATGTTTTTAAATTCAGACTGCCATTACAACGTGACATGACTCAGCGGGTTTTAAATACAAGTTGACACAAAATAAACGGCCCCGAGTACACTTTATGTAGAAGAGTTGGCGCCCGTATTTTTGGAGGCAGTTATAAATCGATTTAAAAATATGTAATGTTTAACATTAAAATGTCACTTTTGGGGGCCCCCCTGCAGAAAATCGATCAGTTGACGCACTTCTGATGGTCCTTTGGGGCCAATTTTTCGATATTTGTCGTTCGGAGGGTGAGGCCTTCATATGAGACCAAGTTTGTGATATTTTTGTTCCGTCGGTCAAAAGTTTTTAGCAGGCACACAAACATACATACATACATACATACATACTTACATACATTTTCGCTTTTATATATATAGATGGCGTTTCTTTTTAAGAGCGCCTAATTTAAATTAACATAAATCACACAAACTATTTTTATTATACAATTATGTGTTGCTTTTTTTCTCACGTTCACCACTTACACTTACGCCTCGGCATTTGGACGTAAGGCCATGTCTAGGAAAGATTAACAAGATGTTGGTTTACATTACGTTTAAACTTATGCATATCAGTATAGTCAAGGAAGCAGGTAGCAGGAAGGGAATTCCAAAGTCTAGCTGTCGTTTATGAATATCTAGAATAATAGTGGTCCAAAGATCGACCCCTGGGGCACATCCACATTAATATTATGCTGATTGGATGTGCGTCCATCATGACAACCTGGATGGTTCTATTGTTAAGGAGGATCTAATCATATTTAGTATACGTCCAGTTATACTGTATGATTTCATTTTCATTAGCATGTCTTCGCGCCAGACTTTGTCAAAGACCTTGGATATATCAAGGGCTTCAGTCGTGGCTCCGCCCGCCTCATCCAGTGCATGGTATATGCGTTCAGAGATGACTTTTAAAATATCTGCAGTAGAACGACATTGTCTAAATTCATACTGCTTGTCAGAGAGAAGAGTTGTTCTGCGAGGTGGTGAACTAGTGCTTAATTAATTAAGGTCTCAAAGATTTTAGCGAAGAGGAGGAGGAGGAGGAGGAGGAGACAGATAGGGCGATAATTGAGAGGGTCAGTCCTTTCACTAAATGTTCTTGTACCACAGAGGCACTTTTTTTAGCTATTAGTGAAGCAAGATTCAGCAAGGCATTTATTGTAGAGCTTGGAAAGTACGGGGCTAGCTCAGCTGAGCATTTCTTAATTATCATAACAGGGATGAGATCAGGGGCACACACCTTGAAGGTTTGTATGCTTTTATGATATCGCGAACACGAGAAGGGGTGATTTTCACATCATCTAGTGTTGAATCCGTCCGCATAGGGAAATATTCCAAGTATAAATACTTGGCATTTATAATTTAAATACAAGTTCGGCCATATCGTTCCTGTGGATCAAATGTAGGTAAACTAAATCTGCACAATTTGTCAACGCCGCTCGAGTGTCAAACCAAACTCAATTTAAAATAACCGATAGTTGGCAATAAATCCGCAATAGAATAATAGGGGATTCGATTTAAAGTTGCCGCCTTTAAAAAAACATATATATTATATATGATATATTATTTTGTTTATTTTGGCCAAACATGGAATACAAGAAAATAGTGATCAATGTAAAGTTCACTGCCTCTAATATATATATTACAACAGAAAAATGCGAGCGTGAAAAGTCCCGTGTTTTTGTATTTGGTACCGATATGGGTCTGGCTAACCAGGGTATTTTCCCCCACCAGTCAGTAATCACTACGTAATAATCAATTCTTCATCGATTGATCACCGCCACATTACGTAATCATGGCATTTCCTTACAAAATTTTTCACGTGGAGTCAATTCTGATCCTTGACCTCAAAGGTCATCCGAGCTTTCAATGAATCCAAAACAACTCACCACCATTCTCTCGAATTACATGGATTGATTAGCAAAATAATATTAGTATCAAAATATTATTATCAATCCCAAATCTGCTCAGCTGAAGTTATTTTTTCTTGTTTTGATTTGAGTCATTAACCAAACAAATGGAGTCAGCAAGGCAATCTGCAACTGTCCGGGATTGCTCACATAATAAAAGCTCTAACTCAGCTCTATTATAACCGTTATTACTGTAAAGTGCGACCAACTATGGTAACCGGGTCACATACTATAACTTACTAGAATGCTATATTTATGATATAATCAATGTTTTGTAATTCAAAATTTAACATTAAATAAAAATTATTCATGTTGAATTTTTGCAATATGATCAAAAACATTGATTGTGCCCTTAATGTTTATATTCTGCTGAGTTATAATTAGGGCTATGACAACAGCATATTCTTATTATTGTTTTGACTCTCGCATATATATGCGACACAATTAGACACAGTTAATCCACCGAGAAAAATATCACTCTATATAAAAGCATATAAGATATCAACAGATACACACTCGAGAGTAAAAATAATTAAAAAATATGCTGTTGTCCTAGCCCTAGTTGTATTAAACCATCTCTGTGGGAATTAAATTCCTTATCATTACTTTAAATTGCACCGGCTGTATTTACTAGTATCTTAGATATTGCAAATACTTAATTTTATATAGGAAACACCATGATACGACAAACTGAAACAGAAGACCTACATCAGATCTACTGGCAAAATCACTACAAAAAGGTGGATCGTGTCTATCACGTTAAAAATATCTCAATGCCGACGCAATCCTCTATCTGTGCAAGAGTCAAATACGTCCTAAGATGGCGCACTGTTGCCACATTTAAGGGAAGGGGGATTCTAAGAGTGCCTCTTCCTATTTTGATAAGATACAAAACTGTCTTCGAAAGTTAGTGGACCAGGACCTTTTCATCTTTTAATCTCCCTAATTCTTTCTTGTAGCAGAGGCTTTACGATTTTATCTCAGCCCTATCATAAATTTTATGGAAACTACTTGACTGAGCTCCAATATACGTTCCTTTCCTGTAAAAAGTTCGCAGCAAATACTCGCCAAGCTATAACAAATGTCAACAACTTCCCCCACCCTCTATCTATGCCTAAAACTAAACGAAAATTCTATAAGCAGAGTTTCTTTCTTAGAACTGTCCGTCTCTGGAACACAATAACGTGGGGTTGCTTCCTGGTTGTCTATAGCATGGTCGTTTTTTAATCTAATATGAATAAGTGCTTGTTGAGCTTTACTCTTAAATAATCTAGCGCTGCCCATGATCCACCATTACTGATCATGTTGTCGCACCACTTATATAACCCTTATCCTAGAGTAGTATATATATATATATATATATATATATATATATATAAGAACAAAGAATTAATAAAACATGTAAAACACTTTAAAAAGAGTTAAAAACATATTTAATTTTCAAAAAGGAGACACAAATAAGGAGAACTTCGCATCAGAGAGTAGTAATTAGCAAAAGGCGGAATCGGATTTTGCTTACAAAGTATTTAATGAAACTACAAGTAAGCTATAGAGCTTACTCAGTAAAAGTTTAAAAAATAGTGAAGAAAAGGGGCCTGGGAAAAAAGAAAAATGATTTCATGATGGTCGAGTGAAGAGTAGAATATCCAATAACGGTAAAATCCAAGATAAGTTGGAAAAAGTCCGGTATCCAGAATTAAAAATCCCAAGGAATCGCGTAACTGGAAGACATTTCGATGTAATCCAAAAGGTAAAATTCCGTGAAATAATTTACAAATAGGTACAAGGAAAAAGGGTGAGTTCAATATATTATTATAAAAAAAAGATAAATTGTGCGTAGAATAGAGAAATGGAGAGATTTCAAGACGCTTTTACCAAGTCCGAGTTTCTAAATACGAATATATATATATATATATATATATATATATATATATATATATATATATATATATTTTGTGTACAGAAAGTTGTTAGTTGAGACAGGTCATTGGTACCGTCGGTTTCAAGCCCGATAATAAGGCCCGTTTAAGGTATCCTTATCGAGCTCTCTTCAGCCAATATTCGTCTATCTTATAACCGGAAGTGTGAAGTATATATACCTCGCGAATCCACGTTCAAATCTCGTTTTGTTTAATCCCCCCCCCCTTTTTTTTTTATCTATCTATCTATCTATCTATCCATATATATATATATATATATATATATATATATATATATATATATATATCGGGTAATGTAATACCTAATTTTCAACTTTGAATTATTTAAATTTAAGATCTAATTTCGAAAAAATGTTTTTTTTATATGAATCGATTTTAATTTGAACCCCCTTTAATTTTAAAATCTCTTTCCTTATGTATAAAAACTTCAAAATCTGTATTGGTATCGGTTAAAAACTTAAAAATTCGTTTAATTATATCGAACATTTAAAAATTTCCAAAAATACGTTTAAAGTTTTAAAAAATATATTTTTAATTATATCGAATCACGTTTAAAAATTTCGAAATACGTTTAAAAATTATTTTTTAAAAACCCAAATCTTTCAAGGTTTGGGGAAGTGAGTATTTATCTATCCTAAGTGATTTCCCTAGTTTATTAACATTATTATATTTTTCTATAGTTTTAAATTCGAAATAGATTATAAATTACATTTATAAAATATAATTTTATATATATATATATATATATATATATATATATATATATATATATATATATATATATATATGACATTAATTAAAAATCTATAATATAATTGCGATTAAAATCCAAGTTTACCGACTAATTATTTATGTATTTACAATTTCTTTTCCTTATATATATATATATATATATATATATATATATATATATATATAAACAACATCTAAGTGTTGTTCTTTTCATTGATCCAATTTATTAGGAGCCCCTTCCTTCTATGTATGCAACTTTTCAAAGCTTCACTCCTCACATTTAAACATTTTATTTTTGGGTCATGAATGGACCGGAGGATGTAGTATTTCTCTGCGTTACAGAGTGAGCATTGACTTAATTCCGGGACGTATGCTGGTCTATGCTCTATTTTTCTCCATATTATAATGACGCACTGCATCAAAGTGGGTTCAATGAAAACATAAAATTTCAACAAACCCAGAATAAAGAAAATATAAAACGAAAGAGGAAACGGAAAATAATCTGGTTCTTACCTCCGTTTTCATTGAACACTAAAACTAGAGTAGGGCATTGTTTTCTTAGCCTTCTAGACAAACATTTTCCAAGAACACATAGACTACATAAACTTTTTAATAGAAACACGGTGAAAGTTAGTTACTCGACAGCTCCATCAATAAAGTCGATAATATCCAAAGAACCAAAAAAGATAGATAACGCAGGCTGCTCTTGCAGGACCAAAAATAGCTGTCCATTGGAGGGTAATTGTAAAGCTGAATCCCTTGTCTATGAGGCCACAGTAACGGAACAATCCACAAATATACCGGAAATATATATAGGTATGACAAAAGGCCAATTTAAACAAAGATATTATGCACATATGAGCTCCTTTAGAGCTAAAACAAGGATGAATACAGCATTAGCTACCCGCGTGTGGGAGCTTAAAGAAAAAAATACACCCTTTTCCATAAAATGGAGAAAAATAGAGCATAGACCAGCATACGTCCCGGAATTAAGTCAATGCTCACTCTGTAACGCAGAGAAATACTACATCCTCCGGTCCATTCATGACCCAAAAATAAAATGTTTAAATGTGAGGAGTGAAGCTTTGAAAAGTTGCATACATAGAATGAAGGAGCTCCTAATAAATTGGATCAATGAAAAGAACAACACTTAGATGTTGTTTTTATATATATATATATATATATATATATATATATAAGGAAAAGAAATTGTAAATACATAAATAATTAGTCGGTAAACTTGGATTTTAATCGCAATTATATTATAGATTTTTAATTAATGTCATATATCTATATATATATATATATATATATATATATATATATATATATATATATAAAATTATATTTTATAAATGTAATTTATAATCTATTTCGAATTTAAAACTATAGAAAAATATAATAATGTTAATAAACTAGGGAAATCACTTAGGATAGATAAATACTCACTTCCCCAAACCTTGAAAGATTTGGGTTTTTAAAAAATAATTTTTAAACGTATTTCGAAATTTTTAAACGTGATTCGATATAATTAAAAATATATTTTTTAAAACTTTAAACGTATTTTTGGAAATTTTTAAATGTTCGATATAATTAAACGAATTTTTAAGTTTTTAACCGATACCAATACAGATTTTGAAGTTTTTATACATAAGGAAAGAGATTTTAAAATTAAAGGGGGTTCAAATTAAAATCGATTCATATAAAAAAAACATTTTTTCGAAATTAGATCTTAAATTTAAATAATTCAAAGTTGAAAATTAGGTATTACATTACCCGATATATATATATATATATATATATATATATATATATATATATATATATATATATATATATATATATATATATATATATGGATAGATAGATAGATAGATAGATTAAAAAAAAAGGGGGGGGATTAAACAAAACGAGATTTGAACGTGGATTCGCGAGGTATATATACTATACACTTCCGGTTATAAGATAGACGAATATTGGCTGAAGAGAGCTCGATAAGGATACCTTAAACGGGCCTTATTATCGGGCTTGAAACCGACGGTACCAATGACCTGTCTCAACTAACAACTTTCTGTACACAAAATATAAGTACGCTCTTAAAATTTGGATTTTCCTTTTAATTGAGCACTCTGCTGGAATTCTTTTTCCAAAAAAACTAATCATATTCGCCCCCACCAGGAATTTACGGTAAATACCAATAGCCTAGTGGTTGAGCACTATCGGGAAAGAACACCACAAAACAGGAAGTAAAGACCACCTTCTTTAAAAACAACCGGAGATGGAACAATATACCTTAAATTACTCCACTAAACATATACCAACACCAAGTAACCAGCTGTATACAAGAATCCTACTATCGAAAATTGAAGATGTAATTCAGAGGATGAGATGGAAGGTTATAAACGAAACAAACATCCAAGAGAATGTGAAAAACAATTTTGGATTAAAATCTATAAAATACCCGAGTAAAGTGGAAGAATTAGAAAATTTTGAAAAAGATTTACTAGACATTATCGCTAAGCTTGAATTTAAACATAGATCAAATCAATTTCAAAAAACAATGACAGCTGATATCAAAAAAATAAAAAGAGAAAATGAGACGATTGTTTTCTCAGATAAAACGAAAAATTTATATAAAATGGAAAAGGAACAGAAAAAACAACTTGTACTAAACTCAATTACAGAAAAATACCAGGTAGCAAGAAAAGATACTTATAAATCTATTAACCAAGAGGCTACAGAAGTTGCCACAAAATTAGGTATAGAATACAGAGTAAATAGGTTAGCAAAGAAAAATGTGTTTATAACTTTAAAAGACCACAAGGAAAATTTTAATAATAGGCCAACCTGCAGGTTAATAAACCCGGCTAAAAGCGAAATCGGTCTAGCTAGCAAGTCTATACTTAGAGAAATAGTAAAAGAGATAAAAAGAAAATCAAATCTTAATTTGTGGGCAGACACTAGCGCGGTACTGGACTGGTTTAAAAACATAACTGAACCACACAAATGTAAGTTTACACAACTGGATATCGTCGATTTTTACCCTTCAATCACTAAGGAAATCCTAGAAAAATCGTTGATCTTCGCATCAAAATATAGAAAGATAAGTGAGCTCGATAAGGAAACAATCATGCAAGCTCGACAGACCCTTTTATTTTTTGACGATAAAACGTGGGTCAAAAAATCAAACCCCGAAGACCCCTTTGACGTCGCGATGGGGGCGTATGACAGTGCGGATATCTGCGATCTGGTTGGACTTTTTCTACTGGAGACCATGAAATATAAATTCCCAGATCACTTTTTTGGATTATATAGAGATGATGGACTTTGCCTATCGCGTGACTACAATGGATGTGCACTAGACAGGCTTAGAAAAGACCTAACTGAATTTTTTAAGGAACTAGGCTTTAAAATAATAATACAGACAAATTTAGATAGAGTAGATTTTTTAGATGCCACTCTAGATCTCGAGAAGAAAATACACAAACCCTTTCACAAACTAAATGAAAAACTCATGTATATAAATAAGGGTTCATGCCACCCACCCACAGTGTTTAAAAATATGGTAGCGAACATTAGCCAAAGGATTTCACGGCTTTCTTCGAACGCTGAAGTGTTCGAGAAAGCAGCACCATATTATAATGACGCACTGCATCAAAGTGGGTTCAATGAAAACATAAAATTTCAACAAACCCAGAATAAAGAAAATATAAAACGAAAGAGGAAACGGAAAATAATCTGGTTCTTACCTCCGTTTTCATTGAACACTAAAACTAGAGTAGGGCATTGTTTTCTTAGCCTTCTAGACAAACATTTTCCAAGAACACATAGACTACATAAACTTTTTTAATAGAAACACGGTGAAAGTTAGTTACTCGACAGCTCCATCAATAAAGTCGATAATATCCAAAGAACCAAAAAAGATAGATAACGCAGGCTGCTCTTGCAGGACCAAAAATAGCTGTCCATTGGAGGGTAATTGTAAAGCTGAATCCCTTGTCTATGAGGCCACAGTAACGGAACAATCCACAAATATACCGGAAATATATATAGGTATGACAAAAGGCCAATTTAAACAAAGATATTATGCACATATGAGCTCCTTTAGAGCTAAAACAAGGATGAATACAGCATTAGCTACCCGCGTGTGGGAGCTTAAAGAAAAAAATACACCCTTTTCCATAAAATGGAGAAAAATAGAGCATAGACCAGCATACGTCCCGGAATTAAGTCAATGCTCACTCTGTAACGCAGAGAAATACTACATCCTCCGGTCCATTCATGACCCAAAAATAAAATGTTTAAATGTGAGGAGTGAAGCTTTGAAAAGTTGCATACATAGAAGGAAGGGGCTCCTTATAAATTGGATCAATGAAAAGAACAACACTTAGATGTTGTTTTTTTATATATATATATATATATATATATATATATATATATATATATATATATATATATATATATATAAGGAAAAGAAATTGTAAATACATAAATAATTAGTCGGTAAACTTGGATTTTAATCGCAATTATATTATAGATTTTTAATTAATGTCATATATATATATATATATATATATATATATATATATATATATATATAAAATTATATTTTATAAATGTAATTTATAATCTATTTCGAATTTAAAACTATAGAAAAATATAATAATGTTAATAAACTAGGGAAATCACTTAGGATAGATAAATACTCACTTCCCCAAACCTTGAAAGATTTGGGTTTTTAAAAAATAATTTTTAAACGTATTTCGAAATTTTTAAACGTGATTCGATATAATTAAAAATATATTTTTTAAAACTTTAAACGTATTTTTGGAAATTTTTAAATGTTCGATATAATTAAACGAATTTTTAAGTTTTTAACCGATACCAATACAGATTTTGAAGTTTTTATACATAAGGAAAGAGATTTTAAAATTAAAGGGGGTTCAAATTAAAATCGATTCATATAAAAAAAACATTTTTTCGAAATTAGATCTTAAATTTAAATAATTCAAAGTTGAAAATTAGGTATTACATTACCCGATATATATATATATATATATATATATATATATATATATATATATATGTATATATATATATATGGATAGATAGATAGATAGATAGATAAAAAAAAAGGGGGGGGATTAAACAAAACGAGATTTGAACGTGGATTCGCGAGGTATATATACTTCACACTTCCGGTTATAAGATAGACGAATATTGGCTGAAGAGAGCTCGATAAGGATACCTTAAACGGGCCTTATTATCGGGCTTGAAACCGACGGTACCAATGACCTGTCTCAACTAACAACTTTCTGTACACAAAATATAAGTACGCTCTTAAAATTTGGATTTTCCTTTTAATTGAGCACTCTGCTGGAATTCTTTTTCCAAAAAAACTAATCATATATATATATATATATATATATATATGTGTGTGTGTGTGTGTGTGTGTGTGTGTGTGTGTGTGTGTGTGTGGTACGTCGTGCCGGGTAGAGACGGTATGCAGGTATACCTACTACCTCAGGGAGATGAACGCCTCTGCCTTGCATAGTTCCAGGAAACCCTTGGGCAAGGTGTAGTGTCTGTTAGCTTCCCTCTAAAGTTTTGGAGGATTGCTATTTGTGAGAACTATATATATATATATATATATATATATATATATATATATATATATATATATATATATATATATGCATGTTTGCTTGCTTGTCTGTATGTGTGTGCATATGCCCAGCTGCCGGAGAGGTTAAAACTCCGTGATAATAAAACATGCACACACTGCCACTCCTCAGTCATCTCACTATTTCAGTTTGTCACTATGCAACCAGTGGTAGGGTGCGAGAGGATACAATAGGTGTAGCACAAGCATGTTGTATCGCGATCGTTATGTGCAGATATCTTTCACAAAACAACAATATGGCGATAGGTGAGTGGCGACGTGCAAAGGCTTAGCGGGCTGGAAGTGCGTAGCTGCAAATCTGTACTTAGGCGGCCAGTGATTTATCTAACATCGTCGACTAAATCGCTTACAGGGTGGAAGCAACTACGGTGGATGATCTGGCGGCTGAGCAGCCTTTTCTAGGGATACACTGCTCACCCATGAATTTGGGAAGAGTCTAGAAAAGTTGACCTATAAATTGTCTACCCTCTTATTAGCTGTTCGGCTTCCGGCGGTCGGGGACTGCTCTATATTTGCAGGAGAAACATGATAAAGTTGAAGAAAAATAATAAACAAGGAAAATCAAAATTTCATCAGGAGAGGAATAACCTAACTGTTGCTACGTGGAATGTGAGAACTTTGTTAGATGTCCTGGATAGTGAAAGACCTGAGCGCAGCTATTGTTGCAAGAGAGCTCACTAGGTACAGCATAGACATAGCGGCATTGTTTGAAACACGATTGAGTGGTGAGGATCAATTGGTGGAAGTAGGCTCGGGATACACCTTTTTTGGAAAGGAAAACCACCAGGGCTTAGACGAGAAGGTGGAATTGGCTTTGCAGTGCGTTCTGATTTGGTGAAGAGGATTGAACGGCCAATCTGTGTAAGTGGCAGAATTACGATGATGCGCTCCCCTCTTGCACACAGTAGTTATATGGCGATTTTATCTGTGTATGCACCTATCATGGGTCATGATGAAGACACCATCACAGCGTTTTACCAAGATCTCAGTCGTACCATTTCCTCTATTCCTTTATCTGAAAAGATCTTACTCATGGGTGATTTAAATGCGAGGGTTGGCAAGGATCATGACACCTGGGACTCACTCGGCCGGTTTTGTGTAGGTAAGGTCTCCAGTAATGGTCTGCATCTTCTCCATCTATGCACTTAGTTTGACCTTGCTATCTGTAATACTTTCTTCAGTCACAAGGAGGTCCATAGGTTTACTTGAACCCATCCTCGTTCAAAAAAAAGGTCTCTTGATTGACTACATTATTTCCAGGAAGACAGATTTGCAGGACGTCTGTAGTGTACGTGTTATGCGTGGAGCTGAATGCGGCACAAATCACTTTACGGTACGCGGAAGTTGAAAATCTGTATATGTGTAGGTCGGGTGGTGTTGAATTGCAAGCCATGTTTAATCTAAGAATAGTTTCCGATGGGTTGCTATTTTATACAAGTCCTGGGTATGGAGAATTTTCAGTGGGTCTGGAGTTTTTTCTTTTACTCATGTTCACGCCTTACAAAGTATATCGCCACTTGGACGTAAGGGGCTATTATTTGGGGCATATCAGTACAGCCAGGAAAGCAGGCAGCAGGAAGGGATTTCCAAGTCTCTCTAATCGAGGCAAGAAACTATTAGAATAGAAAACTTTCTGGCATTTAGGGACATCAACAGTAAAGGGATGAAATCTTACTGCTAAGCGGATTTGTCGGGGATATGTACGTCGAGGGGGTACAAGTGAAACGAGTTCATCAGAACATATTCCATTAAAATATTTGTAAAACAGGCAGTGTGATGCAACATTGCGGCGATGGGACAGGGGCTGGAGCTTAGTTGATAAAGCAAATTGCTAAAGATCCTTCTCGTTTTCACACGAGAAAATTGTGTGTTGGAATGTTAAAATATTCAATTTTTATGGAGCAATTTTGGTTTCTGATTGGTTGATAACAGAACGTGAATTAATTTGATTCGTCAGTTCCTATCGGCAGCGGTTATCCAACTTTCAGGGAGCATACTCCATCATATATCAAAAATATTGCAACAATACGCACTGATGAACTATGATACAGCGAAACAGTCTGTCTGTGAATGACTATATATATCTATTATATATATATAAATCTGTAATCCTGTCTGTTTGTTTGTTTGTTCACAATTTGATTAATATATACAAAAGTTTCCTTACTTTACTCTTTCATTTATTTCTATATATAGCTTCATTCTTGGAAACTAGATACAATAAAAATATTATGTCATTTGCATATGACATTAAGAAACATCGATTTTATTAAATAACGGTATCTTAATTAATTTTTCTAGCGAGAAAATTGTTTTCAGTGTTTTATTTAAAATTGTTTTTAATACATTTTAAACAATAATTATATTGATAACATATTTATTTTTTTGGGAATTATTATTTCAACATCGAATATTTAAAAAAACTTTTAGAGTTATTTGCCCCTTAGAATCTTCCGATCATTTCATTTGTTTGTTGTTATTATGCTTTAAACAGCTGTACAGAAATCGCAAATTTTACGATGTGACACATCGTTGTTTAATACCTAAAAAAATAGAATCTACTGCCCCCCCTCTGAATTCTACAATTTACACTTTTCATTCTTTTTTTTTCACGTTAATCTCGTCGATTACAAACTTTAATTTCTAATTAAAAAAGGTAAATTTTTACGACGTGAGTCAGCGTCTTTTAACCCCTAAAAAAATTAGGACCTACTTTTTTTTGGGCCCTAATACGTTTAAACAATCTTTATAAATAATATGAAAGAAGTATTTTCGAAAAAAAGAAAATTAACATTTTAAAGTGGGAGATCACTTTTCTATATAAATTTAACATAAAAATGAACACCCATTTTTGGCCACAGCATTCAACGAGATATATCATCTCTAGCATTTTTTTTTAAATTTAGCGATCGAGATGGATGGGGCAAAACATGACAAATACAGTTTTTTTGTTTGGTGGGCGTGGGAATTACATTTGAAACATAAGCAATTAAACATAAAATAATTATAAATTTAATTAATTTTTATGACACCATTCTGTACTTTCCCCTTACACTTTTATAAACAAAATGAACCGCAACATATGACAAATTCATTTTTGTTATTTTGGAGGGAGATTACATTAGAAGCATAAAATGATGAAAAATTTAATTTAATTGTTTTGAAATTAATTGTTGATAGATCTTCATTTTTTAGGAGTTCTATCTACTTGGTTATTTTTATTTATTTATTTTTGCGATCACGCGGGCATTCGCTGTTATCTTTAGTGAAACAAAAGTTCTAATGATTTATTTTTAATTATTTATTTTTAGGGTGGGTATTTATAGTACTCAATATCCGGGAAATAGTTTCTTCTATCTGTATCCATTCTGCCGAAATATCTGGTGGAGAGGGTATCAGGTACTTCTTCTTTTAAGGAACGATTAAATTTACATGTTTTTATCTGTTCTTTTATTTATGGAATTGTTGTGAGGGTATCCATGTTACCCATGATGAAAATGATTTGTGTAGCAGGTGTGTTCCAAACGGAACTGTATGTAAACCCAGGCAACGCTGGGTACTCATGCTAGTATATATATATATATATATATATATATATATATGTACACACACACACACATATATATATATATGCATGTTTATGTTTAGACAGTATTTTATTTTATATATATATATATATATATATATATATATATATATATATATAATAAGGCCATCAGATTCAGATAAACGGATAAAGCAGTAACAATTACTGGTAGAAAAATACAATAAAAAGAAATATAAAAATTACACGAAAACGGAAAGATCTACTTTAACTTTGGTAACTTCACAAGAACGTTTTAAAAGACAAGAAATATTAAATAAAGTAAGGAAAGATATTAAAGATCAAAGAAAGTCATTAAAAAGAAAGAAAGCAAAGTAGGAAGAAATAAAGGAAGGGTGGGGGTATGGAGATAGGAAGAAATTCAGAAGAGCAGAATCAAAAGAAAATTGAAATGCTAAAATAAGGAAGGAGAAAGGCAGAAAGAATGAGAAGGAAACCAATGAAGAAATAAACGAAAATAGTAAAAAGTGAAAACGACCAGAGAAAAAAATACATGGTCCGACAAAGAAAAAGGACAGAAACAATTAAAAACAGGAACGAAAAATAAAAAAAGAATGACAAAAAAGTAAACAAATAATTAAATAAAAAACGACATAAATGAAAAAAAGACGAAAGGAAAATGGCAAAAAACACACAGATAGAAATAATAGTAAAAGAAAAGAGAATGAGAAAAAAGTTAAACTTAAATGAATAAAATTAGAAAAAAGGAAAAACTAGGATAAAAATACGACATGAACAAAAATATTTAAAAACTAAAAACGACGGAAAGATCGAAATTTAGAAATTGGTCGAGAAAGAAGAAAAAACACAAAATGAAAGAAAATACAAAGTAGGAAACAGCGAAAATATGAAAGAAAAACACAGGGAAAAATGAAAAGAAAAAGAAAGAAATGAATTAAAATAAGGAAAATACGAAAGAAAAAATAAAAATAAATATAATATAAAGAAAGCATTAGGAGAAAAGGTATGAGGGTTTGTTTTTTTTAACTTATCACACATCGTATCTTATCTGAAACTAAACTGTTCTCCGAAAGAGGAAGTGACGTCAGCAAATGATAGCGAAATGAAATCATATAAAAATTAATTTTAGTCGAAGGTAATAAAAAACGATCATAAATGTTTACTTGGGCCATAAAGTAATCAGTGTTTTGAACGTCCTTTATTAACACAATCCCGCAAATACTCGTATGTAAGTAACATAAAAAAAGTTCATATCGTCCATTTTTTTTTTTTAATGTGGCTTCCTACAGACGTGGAATAAATAAAGATGTTATGATAATAATTAATTGGACGAAGAAACGAGTGGAAATGATGAGTGAATATTCAAACTTACAGTTCGACATAATCAGTCTGTGCTAAATTTTAATTGTTTCTTCTCGCTCTGTTCTAACTTGACGTCATATTCGAGAGCCATTTTTCTCTTATCTCTCTGTCATTTCCTGTAATTCCGAACCTATTTATCAAATACTAGCGGGAGGTACCCGTCGATGCCCGGGTGTCTTGAGGTAAATCATAACTCCGGGGGGGGGGGGTTAAATAATAAAAAAAAATGTTTTGGTAGGTGAGTGTATGAGGATCGAACCCGTACTCTTGAGTTGAAAATTAATGTGTGAAAAAAAACCGTGCTACATTAACCATTGAGCCACAGGGACAGATAACGTAAAGCAGCTTATTTAACTATAAAAACAGGCTTGCGCAATAAAAGTTAACTTTGCTGCTTCCATTTGACCTAATTAAGAAGGTCAAATAGAAGTCACGCAGCGTTTGGGTTTGTTTATCCAAATTTAACTGTTTCTTCCCCCAACAGATGTTGGGGAGGGGGAAAGCACTGGACGTTTTTTCCCGGCGCAATGCCGAAGACGTCGTTTGAGTTTAGTTTCACTTTATTATTACTAAAAAGCCCAATCAACACGCGAGAAGCCAAAATAGCAATAATTTTGTAAAAATCGACGTAAATAAATCTATACGATACGCGATTTTCTAATTCCTAGATATTACTATATAGGACCTATATAAACAGTTTTAAGCGATAGTAACGAACCCGGGAGCGTGTGCGAGAAAAGCCTTTGCCAGACATACACGAAATGGTCACACACATTTTGCCTTTTATATATATAGAAGATGACCTCAGTCAGAAGATAATATACTTTGTAATCTAAACAATTATTTTGTATTCATTGGAAATTGGAGAATATAATTTTTAGCAATTTGGTATAATTTACAGTTTCTACTATGAATAGTATTAATATTTCCTAATGTATATATTAATACGATATCGTGTGTCTTCTTTTGTGTGTCACGCTTCCATCCGGGCTGTTTAATTGTTGTTCTATTTCTTCTCATAAATAATTTTACCAAGAATTCTTCATAAGTTTAGATTTCGGTTTCGAATATAGTTGACGGCACTTTAATCATCTATTTTTTATAAATAATTTTATTAAGAATTCTTCATAAGTTTTGGTTTCGGTTTCGATTATGACTGAAGGAACTCAAGTTATATATACATATATGTTTATCATAAGTTTTGGTTTCGGTTTCGATTCAAGCTAATGCACCCAAGTCATTTGGATATATATTTTTTTATTTTTGAAATCGCAACTTTATAACATAAAAATCGATAGAACATTAACTCTATAATAATATATACGAAATCTGCAAGAATTAAAATATCATATTTAAGTGTATTTTATGACAGGACTTTACTGGGCGTTCGTTCTACCTTAGATAAATACTTTTGCAGTTTTAATTTAAAAAAAAAAGCTACAATAATATCAGAGCGTCTCCATTTACACTGAACATCTACAGAATTCCAGCACCAATATATTTCATATGAATTAGTCCCCTGTGGAATTTCCACAGGTCCTGCTAGCTTTTGTTATTTTTCTATATATATTTCAGTAATGCGGTATAATTCTTATATGTTTTAAACGTTATTCAAAGCTATCGATAATTACACTGAAAGAATTTTTATATATAAAATATTGTATATTATAAATATTTTCCATAATATATCAATCACAAAAAAATTAAACATTTCCGTTGTTCCAGAAATAACAAAAAAAGGGCTCTACTGATTTTGATTAATTTTATTTCATATATATATATATATATATATATATATATATATATATATATATATATATATATATATATACTAGCAAACAGACTCGACAATGCCCAGGATTGAATGAAGATCAACAAATGTTCCACACTACCAATACTTTTATTGTAATCGAAATCAGTAAAATTGCCTATTGGTCAATCAAATCGTTTGATTGCCTGCTCTAGTCGGATACTCGCCGCGAACTTGCCTCTGTTATAAAAGACTGTAAATTGTAAACGCCTGGCCCTTTCTGATTTTGCGATGATAAAACTTCTCAAATGCACTTGTGATGTTAGGTTGTATAAGGATGTTAAAAGTGTAAACTGTTCTTTCTTGAATGGGATTTTTTTTCGATTATCGATACTTATTGGAAGTATTCCGATACAACAACTATGTAAGAAAGCTGCCAGGTACATAAAGAACTTTTTATGTGGAATTTCATAAAATTCAGTCCATAGGAACGAATTCACATACACTTGAGCTTGGGGTAGTTGCTGATCTAGCCGCACTAATGAGCTTGACAGTAAATGGCTATATGTTCGTTTAAGTACTTTGAATTAACTTCTATTTCGCCTTGTATCTCTTGTAATTAGCATATGTCATTTCTATATAAGAGATTATATATATATATATATATATATATATATATATATATACGTGTATGTATATACATATATATTTTGTATATATATATCAGGTTGTATCTCTTTTAATTAATATCACTTCTATATAAGAGATTATATATACATATATATATATATATATATATATATATATATATATATATATATATATATATATATATATCAGGTTGACAAGAAAGTTCTTGCAATTTTTTACTTTTAAATTCAAATAAACATATCGCAAACAAAAATGTATTGAGTAGAGTAATCACTATCATTAGCCACACATTTTTGCCAACGCAAAACGTGTCTATTTATGCCATTGCCGTAAATATCTTGCATTTTGATGGCGATGGAGTCGCTGAAGGCGTTTTTGATATTGCTTTGGTTTGTTAATCATTTGTCACGCACAAAGTTGTCGGGAGTCTTGAAAAAGGGGTATTCGGTAGATGAGAGTTCTGGAGAGTATTGCGGATAAAGCAGAGTTCTCTATCACAATTCCTTCAGCAGGGTCGGTTTAGCAACGTGCAGTCGGGTATTGTCATGGAGTAAAATGTGGCCTTTTCTGTTGATTAAAGCTGAAGTTTCTGATGCATTTCATCTATTTGTTAACAGTATTTCTCCGCCGTAATGGTTTCGCCTGCATTCAAGAAACAGTAATGGATGAAACCGGTCGCAGACCACCAAACAGTCAGTATGACCTTCCTTTGGTGCAACTCTGATTTCGTAGAGCTTCGTCGGCGTCTACCCACTGAGCTGAGCGTTGCCAGTTGTCGTAAAGAACCCACTTTTCATCGCAAGTCACAATTCGGCCGAGAAATGGGTCGTTCTTTTGTGTAAAAAAAAAGGAAGGATAGCACATAATAATGGCGTTTCTTTTCGTTATCGTGCAATTCGTGAGGCACCCATTTATAAATTTTATATTTTAAATTTATCTTAAGTGGTTGAAAATCATCGTATACGTTACGCCTAATTTAGAAGCAAATTTTCGAACAATTGTGCGTTGATCGGCTTCGATTACGGCTCTTACTTGATCGTTGTCAACATCCGATAGCCGACCACTACGCCCATCATTTTCAAGACTCTTGTCGCCGCCACAAATTTTTTTAAACAAGATTGTGATGTGCATTCAGTAGCGGTTCCTGTGTCAAATGCTTCGTTGAGATCACGAGTTGTTTCAACGGCCTAGCTTGAATTGAAATGAGAAAATTGTGCGAATTTGCCTTTGTCCATCTTGTATTCAACGTTCTGAAAAGAAGATATAATTGTTTTAAAACGATTGTAATTCAAACGATTAGATAAAGCGAAAAATGTAATTTAAAATGATAGATAGAGTAAAAATATTATGACGAAAACTTATTTAAAAATACATAATTTTAAATCAAAAGTTAAAATTCCGCAACAACTTTCTTTTAAACGTGTGTGTGTGGCTACACATATACGTTTATATATGTGCACGTACCTGTATGTCGTACCACTCTACATGAATATAAATCTGCTGTACCTGATCACTATAGATATATTCCTGTCAAATTACAGATATTTTCGAAATGTTCCATTTTAAGCTTTTTTGTTCTTGATAAAGCCCGCGAAAAGTACAGTTTTAGATCACCAACATTTGCATTTTATTTGTATATCTACAATATAAAGCTGAATGTATGTGTGTGTATGTGTGTGTGTGTATGTGTGTGTGTGTGTCTGGTCACGAATAGGCTCCTATATAGTTGCCTATTTTTAAAAACTGATTACGTATAGTGATAGAAGATTTATCGAGACACAGGAATGGTTATGTTTGATCTGACAGAATGGTGGTTCATTAAAATTGTGGGCTCTGCGTTCGCGCCTGGTCCACAAAGTATGGAAATAAAAAAAAATTTAAATTAACAAAAAACGTTTAAAAGTGTTTTTGATATAGATGTACATAAGAATACTTTGATAAGTATGTTTTAACTTAAATAGGGATGGTATAATAAAATTGTGGGGCCTGCGTTCGCGCCTGGCCTCCATAGAATGGAAATAGGCACAAACTTTAATAAAGACTGTTCATATCTATCTGCGTAATTTACGTATACTTTGATAATTATGTTTAAGTTTGAAGAAATATGGTATAATAAAATTATGGGGTGTTCGTTCGCGCCTGACCTCCATAGAATGGAAATATGTCACAAAGTTTAACAAGGTTTTTTTAATATAGATCCACAGAATATTGTGATAAGTGTTTCAGTGTGACCAGGTATGGTATAATAAATTAGGAGTTTATCTATTTTATTTTTACTTTCATCATATTTTTCTGTGGTTTTGATAGACCCAAATTCGAAGTTAGCTCTTTACAACCCTTCCTTTTCATAACCTATCATACTTTAACAAATCAGTCCATTTTCTGTAGGCTGTTTTTCAACCCAGTCAACGACAGGTACTTTTGCTAGTATATATATATATATATATATATATATATATATATATATATATATATATATATGTGTGTGTGCGTGTGTGTGTGTGTGTGTGTGTGTTGTCTTATTTAATAACCTCAAGTATTAACCTATTACAACTGTTTTCTTTGTCTGTGGAAACAATTGTAATGGAATGAGTTAATACTTAACAATTGGAATGGTATAAGGTTAAAAAATAAAAATAAGTACATTCAGCTCTACTAACAACTAACATTTCTTATCCTGGTTTTTACCATTTCTACTTCATAGTATATATATATATATATATATATATATATATATATATATATATATATGATGATGAAAATGATGGAAATAGTATTCCGACAAAATAGAGAAAATAAAAAGGAACAAACCATATTATGTGTTCATCAACGTTTCGTCTTTATTTCGAGACTTTCTGTGGATGAATGAGATTAAGAAACAAAAAATACCAGTACAAAATATTTGAAAATGTTTCACGTGCACAGTGTGACGCAGTTCTATTTTTTTTTTTTTTAATTTCCAACGTCTTTTTTCCGTTTCTCTGATAAGGGGAAAGAGATTATCAAGACTTAATAGGATAAATTGGAGGAATAAAAAGGATAAAGGACGGGACAATGAAAAAGAAAAAAAAAAGAAATAACAGAAATATGTGTCGTTTTTAAATGAGTATTTGGCCGGTTAAAATAGTTTTTAAGCTTAAACTAGTTTTATGGTTAAAATAGTTTTTATGGTTAAAATAGTTTTTAAGGTTAAATTGTTTTATGGTTAAAATAGTTTTTAAGGTTAAAATGGTTTTTACGGTTAAAATAGTTTTCAAGGTTAAAATAGTGTTTACGGTTAAAATAGCTTTAAGATTAACATATTTTTTATATTTAAGGTTAACATATTTTTTAAGGTTAAAATAGTTTTTAAGGTTAAAATAGTTTTTACGGTTAAAATAGTTTTTAAGGTTAACATATTTTTTAAGGTTAAAATATTTTTAAGGTTAAAATAGTTTTATGGTTAAAATAGTTTTTAAGGTTAAAATAGTTTTTAAGGTCAAAATAGTTTTATGGTTAAAATATTTTAAGGTTAAAATAGTTTTATGGTTAAAATAGTTTTTAAGGTTAAATAATAGTTTTAAGGGGTCAAAATTTAAAAAATCGTTATACATTTTGTCCATTCTATCTTAGTTCATTTTTAATGAGTTCACGTTGGTACAGTGGTAACGTCACCAGCTTTGAATGCGAGTTTTGTTTTCGAATATCAGAAGTGTGTTTACAGCTGAAACCAAAGACCAAAATTGAAACAAAGAACACCTATCCCCATTATTGCACATATGAGGGAGGGGATTCTTCCCGTGTTTTGTCTTCTAACTACGTCAGTATTATTCTGTAGTCACGTGTTGTCTCGAGGCAGTCATCCGACAATCAAAGAGGGTGTCTTCTCTCAAGTAAGATGTTATTGTCATGGGACCTCCCATATCGCAAAGTTGCATGTAGTCTCAGGTGCAGTCGACAGGTGCACTGATAACTGCAAAGATGCATCAAATCTGCTATCTTCATTGGCGCAACTGACATTTCTTATCTGATAATATTCATTTGTTTGTACCTACATAAGTATAGAAGTATATCTTCCTTTTTCCTTTTGCATGATTGTTTCTTTGCTCGCTCTTGGTGTGTGTGTGTGTGTGTGTGTGTGTGTGTGTGTGCGTGTGTGTGTGTGTGTGTGTGTGTGTGTGTGTGTGTGTGTGTGTGTGTGTGTGTGTGTGTGTGTGTAAAGAATACGAGTAGTGTCATGAATACGGACAGAGAACCATAGAATCGGTTAAGTTGACGTCAATTCCACTGGGGTTAGGGTTAGGGTTAGGATTAGGGTCTATTGTGTTCATTGTTACTGTTGTTCTTATGAGAAGATATGAAAATAACTGTAATTGTTCACTATAAAATGTCGTTAATTATTTACAGTCAAATGGGGTTCAGCGTGAGTCCATTTTCGGATGACATATATACGGAAATAATACCCGTCTCAGGACAGGCAAAATTAACTTCCCGAACAAAGCAGTTTTGCACCAGTTTATGTCCCGTAATGAAGAAATAAATCTAGATATAATTCTACTAAACTTTATGATTAGATTTGATATTGTCTTTCTGAATTTTTATATGAGGATAAAGCACTGGGTGAAGTTTAGTTTTAAGTGACACTCGCATGGAGTTTGGGAGTTGAAAGTTAAAGTGGGTTATTTATTTTCTTTATAGAATATACTTCCAAAATAAACTATTTAAGTTGTTTTAAAAATAATAGAAATATTATTTTTCATTTTTTAAAAAACAGGGTTTACAAAGTGTGTGCGTGCGTTCAGGCAGTCATTTTTTTTTACGTAATGAAATCAATTGATTTTTACGAGCTGAATATTTTTCAATTTTTAAACTTTAAAAATCTATCAAAATTTTTCTATTGGTTCAATTTTTACGGTTTTTTTCAGGGTGAATGTGAAATTTTATGCTCTTTCCAATAAACTGAATGTTATATTTTAGACAAACGTTGTTTTATAAATTCACCCCCCCATTTTGAAATGTCTATGAGAATTTTAATAATTAATTTTTGTGCACGAGTTTTATATATCACAAATTGAAGATAAAACATCAATAAATAAAATAATCAACTTTAAAACAAAAAAGAACAGTTATGTGCAAATTTACCTGTAAAGTCCAAAGTGTAAATCCTTTTTTTTTCGATAACCACGTTGTTTTTTTTTTTGTTTTTTTTGTTTTTTTTTAAGTGGAAGCTTATCTTTTTTTAGAATTTTCCAGTCAATATTTTTCGGTCAGTGTATATTTTTATATTTAATTCCTGATTTCTTTTTTTCGATATAAAAAAGACGATGCCGAATAATGCAGATTTATAGTATAATAAATAAAAAATTCAGGTATTTCTTTGAGATATTAAAAAAATATTACATTTACTATGCTCGTAAATCTGTAATCCATGTATATCCAAAAATAAAAGATACCAGTTTTCACGTATGATAGCATAAAAACGCCAACAGTAAAGAAAGAACGATAAGTTATCTCCCTTTAAAAGTGGAAAATTAGAAGGAATATAATCCCATATCGAGATTACTAACGTTAAATTAATTAGTGTTTTTTACACTTATAGGCTTTCGTAGATAACAAAGTGAGAATCTTAACATCCGGTTTCTTTAATGGACGATAAACTAGTATTATCGATATGATGATTTACCGTGACATGTGGTTGAAAAATCCTCCCATTTAAAAAAATACATGGATTATAATACATAAATATGAATAAATTCTCATACAAGAAGATTAAAAGAAAGCATATCTTAGTCATGTGGAACAGGTAAGTGATGTTTAGCCAGTTAAATAAATATCATAAGATTCAACTCGTGTTATTTGTTCGACATTCCGTGAAATGTTAAGTGAAGAAATCCAA
This sequence comes from Euprymna scolopes, assembly GCF_053919585.1. Lineage (NCBI taxonomy): Eukaryota > Metazoa > Mollusca > Cephalopoda > Sepiida > Sepiolidae > Euprymna > Euprymna scolopes. The sequence goes on from NC_136483.1 coordinate 184,049,723, forward strand.
GGAAAAAATAAATAAAATTGTTTATTTCTCTATTAAAGCTTTTATGATATTAAAATTTGGTCTTTGCTCGTTTTATTGAAATAAAATTTACGGGTTTAAATTACATTTTCATGTTATAATCTGATAGACGTATAGGTGTCTATTCAAACAAATGTTTGTTATGGCGACTTGGCCAAAAATTCTGATACACCTAACTCATGGATAAAATAAAGAATTCCTTTACTACTTCTGTTCATATTCGCGAGTTCAATAAAAAAATTCCCAAGTTCGACAAAATAGACTGGATAAATCTTGGGCGTTATATTGGCCGTCGCGTTCTGAGAATGACTCTCAAAATGAGAACAATTGTCCGAATAATCCAAATAATATTATTAATCGAGAATACGCATTCCAATGTTAATTTTATTTTATTTCGTCAAAAATGTTTGGTCAAAAATGTGGTGGGAAGACAACAACTACGGATGGCAGTGATGGCTGAGAATGCAGTTAGGAGATTCGAAGTTCCTATCCGTCGCGGTTACCACCTGACGAAGGCCAGAGGAAGTTGGCCGAAACGTTGTGCACTAATAAAAAGATAAGATGAGACTAATAGTCCGAAATAAAATAAAATTAACATACAATGCTCATCTCAAAAATAAAAAATTCCAATAAGGAATAATATATATATATATATATACGCATTCCAAAATGAGAACAATTGTCCGAATAATCCAAATAATATTATTAATCGAGAATACGTATTCCAATGTTCATGAAAATTTACTACATGATTTGGATTCAAGAAAATATCTAAGTTTTTTTTTAGGTTTAAGCCTAAGGGCTCTTCATAGAAAACTAAAATGTAGAGAATCTTTGTTCAAAATAAATTCCAGTCTGAGAAATTAGCTTTTAATGGTAGTTTCTGTCGATTTTATGTACTGGAAATTCTTTTAAAATCTTTCAAAAGAAACTGAAAATTGGTGAATTTATGTCTAATAAAATTTCGCAAAAGCGAAAAATTCTGGATTTTCACAGTAAATTCATGAACGAATCCTGTACATATATCTACAGTAAAAAATGCAAACGAGTTTACGCTGAAAGTTTCGACATTATAGGATAATAAGTAAACACAACGTTAGGGGTTGTGTTCCTTGATAGAAGTGCTGGTTGAGTTTGAATAAAATAAATATTATTATATACGTTTGAAGCCAAAACAACGCATTATTACAAAATAAATAGATATTTATTTTGCTTGAAATTTATATTGAAATTTATAAATATATTTCGAAGATACACTTCATCATCAGTATGTCTTTCTTTTTTTCATGTTGTTGTTGGGGCATAGAATCAGTAGAAGTTCGTTTGTTGGTTTTTACGGTAATCTACTCAAATGTCGGAACGGTGCGTTGGTCACGCGGAATTCACGTTAGGGGTTGTGTCCCTTGATAATTAATCCCACTCCTTTTTATTTTGTTTAAAACTATTTTTGAATGCTCAAAATCATTATTCCTTATTAATCAGAAAAATATGGATAAAAAAGTGTTTAAGCGATTTATTTGAAAGAATATATTATTAACTAAACCATTTTAGGTAACATCATGGTCATCAACGGTAAAAACGAAACTGTAGTTAAAGTTGATCGATTTTAACGAGTACATTCGATAGTTTAAGGACTTAAAATTTCATTTCCAATTTCGAATATTCAAAAAGCAATTTTTTCAACGATTCGATCGATGCCTCCGTTCAATCTCGAAAGACAACGGATATCCCTGTAGCGACAGTTGCGCGCGTAATTTTGAGGCAAGGGTCGCGCAATCCCTAACCACAGCTCTCCTGAATCGACACTGTTTCGGTCCAGTAGCAAGGAGAAGACCAAGACGACTGGAAACAATGGAAACAATGCCGAGATAAGCGGAGAGCACATACAGCACCTGGAAGTCTCAAATGGTCACCCATTTAGTACTGACCAGGTTCAACGTTGCTTAACTTTGGTGATCCAGTGTGTCAACGTGATTATGCCGTATCTTTTTCAACGATTAACAGAATATAAAAATGGCAGACTAATTTAAGAAAACACCGACATGCATTATGATGGATTTAATTTTATTAATGTTATAATTAGAAAAGATAACAATGTTTTTAGAACGAATACTTAGGAACATCGATTTTACTTGCGATAAAACTTCAGTACATGTTTTTCTTGGGAGGAAGAGAGGACAACTGTTTAAAGCTATATTCCCGCAAGAACAGTTCTTAAATCTTAAATCTATTTTCTATCGATATTCGTACAGTAATTGCACAATTTTTTTTGTTAAAATCGCCCTTTTTCTGTTGCCCAGTTTCCCGGGCACCACCAAGACCCAAATGTTCCTGATGCATATCACATTTTTTCAGTATAATTACCACAGTCTAGAATGATTTCTCTTTCACGGAAAGAGTATGGGAAAGAAACAATCAACTGTTTCAACATTGTCAAAGAATGATTCGTTAACACTTTTATTGCCTTTGTGTGAGGAAAATTCGTGTGCCGGCATTTTCGACTTTACTCAGAATTGTTTTGTTTTGTTTTCTTAAGCGTGCAGGTGCAGGAAAGTATTATTTCAGTTTTTAAAAATTTATTTTATTCGGAAGATACTCATTTTCTAAACTACCGATCACGCACCATAGAATTTACTCTTATATGCAACACGATGTAATTTTATATAGGTTATAATAACATCAGAACATTCGTAACATTCAAAAGAAGAAGCCTTAAATAAACTTATAGATTTTTTAATGCGAGACTAAACTCCTATTTACATTATCGACACCTTTAAAACAATATGCACCGGCCATTTTAAATCCGTGCACATACACGTGTCTTATAAATCTACAAAAAAATCAATGTTCAGATTTTCTCGAAATCTGCGATGCTTATTGAATTTAATATTAATTTATATGTAAAATGCAGTTTTCGAAAAATCTATGAGGGGGATATTGTAAAGGAATAGAAAGAGAGGGGGAAAGAGGTGAGTTATAGTGTAGACATGTTGACCGGAAGTCAAGATCAGCTGATTGGATTGCGTGCGAGTCATATGATCAGGTTAGCTGAATCGTTGAGATTTGATTTGGCTTCCCGTTGTCTCCTCCTCTTCACTGGGGGGAGGGCGAACGCTGACGTGTGTAGAAGAAGCCACACAGGCCGATTTCACTTCCCACCTTCTGCAGGACATCTGGGGAAAGTGAAATAAACTAATTTCTTGTCTTGGAGTGATTGAATCTTCATCCAAAAACAGGTATCAAGTCTCCCTCCAGGACGAGAAATTCCAGATGGTCCAACATCGAAGAAGCAGAGGTAGGTTCTGAAAATACATGTCACTCACGCACGATTCCCTTTATGATACAACATAAATATATAATATAACACGTCATCTCTTCTAATCCATTATTAGAGATGACGCAACAAACACTCAACCCTTTATTATAGAGACAATTCTACAAACACTCATATCCTTTATGATACGACAACGTAACAAACACTCAACCCTTTATTATAGATATAACGCAACAAAGACTCATTTGGTGTCCGTTGACCTGTTCGTATCAACGATGCGATACCGAACCTGGGGTGAAAACAACAAACGCTCATTTGGTGTCGTGAGTGTGAAAAAAAAAAGAAAAATCTCGAACCTGGTGGTTACCATAAAAAATATATATATAATATATACACGACGAAAAGAATAAACAATATTGTACACTACACATAAAAAAGGAAAAAATAAAGAAAATTAAAGAAAAAAACAACAATGTAGGGTCCTTTTATTGAACAGTGAAAAAAAATACATATATATATACGCAACCGAAAGAAAAAGATACATTAAAATTATGTTAAATTAAAATTATTATATGATAAATTAATAGAAATAAGAAAAAAAAACAGATAGCTCGATTGACATACACATAACGAATTGTTGATTTTAAAATATGAAAGCATAGAAAGAGAAAAATGCTATGTTACGGTGTGAAGAAAGATAAACAGTGGAAATTGTAAAAAGAAAGATATATCAATCGACATACTAATAACAAATTGGTGTAAAACAAAGGGAAAAAAGAAAAGAAGAAATAGAACACATAAACTTTAGTTACAGAGGTGAATGAGATGACTGCCACAGTTGCGAGACACACATCAATCAAATATTTGTTATAAATTTATAGGTTAAACAATTATAAAGTTAAAATGTTGCAAAATTGTAAAAGCTTGGCGTACTTTTAGGGAAAGACAATGTGTATTTTTTGTTTGTTTGTTAAGAAACAATGGATACTTTCTGCTAATATGGAGTTGTTGTTTTTTTCTCTAATTGTGCGGGTTTCTTCCTGAGAATTTTTTTTCTGGTGTGGAAAAATGTTATTGTATGTAAACTGTTTTATGAAATGTTAAAATGTATGTTTATTTTTAGATTAAAAAAAAGAAAAAAACACAAGTGTTGTCTTAAGGTGATGGGATTCTGTGATTTCGAGTGGGATCAACATGAAAAAGTCCATGGATGGAATCTCGATATATTTCGCTGAGCTATATGCCTTGAAAGGCAGTCGCGGTTACCGACCTGGGGAAAAAAGTTTTTCCAATATAGCAAAGCGAAATGTGTTTCTGTCCAGCGTCAGGAAGCAGATGGAGTTCCCCTGACGTTGCGTAAGTGGCAGTAGAGAAAATGGCAGAAAAGGCCATAATAAAAACCACTCATATAAGTAAAAGGTGATATTTTTTTTCAGAAACCCCCAAGTGTTGGGTGACGTGGACAAATTTAGTTTCCATCGATTGTTATTTTGTGTTGAATTTTTGTTTTTGAAGGATTGTCTGAAAATTTTAAGTGAGTCGTTTTTTTTGTTTGTTTTTGGAAACGACTATGTATTTTAATTGTAAATGTCTATGTATTTTTTGTAAACGACTGTGATTTTTTTAATTTTTTTTATTTTTGAGATTCTGTGAGGTGGTCAAAGATTATGTAACCTGACCTCAAAATGTGCTGACGTGGACAATTTTGGGTTTCCACGAATCTATGTTTTGTTATTCGTAACTTTTTTTGGTGAGATGAGACATTGTGAATAATTATAAGAATTTTTTTTAATTTATATTTTATGCGATTGATGTTTTCTCACATCAGAATTGTGCAGGTTTTTTCTTGTTCTTGGACATGTATTTTTTTTCACATAATGGAGGAGGAGTGAATTCTTGCCTTGTGGGACTTATTGAGATAATGATTAATTTATAAGTAAGAACATGTTGTTAATTAATTAATAATGATAGCAATAATGATAAAATAGGAAAAAAGAGAAATAAATAAGATTTAAGCAGTGTAGAAAAAAGACACACTACTTGGTTGAATAAGGGGTCAACTAGTTCTTAAGTTTGGAAGAGTCAAAGGTTCAGTCGATATTTATTCTGATTTTCGAAATGGTTATAGAATTATTATTTTTTTGTCGTTTTTTCGTGGGATTTTTCTCCGGATGGTTAATTCGGCGGGAGACATAGAAAAATGCTCTCGTAATATTATAAGAAAAATCTTTCATCTCGTATGAGCCATGAGCTTGTGGAAACGCGTTATAGCGTGATGAGAGATATCGTGATCTCAGCATGATCCTAAGATGCGAGTTGTTGACCTTCGAGGGCGCAAGGATTCGCGCCACATGGTATTATTTGTAGATGTAATTTTATTTATTTGAATTATAATTTATTGAATGATGGTATGACAGTTCCTTTGCCAGTGGGGTGAGATTAGGATTCCCTTAGAAAAAGTGGGTAGAAAAAAATGTATGTCTCCCTCATACATTTTTATAAATAACGTTGGAAGGAATGTTAAGGAATAGAGAGAGAGAGAGAGAGAGAGAGAGAGAGGAGGAGGAGGTGAGTTATAGTGTAGACATGTTGACCGGAAGTCAAGATCAGCTGATTGGATTGCGTGCGAGTCATGTGATCAGGTTAGCTGAATCGTTGAGATTTGATTTGGACACAGAAGACAACGGACGGCTTCCCGTTCTCTCCTCCTCTTCACTGGGGGGGGCGAACGCTGATGTGTGTAGAAGAAGCCACACAGGCCGATTTCACTTCCCACCTTCTGCAGGACATCTGGGAAAAGTGAAATAAACTATAGAACTAATTCCTTGTCTTGGAGTGATTGAATCTTCATCCAAAAACAGGTATCAAGTCTCCCTTCAGGACGAGAAATTCCAGATGGTCCAACATCGAAGAAGCAGAGGTAGGTTCTGAAAATACATGTCACTCACGCACGATTCTCTTTATGATACAACATAAATATATAATATAACACGTCATCTCTTCTAATCCATTATTAGAGATGACGCAACAAACACTCAGCCCTTTATTATAGAGACAATTCAACAAACACTCATATCCTTTATGATACGACAACCTAACAAACACTCAACCCTTTATTATAGACATAACGTACTTGATAACACCATATTTCATTTTATCTAATTGGAATGGAATATATTACAATCGAAATTCGAAATTTCAAAATTATGCTGACGTTATGTTTATTTTTTAACTTTGTATATAAAAATGCAAATTAATTCAATATTATTATGTTGTGAAACAAAAAATCTCATTAATATATACTATAATCTGTTTAATTGAAACGGAAAATACATTCAAGAATAAAATCAATCTGTTCTTCCGAAATTTTCTGTTTTAACAATAGAATTTGTAGTAAACATTTCCTTTTTTCTAATTATTCATATTTTATATAAACAGCTTCATAAAGTACACACAGAATTATGGCATCACTGACTCTATGGCAATTATTAATTGTCACTATTAACCACTTCATAAAAATGAATGCGTACATTCATTCAAAAGGAATACTTAATGATATTGTTTTTTTATTTAGTATTTTCCTACATTACACTGGGTAACGTAGGGAAACGTGTCCTGCTAGTATATATATGTGTGTGTGTGTGTGTGTGTGTGTGTGTGTGTGTGTGTGTGTGTGTGTGTGTGTGTGTGTGTGTGTGCGTGTGTTTATATATATATTTACTAACGTTGAGCCTGCCCAGTACCAGATGAATGACTATTTAGGAAGGTTAGGCGCTGTATGTACCGTGCCGTGTCGTAGAAATTTTCAGGTTCGTATCTATTAATAGTATATATTAATTCACTGCGAGAGATGCCCCCTCAGTCTTTGTTAAGAGATGCATCTAGGAGAAGGGAACTATGTTGTAAAAAAAACCTGCAGTCTACTGTATATTCTGTACTGTAGCAGTTATTTGCATCGATGCAGGTTAGCAGTAATACCAAAAAGTGTGGATGGTTCTACATAAAGTCTTCATCGCTATAAACAAATTATCGTTGTAGATTTCGACATATAAAATACAAAGTAGGTTCTTTGATATGATAGGGGTGCCTTCGAAATGAATGCTTCTGTTTAAAGCAAAAATTTAACCATGATACTTGACTTTTTTCATTTTAAACTTTAATTCAAGCCAGTGTCACAATGCGAGCAGAAGGGTCATTCATATAAAATCAATAGTAGGTTCTTTGATATGATAGGGACGCGTTCGAGAGGAATATTTCTGTTTAGAGCACGATTGAAGCAAAATACTTTACTTTTGTATTTTCAAGTCATTATATATATATATATATATATATATATATATATATATATATATATATATGTGTATATAAAACAATTTGATAAAACCAACAGTAGATTCTCTACAGTGCAATGTAGACGCCAATGTATTGTGGATTAAGTTATTGCTGGGAGGCATGTCAAGCGTCTTCCCGGTGAATCGCAGACAATCAATCGATTTGATTGACAAATGAACGATTTAACCAATTTCGATGACAATAAAAATATAGGAGCGTGAAACATTCGTTGATCATCATTCAATCCCGGGCAACGTCGGATCACTTTGCTCGTATTAGATAAGAGTAGACCAATCCTTCTTGTTAAAATTATGAAACACCAAAATGGACAGCGGAAGCACTTAACTAAATGTGTCAATTCTCAAAGCATAATAAGTTTAGCTTGTATTTTTAGATATATGTTTTTTTTTATTGCGTGAAAAGAAACGGGTGGAAACGGATGGCGCAACATAGGGAGGAAGGCATGCTACTGGAGCCAATAATCGAAAGCGAGTGGAGGCAGGACTGGGCCGGCACTGTTGGACCCGACAGTTTAGACAACACTTCCCGGTCCAACCCAAATATTTATAGTGTACGCGATCGTGACATCATCTCGATATAGGGGTGCACGACAGGAAGTGCGACTGGCCGGTTAAGGCGGGATGTTTAAACGGCGCCTTGCCTATGTTACCCGATATTCAGAAATGTCTATATTGAATGGGATTAAAATAAAGAAAATATGATTGAGGTGTTTTAGGGGTGGGGCTTAGTGTTCTTTTTGTGGGTGGGAGTGAACTTTGCTTAAATATATTATTAACCGGATCTCCGCTGGGCTTTTCGTAAGTGCTTTAGGCGGCCGAAAAATTAAAAACAATCCGTCACTATTGTATAATCAACAATTATAAACATAAGTTTCTTCAGAAACTTTGAGCTGAAAGTAATTTGCGTGTTACCCTTTGTACTTTATGGATGCTAATAAGAAGGCTTTCAATCGTATGCGTGCCCCTTTTCTTCTTGAAATTGAGGACAAATCGACTTTGAACATTTTTGGTCTTTTTTTTTTCTCATCAAATCTATGTTGGGTTTATATATTAAGTCCAGTGCTCTTTCTACTTCTCATAAAATCGGTTCCCTCTATCGCTTTAAACATTTTTCCCAAATTAGGCAATTCTCTATCTTTACACTCCATTATCAAATTAAGGATGAGGTATTGTTGTTCTGGTGGATTTCTACCCCATTTAAGAGGTTTTAATCCGGTTCAGAAACAATTCCATTAACCCCAACCTTTCTTTTTCTCTTCAAATTATCTTTTACACATGTAATCTATAAATAGTGTTATGCCACGTGTTGTTGTTTTTATTTTGCTGTTTTTTTTTTTTTTGTTTTTTTTTTGTTTTTTTTTTTACAAAATTGTCTTATATATTGCCTGGTTCTTTTGTTCCAGATTGTTTAACTCGTTGATCCATCAAGTTTGACTTCCTTACTCCTCCCATACCTCTCATCATCCCTCGCAAACTCCCCCCCCCCTTGGATCGTTTTTATCATTCAAAAAATGATGTTTGATTCTTGCAAGATGGTCCAAAAGCAGTCTGAAGCATTCCATATGTTTCTGTTGAATTTTCCAAGTTTAAAACAAATTTATTTCATACCGTTCCTCTAAAGTGTCCTCACGCCTAGATTGCATTTTTGAAATTCACCAACTGTTAAAATTAGGCTTTAGTGGGGTGTATTCCAATTTCTGCTGTAGCTGTTCATTTGAACCTGGAATCCAAAAAAAATCATCCCATAAGATGTATAGAAATAACATTCTGAATATTCCAAAGTCTACGACGATTTTAAACCTGTACAAAAAAAATCTGGAAACTTATTTAAGCCATCGCGTATAATCTTTGCCTTATCAATGCAACAGCAAATAGACATCCTTTGTCTTAGTGATTGTCATTTCGAGTTCTTATGAGCTTTTTAGATTAACTGGAGCGATTTCCACTTATTAAAAAAGGAGAAAATTATCAATTAATAGTCGATTCGTCGTAACATTACTTTTCACTGTGAATTAACGTAACTTGTGTTTTAAACTGAAATTTGAAGCCATACTGTTTTGTCAACAGTCTGGATGTTGTAACCTCGCACTATTATATTCGCTACGATGAAAAAGTAATTCTAACATTTGGCTAAAACTGACAAGAAGGCTCAATTCGTTTCCGAAGAGTCATGGTGTGTGTGCATGTGTGTGTGTGTGTGTGTGTGTGTGTGTGTGTGTGTGTGTGTGTGTGTGTGTGTGTGTGTGTGTGTGTGTGTGTGTGTGTTTTACGGCATATCAACACTTTTCATGTTATTTAATGCCGAATCCAGTGATTTTGAAGAAATATTTTTCAATAGAATATTTTTTTCGAGTCTGTTTCTATTTACCCCATAGTTAGAACCCTAACAGGGACTACCACTCCGGCTTAGAGTGAACGCGGGAGCCATGGCAATTAAAGGGTGGCTCCACACTCCCCAAATCTGGCAAGCTGGGGCCTCACCATCGAGTATAGTTTAAGGTCATATCCAGGCGCCCTGTGTGTGTGTGTGTGTGTGTGTGTGTGTGTGTGTGTGTGTGTGTGTGTGTGTGTGTGTGTGTGTGTTGTAACATCTCGATACAGAAAATAATAAGATTCGGAACCACTTTCATTGTTTTCCCAAAGAACTTTATACATATGATAGAAACTTATGAAAATATAAGATATTTGAAGTTTAAAAAGATGTTCGGCGCCCAAGAATTTTTCAGTGAATTCTCGAGCGCGCTCTATGTAAAACCGAGAAAGTTTCATTCGTGTATCCGTCAGTGCAAATGTGGCACTGTAATAAATGTTCACCAATGGCCGACTAATGAGCTGGTAAACGCCCGGTTGTTGGCCTTTTTTGTGCCTACGTATCGAGGGGGGACATGTTGGGAAATTCTAACCTCCAAACGTTGAATGGTATTGCCAACGTAGTCAGCTTCACACTGACCGTTAAACCGATAAACAACCATATTATACTGTTGTAGGATACCATCTTTTCAGAACATATATGTGAAACTCCCGTGGATTGGTGTCAAAAGCCAAAAAAAAAATTGCTACAGTCGTTTCATGTTGCTATTTTGCAACGAATGTTCGAACGGTGTTTGGGGTGAAAAATGCTTTCCCCTCGTTTTATGCAGCCCGCCGTCGTAAAATTAAACTTAAATATAATTTTTCAGTTCATGAATATTTCGTAAATATTATAAAGCAAAAACTCTATTGAACTTTGATCAAAATCGTGTGTTTCTTCTTTCATCGGATGTTTTCGATTATCAATACTAATCGAAGACATCCCGATACAAAATCTATCAAAGAATACTGCCAGATACATCGAGTGTGAAAATTTATAAAAGTCGACCAGGCGGTTACGAAGATTATAGAGAACGAACTCACACCCGCACACAGTATCTTTTTATATATAATAGTAAAGATATAAGTATATATGTTGATATATATATGTATATGTGAAATATCGAAAATTAATATACTAACACGAATTAATATATATATGTGTGTGTGTGTGTGTGTGTGTATATATATATATATATATATATATAGAAAGAGAGAGAGAGAGAGAGAGAGATTAGGAGCACCGACTGTCGTTTAGGCGGTCGAGTTTAAAATCTGGCTTCAGATAGTTGCTTGTCTAGCCGCACTAATGAACTGTGATACAGCCGAACTGTACTGTATGTGGATGAATATATATATAGAGATTATATATAGCAGGGAGACCCGTCGTTGATCGGAGCTGAATGAGGATCAACAAATGTTCCACCCTCTCATAATTTTATTGTCATCGAAATCAATGAGGTCGCCCATTTTCAATCAAATCGATTGTTTTCTTACTCTAATAAGGAACCCCCTCCCACAGTGCACTGAGAGAAAGCTTCACATGCCTTCCCGCAGTAACTTAGTCTACAATTCATTGTAGTCTACATTGCACTTTAAAGAATATATTCTAAAGTTACATTTAAATAACAATTTTCCATTGCGCGGATTTCTTTTTGCCGTCAATTTGAAGTTATTTTTTTTAATTGACGTGAACACTACAATATTTCAATTAAAAGTCAAATATGAACAGGTAAAATTATAGAATAATAAAAGGCTAATCAAATGAGGTATAGTTTGTTTAAATAGTTATATTAAATTTAGCTTAAATCTGCAGTTTTTGAAAAAATTACAAGTTCGGACTTTCTTTTTGCCGCGTGTGTAGTTTAAAGGTTAAAAACGTTCAATATATATATATATATATATATATATATATATATATATATATATATAGGGCGAGAGAGTAAGTGACTAGTAGAAAGATGGATGGTAAAAATAGAGTTAGGACATTCTACAAATAGTATACTACCTTATAGGGATCACAGAAGCAATAATAAAAAACTGATTAAATTTCTGAGATATTTCTAACATTATGTTTTCATCAAGAGCATGACAGATTTGAATTATCCTTGGATGGGGATGCGGATTGGAATACCGAAGGTGTGGCTGGGGCGGATTAGGGTGAGGGCTGTCGACGCACCCAGCAAGGTGTGCATATATTATTCTATAGTTTGTGTGATTCTCTGCCAAATAAACACATAAAAAAGATAGGTTCGCTTATCGGACGTTAACGAGTACCTGTTACCCTATCTGGATGATCAAAATGTGTTGATATTTTTATAAACTAAAGATAAGTATAATGTACTAAGAGTTTTAACCAAGACATACATACGCAATATATATATATATATATATATATATATATATATATATATATATATATATATATGTACGTTTTATTTTTTATTACCGTTTTTTTTCTGTTCAGTTACATTTTTTTTTCTGAATAGAAAAAAAAAACGGTAATAAAAAATAAAACGCATATTTGCTCTACAACAGTATTGAGCACTTTCTTCAGATTTTTATTAATTACCATTTCTACTATATATATATATATATATATATATATATATATACGTGTGTATATATATGTGTGTGTATATATATATACACACAGACACACACACACACACATATATATATATATATATATATATATATATATATATATATATATATATATATATATATATATATAAATTAATGATAGGTCGATTCCAATAGTTTTCCCGATTCCGATATAATTTTTTGGTCCGATTATTTTAAATCTCAAAATATTGTTGTATTTTTCCTGGTTACCTAACAACCCATGTAATGCAAACGTACAATTTCGGACGCGCCAAAATACACTTGGGGCGGTTGTTCTTTAGATTTTGTAGGATTTTTTTCTAATAGCTTAATAATATCAATACACATTCTCAAAATCAACATAGAGACAAATTTATCAACGTGTAAGTTTTATTTACAATTAAGCTTCTTGTTCATTGACAAAGAGGAATATACATTTAGTGTAGGGGTTGTTTGATGTGTGGCTTGACAACGAGGAGGTGTCAAGATGTCAATCACGCTCGCCGCTGTCGGTCTGCTCTCTTTCTGTTTTCTCTTGTTTATTTTTCTCTTATATATTCATAAATCGACAATACTGGAATCGTAAACATCAAGATACCACATTCTTCTTTTCTATTTTACATTGCGCAATTCATAACTTCTAACTCTAGAATGTAAACAGTTATTTGTGTTCGTGATAAGTACAATTCCGATCATGTTATGGGACACAGGAATGTAGATCAAAACGTATTAAGTTAAAGACTCTTTTTTTACTTTGTTCAAAAATGAGAGATTAGATTGAACTGAATGCATAAATTTGGTTCAAATTACTTTGCATTCATAGAAAATACCCGTAAACTAAATATTAAAAGCGAAAAGGGTATTTTTATAGGTTACGATAAAAGCAGTTCGGATTATTTTAACTAGTTTCTGGGACAAAATGCCATAAAAAAGGTCAGATTTATAAAATTCAATGATACATTTAATTTAAAAAATGAGCCAGTGGACGAAAAGCGTGAGGAAGTATTACCCGCTATTTTCATCGATCACAACGAAAATATCAATATTGACACCAATTGCAGTAACACTACTGACGTACATACCAACACGACACATCGAAACCCGATAAAGGGATCGAAAAAGGCCAGACTTCTTAAAAATTGAAAAGCTACAAGACTACACAATGGATTACTGTTATTCGATGAAAAGCGCACCAGAAAGTTATAATGAGGCGATTAATTCAGAAAATTACCAAGAATAGAAAAAGATAATGCAATCCGAATTGAAAGTTTTATCTGAAAATAATACATACGAAATGGTGGCCAAACTAAAGGATAAGAATATAATTTGTTCTAGCTAAGGTTTCTCCAACCCAAAAAAAAAATCACAGCATCTAGCAGTGAATCTTTTAAAGTAAGATATGATGCAAAAGGTTTTTCACAAGTTTCTGGAGTGGAATATTTTGCAACATTTTCTCTAACGACAAATTTAACGACAAATACAATTTTATTGCCACTTGCCGATCAATAAAAATTAAAAATACATCAAATGGATGTAAAAAAATGCTTATTTAAATTCTCCGATTGACTGTGAGGTTTATATTTAGCCCCCCCCCCCCTCCGTCCCCGAGTGATTTTAAATGAAAACTAAAAATTTCGCACGGAAACCGATTAAATCACTGTAGGGTGAAAAACAAAGCGCCCACAATTGGGTTTTAACACTCCATAAGTATTTAATACAACAAGAATTCGGGATATATCTTGTGGACGTGTGCATGTATACAAAAATACGGGCAATAAATTGCTGATTTTGGTTTTTAGGTTGACGATATATTACTCGTTTCAAATTGTGACAACACTTTAAAAGATGTTAAAAACATTTTAATGGGCAATCTTGGACAAGTGGCATGGTTCCTCAGTGTATTGTTTACTTGTGAAAATGAAACTATAACAATGAACCACTCACGGTACATTGAAAAAATCCTGATGTTTGGAATGCGAGATTGCAAACCACGTATAACTCCCGTTTAGATTGATATAAATAAGAATATAGAGACTGAAACTAAATTAATAAACGATCGATTATACAGAGAAATGATTGGAAGTCTAATCTATTTGACGACCGTCACTGGGTCTGATATATGTTACACTGTAACAAAACTATCTCAAAACTTATCAAAACCGATAATTAAGGACTTAACGCATGCAAAACAAGTCCTTTGTTATCTAAAAGGAACAATCTTTAGTTTTAAAAAGTTGACATATCCCCTAAATTTAGAAGGATTTTCAGATTCAGATTGGGGAACACTGGGGATAGAAAAAGTATAACGGTATACTGTTTTATACTGTTAAAGACTAGACCTATGATCTCCTGGAAAACTAAAAAACAACAAATTGTTGCTCTTTCTATATGTGAGGCAGAGTTTGTTGCACGTACGCACTTAGTAGAGGAGACCATTTTTCTAAATGCCCTTTTAAAGTCTATTTTAAAACCAGATCTAAGTAAAAAAAAAACAATACTAATTCATTGTGATAACAATTCTATGACTTATCAAAGGTCGAAGCATATTGATATAAAAGATTTCATAAGGAATGTAATTAGTAAAAAAATCTAGTACTCTTAATTTTGTAGTATTTAAGAGTAATATAGCCGAATATTTTTGATTGAACCTATAAAAAAAATTAAATTAAAACATTTTATCGCTGAACCTTTTGGAATTTAATATTGAATAAATCTATTTTCAGAAACCCAAAATGAGAAGTCGAAACCACAAAAAAAAAATTGTATATTTAAAAACTTGTGTCTATCTGTATTTTAATGTATATATTCGAAAAGTATGTATATCTGACTGTGTGTGGGTGCATATATATATATATATATATGATTGTTGAGCTGGATTAAATCCGACGATATGAAATAAAATGGAGGTGGAAGGACCTGGATACTCAACGTTTCGCCCGATTTATGCGGGCTTCTTCAAGAGGGATGGTCATTGACGAGAGAGTCGGAGGATTGGGGCTATATATAATGATGGGGGAGAGCAGCGTGTTTTCCTTATGTAAATTAGATGTCATATATACATGTATATACATTTTATGAGAGAAGAACTAATTAGAGTAAACTAGTGTAGTGGATTACGTCTAAAAGATAAAATATCGTAGAGATTAAAAATTGTGTTTGGAAATATAGCGGTGATAGATTAAATAAATAAAATGACACGAGATTACGAAAGAATCGTTTTTTGTTTTTTTTTTTTTTTTAAATTAGAAATAATGGAATTGGGATAAAATAGCGCAGTAACTTAAAAGATGGTATCTAAAAATAAGAATAGGAGGTGATAAAATGGAGTCTAAAAATAGATAATGATAAAATACAGTAAATAAGTAAAATAAAAATAAAATTAAGTGAAATTACGAATTTTTTTTTTTTTTTTTTTTTTTTTCGCGTTTAACCGGTGTCTAAGTTGTTTTCTTTGATAATTATTTTAAATCGGGCGAAACGTTGAGTATCCAGGTCCTTCCACCTCCATTTTATTTCATATATATATATATATATATATATATATATATATATAATTATTTTTTTACTATAATAATTAAATACCTACAGACACTAGTGTTTCATCCTTTCGGGAATCTTTAGCGCAGGGTGTCACGATTAACACCAGTCGAATGATTCGAACCCCGCAACACGAGACATCTCTGACTCGATTAGCGGAGGCCGTATTAATTCGGCTACCATTAACCGCGTGAAATAACGTTCAATTTAAACATTTTAATTTTAAATGTTCATTTACGTCAGTCAGGCAGTGATCTAATCGTTATACGATGATCTATGCATAAGAGCTAAATTGACCGACTTTAATTCAACTGAAAGTGCTCAACGATAAGAAACGAATTTCTTAAAGGGGCTGTCATAATTATTTTTTTTACTATAATAATTAAATACCTACAGACACTAGTGTTTCATCCTTTCGGGAATCTTTAGCGGAGGGTGTCACGATTAACACCAGTCGAACGATTCGAACCCCGCAACACGAGACATCTCTGATTCGATTAGCGGAGACCGTAATTTTTATATGTATTAAAAAACACTTAAACGATGTGATTAAAAATCGCTTCTTTTTGCACACATTATACCAATATACTGATATTTTTTGAACATTGATAATAAAGACAAATTTAAAAAAAAGAATTTTTTTTTATTTTTTATTTTTACACTATGAAACCAAATTGATTCCGAAAAGACTTTTTTACTATATCAAAAAAAAAGGAAGGTGTTAAAATGTATTTGAATAATGGGGGTATGACCCCAATGCTATGGACGATCTTATTCACAACTACGGTTAGGACAATCAAACGATGAGAAACCTCCGACCGTATTATAAAAAATATCGAATTTTGGATTAAAGTCAGTTCGCTGTCAACCTCCATCTTGAACGACTGAACCACTGCTGATCATAACTGCATTGATTCTTTGTCGATCTAATGCCGCCATCTTTATTCTAAAGAATTACTCAACACTCGAGATCGGGACTGCATTGATTCTTCGCCGATTTGATTTACTATCGCCATCTTTGTTCAACATAATGGCTCAACATTTAACAGTGATGTAACATTTAACAGTGATGTAACATTTAACACTGCTGTAATGGTGGGAGAAAGAAATTTCAACGTGCAGCGGTTCTTCGCCGAAGAAAGAAGTTAGTGAAATGTTACGTAAAAATGGAACACTCGAAAGAAACAGGGCAAAAAAAAGAATATTGTCTGGCAAGAAGTGCTGGACTGAAGAAGTTAATTAAAGATTGTCTCTGACAATGTGGTTTTATTATTTGCATTGAACTGCGTAGCAAAATAATACTTTCTGCAGTAATATTAATTTATTTCATTTGGATCAGTCCTACAGGTGTCCACAAAGTCTCTTTACAAAACATTTTATAAGATAGCTTAAGCAAAATTGTTTTATTTGAATAGGCGTTTATTAAAGGCTTTTTTATACATATAAAACTTCTGTGTGTCAGATACATTACCGAGGGAATAGAACTGGTTCGTTAACCCCTATAAAATGGCTTCTCTTTAAATAAAACACAATGTGTGTCGTGTTTTTTTGTAAACAGAATTGGACTTTTAGACTCAACGAAACTACAAAAAAGATCCACCATTCCGTCCTTCCATTTGTTCATGGCACAAAAAATTTATAGGGACAGAAACAGGACAGGAGTGGACAACCAAGAACATTTAAGGAAAATATTGTGTTTCAAAAGACTTTACTTGTTTGCCTACGAAATCCATCCTCACTGTTGCCAGACCACGTTTAACATTGTACAGGATCCTCTAAAAGAACTTACGGTTGCACGGTTACAGATTGCAACTTTTACAGACTCTTGGGCCAAATGACAAGCCACAAGAGAGAAGGTTTACTGAAGAAATGCTAGGACGCATTTTTGGGGATGCAGACATGGTTCTAATATTTCTGGGTTCCAGCTTGTGTATGTATATCGCGTTTGTATATGCGTGTTTGTGTGTGTTTTTGTGCATGCGTAAGAACGAGCGTTAGCTATTATTATTATTATTATTATTATTATTATTATTATTATAACTATTACTATTATAAGAACGGAACTGTTATAAAAAGTAAAAGACGTGATCATTCTTCCTGACGTTGCACGTTCCCCAGACTTGGCGTCGCCACATTATCAGGAATTTCCATCGGAGGAACATTCCTTCTTTTGATCTCAAAAACAAATTAACATTATTTTAGCACGGAAATTTTCGTTAACAAATTAATTGCATCAAAAGTGGAATTTGAAAACAAAAAGTTAATGAATATTTTGATAATAAATAAAATTATATTTACTGTTTTGTTGATTTACCTCTTTTCAGTATAACTAGACGGGCCGGGTATTTTTACGGTGAAATTCGAATCCCAATTACAAGATCACCTGAAGAAGTCAGGTATTTGACTTATACACTCGCTTCCTTTATTTTGTCCTTTAGTTCTCACATTCCAGGAGTGAAAGTAGAATTGGGTTTTTTTCTGGATTGGAATCTATCCATCTAGCATTTATGGTTGGGTAGTTTGTTTTTATTTTACTTAGGGATAATATTTTTCGTGTTTTTTTTGTCTGGGGCGATTTAAAAAAATAAAATGCTTATGTTCTTTTTTTTTTGTTTACATACATGTCAACGATTATCGAGAAAACTTTATTCTGATCACAAATAATAATGATTACGCTAAGTGAAAACCGTAATTTTTATGTTAGAACTTGATTAATAATTTTATAATAAACTAGTCTGGATGCCCCGCGTTGCCCGGATGTTTGGATTGGAGGTGTGTGTTGAGCAAAAAAAAAAAGTGGTAGTAGGCAGGCAGGTTCGAACACGTACCGCGAAAAAAGAAAAGAACGTGAAAAAAGTTACGTCTTGCCGTTGCGTCCATAGCCAAACCGGAAGTGGCGAAGGTTTAAATTAAGGCTAGTTAATTAAAAAGAGGGGATTACTTTCGAAAATATCGGCGAAAAAGCAACCCCTCCTTGTAGAAAAGTGCCCAGTTGGGGGGTGAAGGAATTATTATTTTGAGCCAATTTTTAAAATACAGTATCACGGCTAACCAAATTTGGGTGGTGCATCTGCTGCTAGTCTCTCGCTCCTAGACAAGGTTCAAAAGAGAGTCGCCAATCTGATAGACCCTGAACTGGCATCTAAGCTTCAGCCTCTGTCCCATCGACGAAACGTTGCATCCCTCTGCCTTTTCTATAAGCATTTTAATGGTGAATGCTCTGACGAACTGCAGACACTTGTGCCCCCACGACGTAGACACCCTCGACAAACCCGACAGGCAGCTTAATCTCACCCCCACACAGTTGAGATCCCTAGATGTAAAAGATCTTTCTACTCAAGTAGTTTCTTCCCCAGAACCGCTAGACCCTGGAATTCCATACCAGGTCCCTGCTTCTCTAACTGTACTGACATGCAGAAGTTCAAGTGTAACGTGAACCGACATCTTGCTGCCCAAATCCCAACATAGTGCCCCAATAGTTGCTTCCCCTGATAGTAGCCCCCTACACCAAAGTGGCACTTTGCCTTGTTTGGGGTGAAAATGTAATTTAAAAAAAAATAAGATTTCACTGTCACTTTTCGCTAAGAGCTTATTGTCAGCTTTGAAGCATGAGCCTTTCAACAGATCAACATATAATGCGATGAGATCGGGGTTATAAAGTCTTTGAACATCAAAATGAAACTGGTGTGATAGCGACAATCTCGATTCGAACTGTTCGACTGTTTGCAATTCTGAATTTTTTAGATGGGGTATGAATGTTTGTGTTGTTCGGACAATTATTCTCATCTTAGGTGTTATTGGCACAACGACTCTTATTAACTGAAGAAAAAATGGGTCAGCTCTGTATCGTAAAAAATCTGTGCGCCCGTATATTATAAAAAAGGTCAATTCTCAGAGATCACTAGGATGAATTTTAAGACTTTCTTATAATTCACTTTGAACCGAATCCTTATGCTAATTGTCAATATTAGTAAAAAAAATGATTTTTTACGAAACCGTGGATAGACATCCCACGCATGTTTTCGTTTTATTTTTTGTTTGTTTTTTATCATTATTTTCTTGAATACAGTGCAAAGAAGGCGACTCTTTTTGCTGGGGGATTATCTCCCTTGGGCCGAGCACATTTTTTGTTATTTTTTCTTATTTTCCTTATGTACATTTATAATAAATGTTCGATTGTTGTTATAAAGTAGTTTTCCTTCAACTTTTATTGTTTCTGGGCTTAAAATAGCAAAAATGTAAACACAGATCAGATCAAATACATTGCTAATTTTTATAAAAAAGAATGTAGTAGTCCGTTAAGCTCAGTGAAAAATAGACGAATTGTGAATTTGTTACTCTAATTGGTTTAATCTGCATATTATGTAATTCCTTAATAACCATAGGACTTTTAACGGTGTGCGATGCTTCGTCGACAAACAAGATACCCTGATATTTGCTTAAAAGTAACAAACACTTGTATAATATGAGTGAAACTCTCTCTCTCTCTCTCTCTCTCTCTCTCTCTCTCTCTCTCTCTCTCTCTCTCTCTCTCTCTCTCACTCGATTTTTATTATTGTAACCCGGTAGGAAATCAAGGGGAGATAATGGTTAATTACTAGAGCTTCAGGTTTTACACAAGCATATTTTAATCTTTAATGAGATTCCATTGATAGAGTTGAGAAGGCCTATCTACCCCAGTCATTAACATTAAAATTATATTTCTAGACAATGTTATCAAAGAACAAATTGGGTTAACGGTTCTACCAGTAACCCTAGCCCTTTTTCTCATCCTCTTTTCTCTGCAAAATATTGCTGATTTCACAAAATCAAGAACCGAACTTTTCGTTTTCAAACATTCATATATATATATATATATATATATATATATATATATATATATATATATATATATATATATATATATATATATATATATATATATGGAAGGAGAAATTTCAGAGGAAACATAATTTAATTTAAATCAAAAAGATCAAAGAAACAAAAAAAAACGGGCAGGTGGAATTGTTAAAATTTTCCTTAAGGCCTTATCGTCTGACCCTCTAAAAGGAAACGTCAGAATGATAAATAAAAAGCTAAGAATCGAATGAAGAAAGAGGGAAATTGGTTTCAGTTGGAAAACCAGTGAGAGAATATATATATATATATATATATAATTCTCACTGTTCAGGTGGTTTTAAATCAGTAAATATTTCCAACTGATGTTTCAAAATCTAAATATATATATATATATATATATATATATATATATACATATATATATATATATATATATATATATATATATATATATATATATAAAGCTGATTGGGTATGTTTGATCCTGCAAAACGGTTATTCATAAAAAGTTTTAAGAAATATGGTATAATAAAATTATGGGGTGTTCGTTCGCGCCTGAGATCCATAGAATGGAAATATATCACAAAGTTTAGCAAGGTTTTTTAATATAGATCCACAGAATATTCTGATGTCTGAACAGGTATGGTATAATAAATTATGGGGTTTATCTATTTTATTTTTACTTTCATCATATTTTGCTTTAGTTTTGATACCCCCGAATTCGAAGCTATCTCTTTACAACCCTTTCTTTTCATAACCTATCATACTTTAATAAATCCATTTTCTGTAGGCTGTTTTTTTTTAACCCAGTCAACGACGAGTACTTTTTCTAGTATATATAGCTTCGAATTTGGGGGTGTCAAAACAAAAGCAAAATATGATGAAAGTAAAAATAAAATAGAGGAACCCAATAATTTATTATACAATACCTGTTCACACTTAAACACTTATCACAATATTCTGTGGATCTATATTAAAAACCTTGTAAAACTTTGTGACATATTTCCATTCTATGGAGGTCAGGTGCGAACGAACACCACATAATTTTATTATACCATATTTCTTCAAACTGAAACATAATTATCAAAGTATACTTACGCAGATCGATATGAAAAGTCTTTATTAAAGTTTGTGTCTATTTCTATTCTATGGAGCCCAGGCGCAAACGCAGACCCCATAATTTTATTATATCATCTATATTTAAGTTAAAACATACTTATCAAAGTATTTTTTATGTACATCTGTATCAAAAACACTTGTAAACGTTTTTTTTTTTAATTTTTACATTTTTTATTTCCATACTTTGTGGGCCAGGCGCCAACGCAGACCCCACAATTTTAATGAACCACCGTTCTGCCAGATCAAACATACTCATTCCTGTGTCCCGATACACCTTCTATCATTATATGTAATCAGTTTTCTAAAATAGTCAACCATATAGGAGTCTATCCGTGAGCAGACACACATCACACACACACACACACATTCAGCTTTATATCATATATAAATATCTATATATATATCTATATATATATATATATATATATATATATATATATTGGAAATAAATCTATTAAACCAAAGATATATTTACATAACTCTCATTTTATTATATATATATGTATATATATATTTATCCTAACTTTACTTTGTTTACTTAGTATAAATATACACATGAATATGTATATTTATATAATTGTATATACGTGGATGTGGGTACATGTGTGTGTATGTATGTATATGTACATCTACTTCTTACTGGAGATCTATATCTCCACCTATATGTATATATATATAGGTGTGTATGTATATATATATATATATATATATATATATATATATATGTTTATGTATATGAGTATGTATATGTGTATAGGAGTTGTGCGTATGTCTGTGTATGTCTGCATATAGATGCATGTATCTCTGCATATACATTGTTTATATATATATGTGTATGTGTGTATGTGTCTGTATGTGATGTGTAGAAATGTACATGTGTATGTGTCTGTATGTATGCGTATTTGCGCGTGAGTTGACGTATATATTAACCCTTAACTACCTAAAAACAATTTATCGTTAACTGAAATGAACAAGTCGACTTATGGCATTCTAAATGAAACCTTTTACTTGTCAAACACAAATGACACTTACACAAACCCATTCTCTCTCCCTCCCTTTCTCTCTCTCTTTCTCTGTCTCTTATATCAGACCTAGAAAACTACAGACCAATAGCTCTAACAAGCTGCCTATGCAAAACGTTTGAAAGAATGATCAACTACCGTCTCATATGGTATTTAGATGAGAACAAAATAATTTCTAAAATCCAATGTGGATACCAAAAAAATCGAGGATGTATAGAACACATCACTAACCTCGAAAATTATGTCAGAGAAGCTTTCATCTGGGGGTTTTTCGATCTTGAGAAAGCATATGAAACTACTTGGAAACAAGGGCAAAATGTGTGCGAGTATGTTTTTGTGTGTGTTTGTATGTCTCGTAAAAACTTTCGACACAGGCAACGGATTTTCGCCAGATCGGTATCATTTCCAGGTCAAACCTTCCGACGAGAAATACCGAAAAATCTTCTTCTACAGGGAGGGGTGGAAAAAATCGTTCCTTTATTACAAGATAGCTTTTACGCATGCGTAAACATGCGTAAAGGACGTTGTACCTTGAATTCGTTTAAATATTAAATAGCATAATGGTTAAAGTGACAGTATCGTAATCTTAAGATTGAAGGTTCGATCCGAGTTATCAGGTATTTTTTTTTTCGATTTTTAAACTTTTAATATTGAAACGGGGTTATTCATGCCATTTTTTTTTTTCGCTTTTCGCTGTGTTTTTTGGTTTTTGGTTTTCCGAACACGTATTTTTTTCCCCCTTATTTTTTGGTTTTTGTTTTTCCGATATTTTTTAAAGAAGTTTTACGTTTGTTTGTTTTTTTTTGTTTGTTTTTTTTCCGATTTTTTAAAGAACTTTAACATCGTTTTTTTATATAATATATAAACAGGCTTATTACTTGTCTTATTCTTTACTTTAGCACCCCCACCGACACACACTTCCAAACACCCGGGATACGCCAGGTACCCGGCTAGTTAAATATAAAAAAGTTTTCAATTGATTTTTAAAGAACATACATTTGTTTTTGAGGAATTGTTTAGTGGTCTTCTGCTATTCAACGCAACACGTCTAAGACTTACTATATAAAATAAAAAAGTAGATAAATAAAAACTAAACACTTGTGAGTGTAAATTAAATACATATAATACATATAACTAATTGTTATGTGTATGCGTGTGTGTGTATGTGTGTGTGTAAGTGTGTAATTAAATACAGTAGCACCCCGGAGTACGGTGCACTAGAATAGTTTTTTTTTCAGGTTACGATGTGGAATACGATGTATCTCCGGATCCTGGTTACAGAATTTTCCCCGCCTTACGGTATTATTTATAATATTATTCGATTATATACGTGTGTATTTTATACTGTACTGTATTTTGTTAGTAATTTTTAATGTCGTATCTCGAGGATTTACTGTAAGTCCACATGTATTGAACTAAAAAACAATATTGTTTTCAAAAGTGCTCAATACATATCTAGAGCTCTTATATAAGGCACCTTAAATCACTTTCCAGCCTTTTGTATACAGGCATTTCAAATTGTTGTTGGCTCTTGAAAATTCAGTATGTTATTGCTATCCATATGATTTTAAATTTAAATGAAAACCTAGAATATGAATTGGAATAGACCCTACTAAAGAATGATTGTCACAGTTAATGAATTTCAAACATGCCTGAACGAAAAAAAAATCTGGAAACTTATTTAAGGCAATTCGTACCTTCTGAAACGATAGAATAATCCAACAATAATTCCGGCGACCCTGACAACGAATTTGATTATTGTTATCAAGTTCTATCTGAATGGATATTAGGCACTTTGCGCGTGCAAAGTTTGCTGTCTTGATTTGGTTCAGTTCCCATTTGGAGAAGTTCATGTTCAGGCGTCTGTGAGTTTCGATAAGGGTTACATAAGGGTATTTATGGTTGGCTTCTTTGCG
The DNA here is from genome assembly GCF_053919585.1 of Euprymna scolopes. Lineage (NCBI taxonomy): Eukaryota > Metazoa > Mollusca > Cephalopoda > Sepiida > Sepiolidae > Euprymna > Euprymna scolopes. The sequence continues at coordinate 184,074,756 of NC_136483.1, forward strand.
CGTTTTTCTTCACACGATTTAAGACGCAGACTGGCGTCGAAATGTGAAAAGGTTACCGTATTGCCCGGATTTCATTGGATCACGTTCTGCCAGAGATCGTGTTTTCACGGAGAAATAGATCTCTCTCTCTCTCTCTCTCTCTCTCTCTCTCTCTCTCTCTCTCTCTCTCTCTCTCTCTCTCTCACTTGCCTTCTTACTAAAACATTTGGTGCCATTTGAAATCGAGTCTCCGTTCTTCTTTCAAAAAAGTTTTACGTTTCGTTGCTGCCAAGCGAGCCATTTCAGTCTAGGCGACCGTGATGACTTCTCTAGAGAAACGGAAACGATCTATTGACGGGGGGGGATAGACATGTATTTACACTGATATGTGATAAGGAGAGGAGGAGAAGCGAGAGGGGTGATTGTTATGGCTGGATGTTGAGAGAGTCTACCGGATGTGGTGGCAAGAGAAGGGGGTTCGCACGCACCGTAACCTTATCGGGCTGAATATTATTCATAATGCTATATAACCTGTAGAAAATTCGATATCACTTTCTTCGCTTCTGAGGTAACAAGATACGATGGAGTAAAGTGTATCTCAAACAACATTTGACTAAAGGTCAGATTTGTGTAAATCCAAGTTATGACTATTCTCATTTTTAAGGTCATACAAGCACGCGCTATGTTTTCACGTGTATATATTCCATTAAAATTAAATGTATAATAATAATATATATATATGTGTGTGTGTGTGTGTGTGTGTGTGTGCGCGCGCGTGTGTATATGAAATGCCATGCTTAAAAATTTAAACGGCATGCTATTGAAGCACGCACGCACACACTCACACACACATACACACACACACATATATATGGTGTGTGTGTGTGTGTGTGTGTGTGTGCGTGCGTACGTGCGCGCAAATTAGATATCTATTTGCAGGATAAAAATCCAGAGAATTTCTACCGAGTTTATATAATATTGTTACAAGGAAAGGCCGTCCTCTTTCCACGTAAATAAGAACATTAGACAAGTGTAATGAGATTAGGATAAGCCGAGACTCGAACCTTGTAGGCATAGAATGTTAGAATTTAACTATTGTTAAATCCTATTATAAAATATTTAGATATTGTTTATATTGTAAAGAGAATTGATTGTTCGTTCTTTTATGAAAACTGAATTAGAAATGTCAGCTAAAAAGAATGAACAATACAAATTAAAAATACATAGGTAAAAAAATAGGTTAGGTTAAAAATAGGTTAGTTGAGAATTCTTTGTTTGCAGAAATGTATTTTGGACAAACGTGTGTTTAGCCACGTCAGTTGGTCACGTTTTGAAACCACACATCTGACGTCATAGCAAAAAGAGAATTCTTAATATAGAAGCTAGAATTAGTCAGATTAGGGCAGTCGGGCAGTCGAGTTTGAGCAGTCAGCAGTCAGCAGAGTCGGGCGAAAAAGCTGATATTGTCAGAGGATGGCTCCTTAGAGGCGAAGGGGTAGAACAAATGTGAGTTCCTGACGTCATCATCATTCGACCGGTCCAATGAAAAAAGAATCACCATCAGAGGGTAGGATTTAGCAAAATGAGGGATCGGATTTTGCTTTTACCCTTCACCAGACTATCCATTCACGTGAAATCACCTTTTTCTTCGCCATATTCCCTCTGCTTCACTATTTGTTACCAAGTAAGATCTATGACTTACTTGTAGTTTCATCAAATATCAAGCAAAATCCGATCCCGCATTTTGCTAAATTATACCCTTTGATGGGAAGGAAATTATTTCTTCGAAACACTGCGGATTAAGGATTATCCACTTATTTTGTGCTTCCTTTTTAAATTTAAATATGTTTTTAACTCTTTTTACAAGTGTTTTTTAACATGTTTTATTAACTACTTTTTATTATAAGCTCAATTTCATATTTGGTTTTATCGAGCTTTTACATCTGGTTGTGATTACTTTATAAATATTAACTCTTCAATATTTATAATATGCTTTAGTTTTGCCATCTTGGATTATTTTGGTAAACTTAACTCTTATTTCATATATATATATATATATATATATATATATATATATATATATATATATATATATAGTAAGTATGTGTGTATGAGGACAATGCTCAATCTGTATATTCAATGATTTTTTAATCTACAGACTTGAAATGTTGGTATATAGTGTATTCAGACATTTGGAAAACATTTTATCGGTTTTCATCCTGGAAAAGAGCTGTTAAGAGGTCAACACTAATAATTTGGTACTTGGGGTCATCGAATTTTTGTCTGTTTGTCAACTGTTTCAGAACTGCCTATGCGCGAATCGTTCAGTTATGTTAAGAATAGGTGGATTTGAAAAGATTAATCGTTATCTTGATTCACTGTCTTTAGGTTTCGGTTTCGATTTAAGTTCGAGTATTCGTGAACTTGCACATGTTTTAGTTTCTTTTCACTTTTTTGACCTCAGTTTTAGTTAAGGAATTTAACATTACGTTTATACAGAATAACGCCAGGTACATATGCTATATATATATATATATATATATATATATATATATATATATATATATATATATATATATATATACAAAATCACCAGATTTAATATCAACCTATAGACAATAGCAATAGAAATAAATTGAATATGCGAGGGGCGTGCAATAAGTAATGCGCCTGGCCCACTTCCCATAGAAGTAGAGGAACGAAACTTGGCACAGTTTTTAGTCTTTCTCTGCATAGGAATCACCCACAGTTATACATTTCTCCTATCGTTTGATGCAGCTCTGGAGACCATGTTTTTAGAACACCCCAGGTTGGTCCTCCAACCACGACGTGACTTCAGAAATCAAGGCTGCATCATATGGGAAACGCTTTCCTTTCAAAAACAACTTCATGGCTAGGAAGAGGTGACAGTCAGAGGGTGCAAGGTCAGGAGAGTAGGGCGGATGGGATGGATTTCATAACCACACGCCTGTGCATCTGATCTGGTGACATGCGAGTTGTGGACCGTGTGTCCTGCAGGAGGAGGGTACCTTTGCTGATCTTGCCCCGCCTCTTGATTTTGATAGCTTCCCTTAATTTCCTCAAAAGTGAAGCATAATAGGCTCCTGTAATTGTGGTACCCTTTGCCAGGAAATCTGACATCACTACTCAGTCCTGGTCTCAGAAGACTTTGAGCATGACCTTATCAGCGGAGGGCTGCGCTCTTGCCTTCTTTGGAGGTGGTGAGTCCAAGTGCTTCCACTGCATTGACCGGGCTTTGTCTATGGATCATAATGATGGACCCAGGTTTCATCCTATGTAATCAGTCTTTTGAAAAACTTTGACTCATCTTGGCACATCTCCAAATTCATTCTCGAGCACTCGACGCGTTCTCGCTTCTGGAATAATGTGAGCAACCTGGGAATCCATCTGGCAGACACCTTATGCAAATGGTCATGAATGATAGTTTCCACAGACCCTGTACTAATCTTGACATCTTGGGCTATTTGGCGAATAGTAATGCGCCGATCTTCCAAAATGTAAACCTAAACTTGACGGACAGATGCCTCATCAATGGCAGAAGTGGGGTGACCAGGTCTAGGAGCTGTTTCCACAGACTTCGGACCATGTTTGAATTCACGATGTTTTACAAGGTAATATGATGGGAATTATCATCATAAGTTTCTTTCATTTCATCAAAAGTCTCCTGTGGTGTGCGTCCTTTCAAATACAAAAACCAGATCACTGCTCGACATTCAACAGGCTCCATTTTACACCTGACTCAGTTCAAACACCTTTAAAACAGAAACCACAATTAGTTCAGAGCTGTAATTTGCCACATAACCCGTAGAGATAGAAATCATTGCACATGCAAAATTTCAGCTAGATCAGACAACTGAAAGTGGGTCAGGGGCATTACTTATTGCACGCCCCTCGTAACGATACATGTTTGGATTTAACGAACACTGTTGCCCACTGTTATTCCGGCCCAAACAATATGCAAACTGATTTTCCCATTAACTAAAATGAACCTATTGCAGGGGACATAACTGATTACGTTTCTAAGCTAATTTTTTCTCTTGGACAATTAGTGATGAAAACAATAATTCTAATACAAATCAACCACTTATCGTAGACAGTATGTATTCCTTAAAGTTTTTAAATATACTTTTAAACCCTATAATCAACAAAACATTACTCAACAATGTATGTTTATATATATATATATATATATATATATATATATATATATATATATATATAAGCAATACGATAACTCCGTCCATAGAACTAAGATGACCGCCCTTAAATATAAAATACTATTAAATGTGGGGAATTTAGTGTCGTAGTACCAACCTAAATAAACCTCTCTGAGTTGATATAGTATAAATAATTATAAGTTTGATGAGAATATTTTCCATATTATAATCCTTATGTAGACGTTTTAGTTGTTTTGTTTTATGGCATATCCACCCTTTTCGGGTCATTTAATGCTGAAATAGAATTCATGTTGCATCCAGTTATTTATAGAAGGTTTTTTTATTCTTCAAGCTCTATGTATCTTCCATCGCCAGTTTTCAGTGTTTGGTTTGGTTGTTTTATAGTGGATTTTCTCGTTTTTGTTCCCTGCCCTGCAGAACATGGATGAGTTTTGCAATGGGAGAGGGGATAGGGTAACAGTATTAATGTTTGGTACATTTTAAGTTAGGAAAAACGTCAGGAAGTGGAAGGATTAAAAGAGAATGGGAAAATGGGAAGAAGGAAAACGGGGAAAAGTTGGTTGTTGTTTCTGTTTTTGGTTTTGCAGAACATAATTAATTTTTGCAAAAGGAAGTAGAAATCAAAAAGCATTAATGTTAGGTGCATTTCGTCTCAGGAAACCAATATCTTCAGGTAGCCTGATCTGATAGCACCAGTCCCCATGTAGATAAAAACCAGTGGACACCTGTTGAGCATTTGCAAAGCCGATGTAGTTGATGTCAGCATAGTTAGAAGATGCGTTCGTCGATTTCAGTGTGGGTACACAAATTCAAGTCAAAATACGCGTTGCGGACGCCCACGCAAAGATACCATCACATTTCTGGAAAAAAGAGTATTCAGAATGATGCTGACTATGTAGGACAAAAAATTCAAAATGTTGCTCGTTTTAGTGGTACCACTCTCGTCTTCGCATCTCTGTAACTGTTTTTGCTGTTTTTTTTTTTAGTTAAAAATAGTATGCATTACATTTGAAACGACCTTTGTATATTTTATGCCACTTCCAGTAGCCAGTTATAGAATATATATTTAACGTTTAACGCTAAATTAACCCGATTATTTATTGCTGAAACCGCAATCTTCAGACGTTAGGAAAGACAACCATTTAGCAAATTGAAGTGAAATGTATACTTTCATTGTACAAGAGAGACATCATACAAGACTGAATTACATGCATATGATCTAAAAAAAAAACACTAAATAATAAATAAATGATATATGTAAACTAATTACTTTTAAATAAATGAAAAAATGTTGTAGATTAATTCATAAAATGGCATAAAAGAAAAATGACCCGATGTTTAAACTCATTCTTGCATATATATATATATGTGTGTGTGTGTGTGTGTGTGTGTGTGTGTGTGTGTGTGTGTGTGTGTGTGTACATATATTACATTTTCTTATATACACAGGCGGCGAAAAGTAAGGCCACACTTGTAATTTTTTTCAAAAACTGCAAATTTAAGCTAAATTTATTGTAACTGTTTAAATAAAATATACCTCATTTGATCGACCTTTTATTCTTCTAATATTTTACTTGTTCATAAAAGGAAAAAAAGTTTAACAAATTGAATTAACCATTAAATATAGGAACGTGGAATTTTGAAGAATAAGCACTGTAGATAACTTACCCGCCAACATTTGTAATAATACCGCCTGATTGTTGCGAAAGTTCCTCTGAGGTATTTTATCTTCAAGTTTAAAACAAAATTTTATTGCATATCGTTCTTCTAAAGTCTCCTCGCGTCCGGATTGCATTTTTGAAATTTACAAAGTATGACAATCAGGCTTTAGTAGAGTGTATTCCAATTCTTGCTGTAGCTATACATTGGAACCTGAAATCATAAAAATTGGTCAGTCATCTCATAATATGTTTCGCAATTAGATGCTTAATTTTTAAGAGTCTATGATAATTTTAAATACCTGTACAAAAGAAATCTGGAAATTTATTGAGGCGTGTATATATATATATATATATATATATATATATATATATATATATATATATATATATATAAATATATATAATTGTTTAACAGATAGTATAATCACATCTTACACTGGCGATTACGTAAGCATCAAATGCTAGGGTCTCTATGTAAAAAAATTAAAACTCTTTATAAAAATAAAATTATAGACCGATTGAATTAGGATTAAGCTTCTTTCAGAAAATGATAAGCTGTCGCCCTTATTGTGCCTCAAATTTTACCTTTACATCCATTTTCAGCATACCCTCCCCGCAAATATTATGGACCCAAAATAAATATCTTTTCAGTATTTTGCATTATGTATTTTTCTGGTTCTTTGCTTATGTCATCCACACAATCTTCAGTACTATCCAGCCATCTTTTCTGTTCACATAGAGTCGGTCAATATCGTCCGTTCGGTGTATTGCATTGTGCAGAGTCATGAGTTTCCTGGTCTTCTGATCGAGCTGCCTCAGTTCTTCTTTAGTCCATCCTAGGAACGGTCCAGAGTATCTTACTAGTGATACTGCCCATCTATTTATACTTTATTTGGGTTTTTGCTATATACTTTAGTTTCCAAGAGTTTTCTTGCTCTCCTGGGGTATTCCTTTCTAATTATCTCTTTCATTTCTGTTGTTTGATGGCGTCTGCTTTCAGAACTTCCAAGTGTTTATTGCCGTTTTGTTCCCCTAGTGCTCTCATCTCTGTTTGGTTGGTAGTTTTATGCCTTCCGTCGTCTCCCGTTTTCTATTTCTTATATCTAGTAGTGCGTCGTTTTCTATTTCTTATATCTAGTAGTGCGTCGTTTTCTATTTCTTATATCTAGTAGTGCGTAGTTTTCTATACCAACTTTGTTAAATAGAGAAGTACTCAACTGTGCGTCATGAGTAAATTGTTGGAATCTGTGTTAAATAGTTAAGTAGTTAACCATCTCAGCCAAAATAACCTTCTTAGTGACATGCAATCTGGTTTCCGTTCTGCTAGATCTACAGCAGATGTGCTTACAGTTATATCTCATAGGATAAGCGAATCTCTCGACGGAGGCTACCTTTCTAGGACAATTGCTCTTGACATATCAAAGGCCTTTGATAGAGTATGGCATAAATGTTTACTTCAGAAAATCTCCAGCTACGGTATAGCTGGAAATGTCTTCTCAATTATAAAATCATTTCTCTCTGATAGATTCATAAGAGTAGTGGTTGATGGGCAGAAATCAGAAGCTCACAGTATTAGTGCTGGAGCCCCTTAGGGGGCCATCCTGGGCCCAACTCTTTTCCTGATCTACATTAATGATCTTCAAAATTACATCCTTACATCATTCGTAGACATTTATGCTGATGACACTACTATCTATGGTAGCACATTTAAGACCGCAAACGGCCAGATTCTTTCCGATTCTCTCTCATCTGATCTTAAGCAAGTGGTACAATGGGAAAAGAGGTGCCTTGTTACTTTAAATGTGTCTAAAACCAAGCTTCTATCTTTGCATCAACAACGCTCTGATCCCCATCTGGCATCAATTGAAATGAATGTCTCTCGTCTTGGGAAAGCCTCATGTTTTGACAAGCTTCTGGGCTTGACATTTTCTCCTCATCTGAAATGGAACACATACATTAAATCCGTTGCCAAGGCCGCTGGAAAAATAGTGGGATCCTTCTATCGATTCAGTAGATATTTCACTGCTGATACAATTCTCTATTTATATAAGAGCCAGGTACGTCCAAGGATGGATTACTGTTGCCACATTTGGGTAGGAACTGCTAGAAAGGACTTATCCTGCCTTGATAGAGTTCAAAATGTACTTCGTAGCCTCGTAGGAGATGCCCTTTTCTCTTCCCTGCAACCTCTTTCTCACAGAAGAGATGTTGCGAGTTTGTCTCGGCTTTATCTTTATTTTCATGGCAAGTGCTCGACTGAGCTCCAATCTATGGCCCCCCTCGCCAAACTTTCGCAAGAAACACCCAGCTAGCAGAAAACACTATCAATAATTTCCCCCGCTCTTTATCTGTGCCTAAACCTAAACGTAGATTCCATGAACAAAGCTTCTTTCTTAGAACTGCACGCCTATGGAATTATCTACCGTTTTCCTGCTTATCAGCTGACTATAATATGGTTGTCTTCAAGTCTAACGTAAACAAGTTTTTGATGAGCCGTTCCATATAAGTTAAAAAATTTACCGAATTTCCATTACTAACGATTACTTTATTGTCCAATTGTCTGCTGTACACTCTTTGACCCCTTATCCTCGAGTGGCCTCTTGGCCTTGATAAGTGGTGATACCTTTGGAAAAAAAAAACAAATAACATTATAAATTGCATCGTAATGCGTGGAAAATACCGTAACCAGGGCCCGGAAAAAACATCATATTACACATCGTAACTTTAAAAAAAAAAACGTATACTCGATCCAACTTATCCCGAGGTTCAACTGTATATGTATGTATGTATTATATATTTTTAATACTGTTAATATATTAATTTTTATACATATATATGCGTGTGTGTGTGTGTGTGTATGTGTGTGTGATGTGTGTGCGTTTACATGTATATAAATTACAGTTATATTATGCTGTTAACTAATGTCAATTTTGAAGAAAATGAAACCTTACACTTGTTTCTGGCGAAAATACAAGCATACTTGAAACAATTCCCGCGTGAATAACACGTTTTAAAAGTTAGTTACAAGATGTAAAAAAAAAAAAATTCAAAAACGTCAAAATAAATTAAACGCTAAGATAGGGATAATATAGGTTAAAACGTAATTCTTTCATTCATCTTTTTCCTTTTATGTTTCGTTTCTTCTTTTAACTTCTTATTCCTTTTTCGTATTCCTTCCTCTTCTTTCATTCTTCTTCCTTCCTCCCTTTCTTGCTTACTTCTTCATCTTTTAACTTCCAGTCAACCCCTTTCTCTCCACTAGTGATGATATCTGCAGTTCTTCAAGGGCTGGGAGAACTGTCAACAGAATGCCTATTAAGTTCTAAACGAGCGTCTATTCTACAAAACGTGAGTAACGTAGTGACCCGTGCAGTGAGCGAAAAGCTGGCCGAGACGAAGAAAGCAAGTTTAAACAGATTAATATAACACACACACACACACACACACACACACACACACACACACCCATATATATATATATATATATATATATATATATATATATATATATATATATATATATAACAAATATGGGAAAGGGGTTGCCTGTGCGCAGACACCTGCACAGCGTCACGTGTTCAGTATATGGCGGGGAGTGGAACCGTTAAAGACGAACGTCGAGGCCGGGCTGTATGCATGTAAGCAATCGTAAACAGACAGTTGGATGCCAGAATAATTTTATGGTGATAGATGTGTGTATCTAGGTTGGTAGGTTGGGATGAGAGAAACGGAGAGAAAGCTATAGGCCAACCTCTGGGGAAAAAAGGATATAACCAACATAAAATCACACATTTTTTTTACTTGGACGGTGTCACCGTTTATCAAGACACGAAGACCACTCGAGGATAGTGAGACAACAATTTCGTCTTTATTAAACAAACGACTTCGTAAAGCCATCGGGATACTATAAAAGTATAGTAATTGTTTCATTCTCTGCCAAAAGAAAAAAAGAGAAATCCTTATAGACTGAAGCATTTTAGCTCCAATCTAAAATTCATTTTTATGGGGAGCTCGATTGCCCTTATGTTAAAGCCGATCTTGTAAATTCATTTGCACTCGTGTTCTGCTTGTTACTTCCTTTATTAGTCTGTGCGTTACGTTTGGAAAAATTAAATATAAGTTTTAAAGGCCAAAATGCTTCAAAAAAGACTGAATTCGTGAATTTTGTCTTTCAAAAGCAATCTGGCAACCCTGGACAATCATGAGTGACCTCGTTTTGATGTAACCTCGCTTTTAATAATAATAATAATAATAATAATAATAATAATAATAATAATAACAATAACAATAAAAATAATAACAATAATAATAACAATAATAATCATAATAAAATAATAATAATAATAATAATAATAATAATAATAATAATAATAATAATTGTTGTAAAAGAAGAACTCGTAGTAATTTTTACGTCACTGAAGAAAGCAACTTAATATGGCGAGGAAAAAAATAAAAATATGTAAAATTCTGACGAAGGAGTATAACTCCGAAATATATTAATTTTAAACAAGTAAATACTTGTCTATTTTTATAATATTGCGTTGTAATTTGGCTTCAAGCGTATTTCATACGTATTTTAATTTAAAATTCAAATTAAATCAATGCTTCTAACTCGACAAATACTACCCTGAATTTCAAATCGTGTTGCCAAACGCATTCTTCCGGCATTTCAAAAACAACACCGCAGATAACAGCATGCGGACTCTTCATTAACTATCTTTCTTCAACTTAACATCATGGCGAGGAAAAAAGAAAAAATATAAAATTCTAAGGAAGGCGTATAACTCCAAAATATGTTCATTTTAAACAAGCAAATGCTAGTTTGTTTTCGTAATATATAATAATATAATATTTAAAATTGTTTCTGAGATGGGTGCATTTGTTGATGACATCACTCTCTATAACAGGCACAGGGGGAAAAAAATGAACACATATCAAAGGAAATGTCAGAAACATTAGATGAGGACCTCCAGCCTGTAGTGGAATGGAGACAAAAATGAATGGTCACATTCAATCCTGCCAAGACTAAGCTTGCTTATTTCAATAATTACAAGAAACCTTCTCTACCACCAATAGCAATGGCTAAAAACACATTATCTGAAAATACTTCCTTTAAACTCCTCGGTCTAACGTTTACAGGGAACATGAACTGGACTAGATACATTGAGAGCATTGTCAAGGCTGCTGCGAAGAAGGTAGCCTCCATCTACGGTGCTAGAAAGCTACTTACGCCTGAAAGTATCCTGTACATTTATAAGGCCACCATTCGCCCATGTATAGAGTATTGCTGTCACATTTGGGTTGTAGAATCTGCTACTTGTGTCTCACTCCTGTGCAGGGTTCAAAAGAGAGTCGCCAACCCGATAGGTGTCTAGACTTCAGCCTCTGCCCCATCGATGAAATATTGCGCCCCTTTGCCTCTTCTACAAGTATTTTAATAATAAATACTTTGACGAATTACAAACACTTGTGCCCCCTCGCTAAATACCCTCGACAAACCCGACAAGCAGCTAAATCCCACCCACAGTAGATATTTCTGGGTGTAAGAAAGCCTTCTTTTCCATGTTTTTTTTTTCTCCAGAACTGCTAGACTTTGTAACTCCCTTCCGGGAATATGCTTTCCCAACTGCACTGACATGCAAAAGTTCAAGTGTAATGTTAACAGATATCTTTCTGCTCAACTCCCTAGATAATATCTCTGCAACTTATGTCCGCGATAGTAGCCCCCTGCTCCAAAGTGGCATTGTGCCTTGTGTGGGATAAAAATTAAATAAAAAATTGCGTTGTAATTCGGTTTTCAAGCGTATTTCATATACATTTCAATTTAAAATTCAAATTAAATCAACGCTTCTAACTCGACAAACACTACCTTGAATTTCAAATCGCGTTGCAAAACGCATTCTTTCGGCATTTCAAAAACAACACCGCAGATAACAGCGCGCGGACTTTTCATTAACTATTTTTCTTCAAGAACATCATGGCGAGGAAAAAAGAAAAAATATATAATTCTGACGAAGGAGTATAACTCCGAAATATATTAATTTTAAAAATATAAATACTTGTTAATTTTCATAATATTGCGTTGTAATTCGGTTTTCAAACGTATTTCATATATATTTCAAACTAAAATTAAAATTCAATCAACGCTTCTAACACGGAAAACACTACCCTCCATATTTATTAGTACTTATTAATATGTCTAAATCAGTTCTATATTTAAAATATGGGTATTATTTTCGTAGACTAAATTCATATTTGCTGCGTGTAATTGTTTTTTATGTTAAGTAAAATATTTTTGTACTTTTCGGAAAAATATCAGCTTTACTAAAACATATTTGCGGAATAGATATATTTTTCATTCCGTGGAATTTCCACGGGTCCTGCTAGTTAGTAAACATTGCTCAAATTTTCTAATCTTATATAGATTTTTTACCTCTCTCTTTCTCTCTTTTTCTCCCTTTTTCTCCCTTTCTCTCTCTTTCTGTTGTGTAGTGGGGTGTACATATCGGTACCGAGACATATAACAGCGTATACGGCGACTACAGTGATGACAATTGTTGGGAAGTTCATATTTATAGTAGAAGGCTGATATGAATGTGAAGAGATGTGAAATGGACAGTTCTTTTTAATACGGGGGTGGGGATTCATTAATGATGAGGGGATACCGTTAACACTTTAAAAAGGGGCTTCATACAAAGTTGTTTTACAAAGGAGAATCACAAAAAACACATTACCTTTCGGTGGATGAGAAACGAAGAAAAAGGTTTATATATAACATGAAGAAATGAGATAATAATCATGTATTGGAATGCCTTGCAGAATTACACTGTCTTTTCTCCCTTTCTTGTTCGCTTCCGAAAGGGGGTTCGGCTAACTCCACTCCCCTCTGACTTATCCGGCTCCGACTGACTCTAACTTAACTGAATATATTGTTATCTATCTTTCTTTGTAACGTCAGAATCGTGCTCAAACATGTGAATTTTTCTCACGTGGATTTACATACATATGAGGGTGTTGCAAGTGACTATTTCGAAAACCGTTCTTAACATAAGGAAGCGGGGTGTCCATTCCGAAAGCCGTTCTATACATAAGGAGGTTGGGGGTATCTATTTCTAAACCTGTTCTCACTATGAGGAGGTTGTGGGTTGGCCAACAGAAACAACAATAACAACAACTGTAATCGCACTTTATTGTTTTTACAAGCATGAGCTTGTTTGATTACGAACTAATTATATTTTTGTTTTTGTTTTTTTTTTTTGTAAATTTTTACCTTACATCCACTTACACACTTTTCCTTAAAATGACGACGTATATAGTTTTTCTACTACGCCGATTAAGAAAATTTCATTTATATTTGGCGGATACAAGTAGTTTTCGCGATATAAAGCCTTGTATTATGCACTTTAAATCACTGGCCGTCAGATTAGTGCGTACGGACAAAGGACAAATCTAATTATATCCAACCAACACTGCCCCCCCCAACATTTTTGTTTGTTCATAGTATTTGCACGATTATCAAAGTTAAATTTGTGGCAAATACTTTGACAGCCACCCCCACTACCAAAGCGGGGTGTCTATTCCGAAAGCCGTTTTTAACATGAGTATCTTGCGGGTAACCATTCTTGAGATGGTTGGGGGTTGAACAACAACACCAACAACAACCGTACTTTAATTTTTTTTACGAGAAGACGGGGCGGCATGTTTCCACCGGGCAACGCCGGTTAATGGGTCCTGCTAGTAAAGAATGATTGCAGGGTAGTATTCGTAAGTAACACATGTTTTCCGAACACATTTTTGTAGTTAGAATTATTAGTGTAACAAAAATAGGAATATGTTTCATGATTCAACGTTTAACAAAACTACGCACGAGCAATATCTGAAGGATAATGCTTAACACGTAATCACCAAGTTCAGTGATCCCAGACAATTAAACCAGGATTAGAGACAAACAAATTCAACTTGCCTCCTCCCTTGAGGTTCTCATTCACAAATATCCGTGGGCTTAGAACTAACTTAGCTGATGTTGAAGCATTTCTCTTAACAAATACCCCGGATATCTTAGCACTAAGTGAGACTAACTCCTACATTTCCTCTAACCACTTTAACATGCCTGGATATCTCCCACTCTGCCGTAAGGACTCTGACAGACATATGCACGGACTTAGAGTTTACATTCGTAATACCCTTCCCTTGACTAGAGAAACAAACCTAGAAACAGATGATCAAGCCTTTATTAGACTAAACATGCAACACAATATTAGCTACTATTATTTTCTCTACCGCTCTCCCTCGACTCAGGACTGCACCATAATAAACAAAGTATCTGACAGCATAGACACGGCACTGTCCCTCGACACTAGCGCACAAATACATGCATTTGGTGACTTAAATGTCCACCACAAAAACTGGCTTGGATTCTCTACTCACACTGATGCAGCGGGCAGCACAACTCATAGCTTCGCTATATCTCACTCCCTATCACAAATTGTTACGTTTCCAACCCGTTTCCCTGACCAGGAAGAACAACACGCATCACTTCTAGATCTGTTTTTGACCACAGTTCCCGATGACTGCATAACGAAGGCCCACAGCCCACTTGGGAACGCTGATCATGCAGTGATAATGGTTGAAATCGCCCTAAACTCTAGACCCAAAACTGAAGAGCCAGTGCTCAAAACAACGAGATATTATAATAAGGCTGACTGGGAAGCCATCAGGGAACTAATTAGAGATGCTCCATGGAAAAATATTTTCTCTCTCCCTGCTGAACAATGTGCAAACGAGACCACTGAATGGTTCAAAACTGCAATCGAAGCGCATGTTCCCATGCGGAAATTTTATAGTAAGCCCCACTCTCCCCAATGGTTTACGTCGACTTGTGCAACTGCCATTGCTCAAAAGCAGCATGCATACCGTAGGTTTAACGGACATCAGTCTAGTTCAAACAGACTGAAGTATATAGAAGCTAGAAATAACGTTAAGAAAGAAATAGCGACAGCTAAGAGAGAATCTACGGAAACCACTAAAAAGCGCATCGAAGCACAAAAACTAGGAACTCGAGACTTCTGGAAAATCTACAACAGTGTAGTAAATAATGGGCAATCAACAATTCCCCCACTAACCAACAATCACGAGGTTGTCTCCTCAGCAACTGACAAGGCTAACATGCTTGCCAGTCGGTTTGCCTCAAACTCCACACTGGACCCTTCCAACCACCCCCTACCTGAATTTCCTATGCGGACAGACGCCACACTAGACGATCTGAAAACCACCCCTGCTCAGGTGCATGCTATCATAAAAAACCTTGACACCTCAAAAGCATGTGGACCCGATCTTATCCCAACTGTGCTATTAAAAAAGTGCTCAGCCGAAGTAGCTCCAGTTCTCTCCAAACTCTACAACAAATGCCTTAATGAAGCTTGCTTTCCGGGCTGTTGGAAAACTGCTTCTGTTGTACCAGTATTCAAGAATTCTGGCGAAAGGACAGACCCAGTAAATTATCACCCCATTAGCCTCCTCCCACTTTTTGCCAAAATATTTGAGACCATAACTAACCATGCTCTAGTCCATCATCTTACAGATGCTAAACTACTGACTGACAAACAATATGGATTTAGACAAGCCCGTTCCACAGCAGACATCCTAACTGTGATCTCTGAACGTATATACCATTCACTGGACAAAGCGGGGGAGGGCAGAGCGGTAGCTCTAGATATATCTAAGGCTTTTGACAGGGTATGGCATGAGGGTCTCCTCAGTAAAATCAGATCATACGGTATCACTGGTAGAATACTTAACATAATTAAATCCTTCTTAGATAAGAGAAAAATCCAGGTTGTCCTCGACGGTCGTACATCTAAACAATATGATATAAATGCGGGGGTGCCCCAGGGTTCTATCCTTGGACCTCTATTGTTCCTGATATTCATAAATGACCTCCCCGACAAAATTGCCTCTGAGATGGGTATATATGCTGATTACACTACACTCTATGGCAGGCACAACAGGAAGACGAATGAACACATTTCTAAAGAAATGGCAGAAACACTAGAGGAAGACCTCCAATCTGTAGTGGAATGGGGACAAAAGTGGTTGGTCGCGTTCAATGCTGCCAAGACTAAACTACTTTCATTCAATAATTACAAGAAACCCTCTCTACCACCCATAGCAATGGCCAACGACTTTTATCTGAGAGTCCATCTTTCAAACTCCTTGGCCTAACGTTCACAGGAAACATGAGTTGGAACAATTACATTGAAGGCATTGTCAGGGCCGCTGCAAGAAAGGTGGGCTCTCTTTACCGTGCTAGAAAACTACTAACACCCGAAAGTATCCTATACCTCTATAAGGCCACCATTCGCCCATGTATGGAGTATTGCTGCCACATCTGGGCTGGTGTATCTGCTACTAGTCTCTCGCTCCTTGACAAGGTTCAAAAGAGAGTCGCAAACCTGATAGGCCCTGAACTGGCATCTAAGCTTCAGCCTCTGTCCCATCGACGAAATGTTGCATCCCTCTGCCTTTTCTACAAGTATTTTAGTGGTGAATGCTCTGACGAACTGCAATCACTTGTGCCCCCACGACGTGAGCACCCTCGACAAACCCGACAGGCTGCTAAATCCCACCCCCACACTGTAGAGATCCCTAAATGTAAAAGATCTTTTTACTCCAATAGTTTCTTCCCCAGAACCGCTAGACTCTGGAATTCCATTCCAGGTCCCTGCTTCCCCAACAGTACTGACGCGCAGAAGTTCAAGTGTAACGTGAACCGACACCTTGCTGCCCAAATCCCTACATAGTACCCCAGTAGTGTTGCCCCTGATAGTAGCCCCCTACACCAAAGTGGCAATTTGCCTTGTTTGGGGTGAAAATGTAATAAAAAAAAATTAAAAAAATTATCAAATTGTATATATTCAAATGATAACGATGGATGATAAATTCTATCAAAGCTCATGCTGTTGCTTTTTTATCAGCAAAAGCAGTTGACCCTTGAACACGTGACACAATCACCGCTTACTTTTCTTTGAATTTGCAGATGAATATATTTAAAAGCGTGTATTTTCAACCGTAATTTTTACTTATTTCTCTTGATTTAATAATTTTTAACTTGAGATTTATTACTGAATATTAAATATATAATATGTACATATATAAGTGATCTTGCTTCTGTGTGTGCGTAACGGTCACTACCAAACTACTCTGTCAATTTTTGGTCATTAGATTTGATACTTAATATATGGGCTAATCGGACCTAGTGAATAACTTCGATTGAGTTGCTCGCCGTAAAATATCCGCTTAGTTCGAATTTTACAATTTTGCATCTAGCAGGCGTAAATCGAACAAATATGTATCTTTTACGCGTGCGTAAATATAAATTTATACGCTTAAATAAGTTAATTTGTAAAGCTTTAATGAGCATGTAGGCTTAGGGCAGATGGTAGCGAATAAGACAGGAGAACTAATGTTTTTGTTTCGATTCTATCTGATGGCATCAAAGTCATGTTTTTTAAACTTTTCAAGTCACTACTCTATACATATAATATAATAATCAATAGTAATATAATATTTAATTTACATTAATTAAAATATCATATTTGAGCGTATTTTACGCCCGGCCAACACCGGATGGCCTATTCGTTTTTAAAGAATACCATAAATGTACACAATATATATATATATATATATATATATATATATATATATATATATATATATATATATATATATATACACTTCTGTGGAAATCAATTTTATTTCCTTATATATACACATCCTTATTTAAGAAGCCCAATGTAATTACAGAGTAATATAGTGAATGAATGACAAAAGTCTATATTCCAAAGTTCATGATGTTGGCCTTCTGATAATTTATTCCTTTAATTCAGTTGTACATTTACCATTCTTGACAGTATCTGTTTCGTAGCACAAAATCAATCACTTAATTATTATATCAATTAGTGAATCTATTTTGCTCTTAGCTCATCAGAAGAAATA